>NC_079973.1:19356853-19679519 GCF_029852145.1 Microplitis mediator | reverse complement strand
TTAATATTTCTGACATTATAATTGTATATTATTAATTTATGTATGTATCATATTATTATGAAAAACTTTTAGATAAATATTCTTAGTAAAAAAAAAAAATTTGTAGAATTATCTACAGTACAACCTGGTTATAAGTTACTGAAACCGGCTACAGGAGAAAAATTTTTTGGAAATGGCTTATAATTTCCACTCCTACACTAAAAAATTGACGGCTGAAAATAATTTTTTATAAATTTCATGTTTGTGATTCGGTTTAAATACTTCTGATGATTATTATTTTACACAGCGATATAGAAACTCCTTCTCTGTATATAAACATGTGGAAGAATTTTCGTGACACAGAAAAATTAATATTGTACATTGTAAAAAATCGGAAATGAATTCGAAGTCGATCCGGATTTTATTTCACTCCGAATTCTCTCCGTCACTTGGAATTCTAGAGTTTTAAAAGAAATTACCCCGCATACGGAGTAAATTGGGAGTTTTTTTTTTGACAGAGTAATTAGGATTTTATTTAAATCCACATTAACTCCGATTCAAAGTTTTAATATTAAAATAAACTCCCCTTCGGAGTAAATCTTATTAAATAAAATAAACAGTCACGCCGAATTTATTCCGGATTGAGTCCGCGTTCACTTCGCAAAATTTTTACAGTGTACCAAATAATGGAAGAAACTTCTATGCCAGCATAGGAGTCACTTCTATATTAATATACAGTACAACCTGGTTATAATTTACAGTAAAGGGCTACAGGAGAAAAAATTTTTCGGAAATGACTTTCCCCTACTACTGTCTTTTACTCGGCGATCGCTCGGTTTTCTGCATATGTGTGTGCCGTGTTTGTGTTTGTGCCCGCAGTTCTTTTATAAGTTAGTTAGAGTTTGTCATTTATCGACGTGCATACTTGATTAACTTATAAATAGACTGCAGAAACTCTCCTTCGCGACAAACAAAAATTTTCATTAGTGGAACTGGAGTGGGGGTACCGTTTCGAGACGAGCGAAAAAAAATCAAGGGGAAGTAACTTATAGCTAAGTAACTTATAGCCAGGTTGTATCGTGAATTAAATTTATTTAATATAATTTATCAGAAAAAATAATATAAGTGATTAGACAAGAGAAGTGAAACAAAAAGAAACGCTCTCATGAAAACATAAAAGTTAAATATTCGAGACTGATTAGATGTATTATTAAATAAAGCGTGTCATATATTAATTATAATGTATGATTAAAAATAAGATTTTTTTTTATTAGACTAATAATTCTAATGAGCTTAGATAAAGGCGAGTGGGTGGGGGTTAATTTTATTGGATTTCACTTTAACGAACAGGATAGTAAGATTTTCTCCGGATCAGGAAGGCCGCAGTAGTTATACCATTTAAGCGATCCACTTTCGTGGCCTTCACGCTGCAATGGTTTTATACGTTCTTGTTCAAAACTATATATGTATACCACATATATCGCATGTTGGATGTCCCTTTCGTTTCTGCATACCATCACTAATCTATATAATTTTTAAACAAATAAATATGCATATTCAATCAATATTTTCATCGACTTTTTTTCATTTTTCATTTCAAAAATTAAGTAACCTTATGTCAGGTTTTATAACACTCAATTTATATTTAAAAAAATAATATTACATATGCGATGTTATTAATAAAAAAAAAAAAAAATGAGTTCATTGATCGTTAAAACCATGCATTGAAGAGTTTTAATCCATATTAGAACTTCCGTCTAAAAGCAAACTCTTGCGCGAGAGTAAATGACTAATCTACAATAGGAAACTTACTTGCCTGATTAAATACTGAGCTTACCTTATAAATAATAACGATATTAAATAAGTTTTCTTTTCTTATTTGACGGAAAAAAATTATTTACATTACGTCTTGTCAGACAGCAACGGAAAACTTCAGCTGATTCTGTAACCAGTCGATCATGAATCAGTCTAGTGTAATAAGCATTTTTTATAATTTTTTTTTTTTTATTACTTGCAAATCATGAAAACACAAATGTAATAATTTATATTTATATATATAAATATAGATAGAGATATTAAGTAGACCGATATGTGTCCATAAAGTAGATGGTTAAAAGTTAACTCAGAAGCAGTTGAAAACGGAATGGAGGTGGGTTTCACGAGTCACATCCCCTCGCCTATAACCCTCGCCTATAAAGTGGTTTCGAGAGCCGCGCGCCCGCCTCAGATACACTCCACCCTTGAGCATGTCCGGGCATTGCCTCTTCATCATGACGAGATTACTCGTAAGTTTTATATTTTTTTATTTAATTAACACATTTATATTCTATTAATTTTAATTTACTTATTTATATTTTATTTTTAATTTTTTTAATTCAATTAATTATTAATTTATTTTTCTCAGTGAATTTATACTTCATAATTTGTCAAAAAAATTATATTTATTAATTAACGTTAATTAATAATACTCATTAATCGGCATTTTAATATAAAAGTGGTAATTAATTTCAAATAAAAATCTGATAATTTTATAAATTTATTGTTTCAAGTGTCTCAGTATTTGTTGTTAAATTCCATTTGTTCATAGACGATATATTTTGAATGCCAATTTAATTGAATAAATTTTATTATTTCAATTAAAAGTCATTTACTACACTGTAAAAAATTTGCGAAGTGAATACGGAGCGGATGACTGTTTGTTTACTTAATTCCCTCGGAGTGAATTTTACTCCGGAGGGAAGTTAATTTAAATATTCAAACTCTGAATCGGAGTAAATGCGGATTGAAATAAAATCCACGACTCCGAAATCACTCCTCTGAAAAAATAAACTCCCTATTTATTCCGTAAGCGGAGTAATTTTCTTTAAAAACTCCGAAACTTCGTGTGAATTCGGATTTAAATAAAGTCTATAATCACTCCAAATTCACTTCCGATTGTTTGCAGTGTATTTAAAACTTGAATATTTTTGAAATAAAAATTTATAATTTAATTATAAAATTTTTTATAAAGATTTAAAAAAATATTGAGAAATTTGTTAGATAAATTATAATCTCTTTTTTATCGTAAACATATAACACGCCCAGAAAACTTGTTGCGAACTGTAGCATGCGCAAGGAAAGGCAAGTTTACTGTTTTACTTCACTTTCTAATCACGTAATATCGGGGAGTAATGACACACTTATATATATATATATATATATATATATATATATATATATATATATATATATATATAGTTTATTTTAATGATTTAGCTGCTCAATTTAATCCCTAAATATATATATATAATATAAATATCAACAAAGACGTCAACAAGTTATTTGTTAAAATCAGTAAAGGTCAAATGTATCGTACAAAAAATCTCATTATCTTCGATAAATCTAAATTTATTGCAAACATATCTATTAACGTGTACATATAAATATATACAAAATAAGAAAAAGCAAAAGCAACTGCAGTTAGTCTAGCAACTTTCCCTTCCACTTGTCGATGCAGTCTTATGCTAATTTATCTAAGAAAACTAATAGATAGTTTATTCCCACTCACTTAAGATAAATCTGACTGATAATTTTTTAAAAATTATTTTAATATTTATCACACTGCATTAATTATATATTATAATTTCTTACATTCATTTCCTGACATATATAGTAGATTTCTGTTGATGAATAGATTATATTTTTTAAATTTATAAATTATTTCAGTTATTATTTCTGGTGGCACTGCCACTATGTGCAGCTCAGTTTAGAATTCAAGGACCAAGCGATGGTAATCGAAAAGCTCAAGGTTTAACGTACGATAGACAAAAGGGTATTAGTTATGATGATCAAAAAGGTAAATTTAATTATATTTACAGTACAACTTGGTTATAAGTTATTTCCCTTCTATTTTTTGTCGCTCGTCTCGAAACGGTACTTCCACACCAGTTCCACTAACGAAAATTTTCAGTTGTTGCGAAAAAGATTTTGCAGTCCTTGAATAAGTTACTCAAGCATGTACGCAAATTAATTAATTAGTGTAACGAAACCGAAGTCCACCTCCGTTTTACGGGAGACCGTTCCCGCGCCCTTTTGGACATATACGCGTCGCAGGGCACCCCTATCCCCGCCTCAGACGACTCTAAGCCGAAAAATATAATCGATTGACGACTAAGGTGGACATTAACCGGAGGTATAATAAAAAATCCTCAATGCGCGTGGTATCTAGACACAGCCACCACGAGTCCATACCTCTCTTGGGCCAAACATTACTACCATCTCAGGAAATAAAGAAACTCTGGTCGAAGTGGGCATCAAAAAGGTCCCCCGTGGTATCAATTCCCTGAACTGGTGATCAGGTTGCTTCGAGATAAATGGTAAGATGCAACTTCTCCTCAATACCCTAAAAAGGGTTTCCTAAATTTGTTACCATTCAGTTTCGAACAAGCTAATATTATCTATTTCGTCGGCAGTGTTACAATTCTACTCACAACATCTCTACTCAAGGGAAGTAGCTACAACTCTACTCACTCACAACTTTACTCAGCCTCAACACAGTTTTTCTTACTCAGGTTTAACTCTATACTCAGTTATATCTTTACTCAGCTTCAACTTTACTCAGCTACAACTCTACTCACAAAGAATTGCTATTTTGTCGATAGGATAAAATACGTGGGTAGAGCTGTAGCTACTTCCCTTGAGTAGA
Organism: Microplitis mediator; assembly: GCF_029852145.1. Classification (NCBI taxonomy): domain Eukaryota; kingdom Metazoa; phylum Arthropoda; class Insecta; order Hymenoptera; family Braconidae; genus Microplitis; species Microplitis mediator. Next base: position 19,674,856 of record NC_079973.1, on the reverse strand, counting down.
GATGTTGATAGTTGAATTGTAACACTGCCCATTTCGTCCCTTTTCTGGATAAATCTCGTAACTGCAAAATTATAATTTTTTCAAAAATCGGTCACAACATCTATTCTGCTACACGTGCGTAATGGAAATATTGAAATCCAAGTCTCTCGAACATTCTGTTATAATTATTCAAATTTGAAGCTTTTTTCACCCAATAGCAGTATTGAAGAATGTTTTTCACTCATAATTTCAATTATGAAAAAAATGTAGTTACGAGGTTTACCCAGAAAGGGGACGTTTCTTCAATCCCTGATGAATTTTCTACTTTCTGAGCCTTTAGATGCTCGGACTATTCAAGCCAAATCAAAGTTTCGAGCAGCTTGGGAGAATACGTAGATAAATGACAAACGTCAATTAACTTATAAAACTACTGCGGGTACAAACACAAACAGATTAAAAGATAGTAGTAAAGGAAAGCCATTTTCAAAAAATTTTTCTCCTATAGCCCTTTACAGTAACTTATACCCAGGTTGTACTGTATCTAATTTAAAGAAAAAATATATTGATTGACTGATTGATTTTTTATTTTTTTTAAAAAGAATCATTAGGTACAGGAGATTTTTCAATTCAAGGTGCCAGTGATGGAACCACAAATTTTAATATCCAAGGTGCATCAGACGGAAATTCCGATTTCCAAATCCATGGCGCATCAGACGGCAGGGCTGAATACTATGGACCAACGACCGGAAACGCAAATTTCCAAATTCAAGGAGCTACGGACGGAAATGCAAACTTCCAGATTCAAGGTGCTACGGATGGAAACGCTAATTTCCAGATCCAGGGAGCTACGGATGGAAATGCTAATTTTCAAATTCAAGGAGCTACTGACGGACACAGTCAGAGCTCTGTCCAAGGTCCTTATGATGGTAATCAAGGAGGACAGCGCGCTTTACAATACAAAGATGCTAACAGTGGTAATTAAAATTAAAATTTAAGAACTTTTTTTCACTGATCATTCATGAAAGAATCGAAACTTGAAACGGTTTTACTGAACTAAAATAAAATAAATTAATTAGGAGCAAACGTCAATTGGAAATCATATCATCATTCAGCAAGAGCACATGCTGTTCCAAGTCCTCAACAGTATGAACCAGCACCAGCTCCAATTCCTAGACGTAGGAAACAAAAACAACAGTATCAACAACAAGCAGAAGCTCCTGTAGCTCCTGTAGCTCCTGTAGCTCCTGCTCAAAGACAATACCCAAATTACAAAGTATTCGATAAAGCGCCACCGCAAATTCAGCAAATACTTCAATTCCAACAGCAAATTCCCTACATGAACATTATTCCCGAACAGTTTAGGTAAATATTTAAGAGTTAGAAAATATTGCTGAGCTTTTTTGACTAGCATAAAAAAATTTTCATCAATTTTTAGATATGAATTCAATAGTGCATTAGCATACCAAAATCAGCCACAGGCTCAGCGACAAGCTCAACCTGAACCAGCACCAGTACAAGCTGCAGCTGAGCCAGCACCTGAAGCTCATCAGCCTGTAGAACAACGGCCTCGTTCTCCGTACCGCGGAAGACCACGTGGGCCAGCGAGACAGAAACGTCAAGCTGGACAGCCTCGTCATAGCCGTCAGCAATCAAGACACCACCAACAACAACAACAACAGCAACAACGACAACAACAACAGCCTCAACAACAACCACAACCAAAACTACAAACGAATGTTCCATCTCGTATCCAAGAGCTGCTTAACTTCCAGCAGCAAATTCCTTACGTCAATCATATTCCCGAACAATGGAGGTAAAAATTTACACTAAAATTAATGGCAAATTTTGATAAATACATAAGTCATAATTAAAAATTATTGTTTTGTTCATTTAATTGTAGGTATGAAGCTTTATTGGCTCAAGAAAAGAATTTGCCTCAACCAAAATTCCAACGTCAACCTGAACCAGAACCAGTTCGTCACAGCCAACGTGTAAGACAAAAGCGTCAAACTCATACGCAAGCTCAACCTCATTACAGCACAAATCTTCCGGCCCATTTACAAGAATTGTTGAAATTCCAAGCACAGACTCCTTATGTCAACGGTATTCCTGAGCATCTTAGGTACACATTTACTAAAATTGTTATTTTGTACACAAAATTTATGAATTTATTGTTAATAATTTATGCTATCGAATTTTTTTGTAGGTACGAAAGACTAGCAGCTCAACAAGGATCCCAACACAGACAAAAACGTCAAACTCATGCGCAAGCTCAACCTCATTACAGTACCAATTTACCGGCTCATTTACAAGCACTGTTGAAATTCCAAGCACAGACCCCTTATGTCAACGGTATTCCCGAACATCTTAGGTACACCCTTTAATGTCATTAGTATTTTACATATAATTAACACAGCCTATTCGCGTTATGAACCTGCTCACAGGGGTGTAGGGGAATATAATTATCAGAATCAGGGTTAAAAAGAGCCTAATGTGCTACTTAACTGTATATTTGCTTCAACAAATCATATTTCAGGCGCGTAAAATTCAAAGTCTACAATGGTTTCATTGCTATTAGTGTAACTTACCAAATATTGCGACTTGTAGCACAAGAAGTTTTGTCGTATCACATGTATGTGAAATGTAGCCTAATTTGCGATAAGTAGTACAATCTGGCAACCCTGATCAGAATTCCTGTATCCCCACTTCTGCTCAGCAGTCGAACGCCGTAACTCTCACTTCCCCTACTTTACAAGCGTGTGAGTGTGTAATTAATCGGCGACATTAATTTGTACCGGGTCGTGTTGCCCTCGGCTCGATATTTCAGTAACTTCCTTTGGAACCATCAGGCCGAGGGCAACACGACCCCGTAAAGTCCTCTCAGAAAGTAAATTACTGTTGGGAATTGTCGGAAATTTTCGGTTTGTAATGTTAATGTGTAGTAATGGCGTGAGATTAGACTTGCTTTTTCATAGTGGGGGTAAAAACCGACAGCGATTTACTCGCTGAGAGAATTTTACATGCACATGGTTATTTTCATAGCCATGAAGGGGGAATGTCTTCAATAGAAATATAAGTCAACGGACTCATAACGCGACTCGGTTTTATGTTAATTATTTATAAATAATCGATTTTTTTATAGGTATGAGCGATTAGCAGCCCAACAAGGATCTCAACACAGACAAAAACGTCAAACTCACGCTCAAGCTCAACCTCACTACAGTACCAATTTACCAGCTCATTTACAAGAATTGTTGAAGTTCCAAGCACAGACCCCTTATGTCAACGGTATTCCTGAGCATCTTAGGTATAAATTTGAGCGATAATTATTTTATATTCAATTTATAAATAATTAATTTTATTTCTCACTTTTTAGATACGAGAGATTAGCGGCTCAACAAGGAAGTCAACATCGCCAAAAACGTCAAGCTCAACATCAGCAGCCTCAACAACAACAACAACAACAGCCTGATTTATCTCAATACAAAAGAATATCTCAACCCGCAGCCGAACCTCAACCGCACTACAGTACTAATCTCCCGGCTCATATTCAACAATTACTAAAATTTCAATCCCAAACTCCATACACCAGTGGCATTCCAGAAAAATTCAGGTATCTTGGCATTTTTATTTTTACACAGAAAAAAAACGTTCCCGGCTGAAGGTAAATACTCTTGATTCAAGAAAATATCCCAAATAGCCATTTGTACTCAACCAACAGTCAAATTAAAGCAGATGTTTCACATGTACAAATTCTCTTTGCTCAAAAAAATCTTGACTTGGTTCCCGATAACGTTTTTCTTCTGTGTACGGTCTTAAGAAGCTGTAAATATACAACCAACTGCTATTTATTTTTTTTCAGTGCCGACAAAATAATTGGTAATCACAGACAAAAGCGTCAAGCACCGCAGCAACCGCAACAAGAAGTTGATTTGTCCCAGTACAGCAGGATAGCTCAACCACAAGTAGAAACAGCTCCCCAATATTCAACTAATCTTCCAAATTCGATAAAAGAGCTCTTGCAATTTCAATCACAAGTTCCTTACAATATAATTGCCAACAGTATAAGTTATAAATTAGACAAACCTTACGTCCCTCAACAAGTTGCACCCGCCCCAATAACACCTTATCAACATCAACCAGAGCCCCAACAGCTTCAACCTCAACCTCAACCCCAATCTCAATATATTCAACCTCAACCCCAACCTCAATCTCAATATATTCAACCTCAGTATCAACAACCACAACCATATCAACAGCCTGAGCCTCAGCCTCAACCTCAACCTCTTCCGACGCACCCTCAATTTCAACAACTCAATCATCAACTCAATCAACAATTGAAACAACAATCTCAACTTATCCGCCCGCAGTATCATCCCAATGCGGTTTCTACTTACAATCAACAACCCCAGCAGTATCCACATTTTGCGCAGTCACAAAGCGGCATTCGCCCCGTTACCGAAAATCAGTATTGAGTGATTTATTAAATACAAGATACACAGTTACAAATTTTGTGTATTTGTGTTAAAAAATTACTTGCTTAAATTTCTCGTGTTGATTTTCAACACAGAAAGCTGTTAATTCAACACAAACCGTTTGTGTTATTTTACTTTAACTGATTTTTTATATTAAATGATTAGAAAATCTGTACTGTAACAAATTTCTTGTGGTATTCAAAAATTAACACAAAATTTGTGTTGTTTAGCTAAACACTCTTGCGCGTTTCTTCATTACTATAACCGAGCAAAGCATTGCAGCAGCATTGTCTGCAAGGAAACTTAGATTATAATTGATTTACAATTAAATATCATCATAGATAACTTTCATATTTTTTTATGATCAGGTTCAATGATTTTTTTATTTATATTTTACGGGAGGATAATTCATAGCTCCGTTTTTTAGAAATCACAGAAAATCGAACTAATTGTTTGCTAAATTGACATAAGTTGTACTAGGGGTAGATCAGTATACTTGAGTTGGTTAGATTGTGTGCTTATATTTATTAGATAATTTTAACACGAAAAGTCTGTTAAATTTACACAAATTTTCTGTCAAAATAACAGATTTTGTGTTCAATTATTTAACATAAAATTTGTGTTAAAGATCAACACAAACGCAATGTGTTGAATTAACACTAAAATTTGTGTAGACCGTTTGCAACACGATTTGTGTTTAATTTAACACAAAATTTCTAACTGTGTACTGTTATCATTAAAAAGAAAAAAATAATAAATTTGTATTTATTTATATAATAGTAATTATTAATTATTAATCATGATCTATCGGTATGTTATTGATATTATTGATGATAAAATAATAATATTTTTTTGTCTACGTCAGTACATAACGTAATCTTTTGCAGTTGTGGTGAACAAACTGGTTCATTCACGCAATGTGATAGTTGATAGTTTAAATACTTTAAAAATGTGTATGTATATTTTTAAGACTTTTATACTTTTATATCTATTAAAAAATAAACATGTTTTGTATAAGTAAATGGGTTTATTTTATTGTTTTTTAATTGATAAAAAAATTTGTTCTCTTACACGGAAAAAAAATTGTGATCTTCTAATCATAATATTGTAGTAGCGAGTAATCCAATATGTAGTAAAGGATACTACATAAATAGTACTGACGTTACTATACGTGTGGTTGAAGTCATTCCAAGTTGGAGTTGGCATTTCTTTACTCCAACTTGTAGTAACCTTAACTACAGCTGCTTTTGTAGCAACTACAATTTTTTTCCGTACTTTTGTTGCATCAATTGAAGATTGAATTACTATTTTTTACTAAATTTAATTAAATGAGAACAGTGAACTTTAAAAGGAAACACGATAATTGAATGTTCTGATGAAATAAATCTTAAGGTAGCTATTATGATCGTAAAAATTAATCGTATCTAATTACAACCTAGTTAACACAATGTTGCGTCATTTAAATTAGTTTACTTGGTAATAAAAACAATCTATTTAAATACAATGTAGAAAATTTTATTTGAAAAATACTAGGAAATTTAATTGATATCAAAAGATAATCAATTTAAATAATTAATTATGTTCGTATTTCTTGTATTAAGGAAGCGGAAAAAATGAGTAATTTAAATTTTATCAATAATTAATGATGTTAAAAAATTAAAATTCAGTCAAAGCTCGTTACAAGCAACTTCCTCTGTCATGCCTCTGATAGCCGGACTTTCTCTTCAAAAACTTGCTTAATATTTTCGGTCAGGTTATCGTCAAGTTTAGGTCAAGTTCTGCTGTTCCAAGTTTTGACTGCAATATAAGTATAACATCAACTACAAGTTGACGTCAATTAATACAGCCGTAATAAGAATGCAAATTGAATCAGAAAGTTGCTTTCAAGTTTCAGAAAAAAAATTTTGAAAGCAAAAGTTAACCCTAATCCCATGTCGCTGTTTTCAGTACCCGTAAACCTTGAACATGGGTCATTAGCGTTTGCCGCTCGTTTAATTATATTATACTGTAAGGAAAATCTGAAAAAATTAATTGATCTTTTTTGGACTTCTAACTTAGTGATAGAGTTGTTGCCAGACCAGAAAATCCCCTTTTCAATAAACATTTTCATCAAAATTCGGAGGCATGTAGGCCGTTTACCGTAGAATATTTGAAAATTCATGGATACAAACGACCCAAGGGATTAGGGTTAATTTATATCTGAAAGTTTTGACAAAAAACATAAATGTGCAAAATTTTACTTCCAAGTTGACTACAAGTTACCGTCAACTATTTGCACCATGAAATATTTGTAGTCAACCTGATATTTTATTTCGATTGTAGATTTCCATCAACTTGCGATCAAAATGGCTATCAGGGGCTTTACATTATCTAGTTAAATCTTTCTCACTCTTTCGGTCGCTCAAATTTCATGTCTTGACGCTCGTTATAATTATTACTAATATTTTGTTCAAAGCAAATTATTAAAAATAATAAATTTTCGTAAATGCATAATATTTCTATGAAATAGCATTGCTATGTCATTAACTTTAGTTTGTACAGAATTTATTACTTATTATTTGACTTTTTAAAGGGATTTTCGTTCGTTGCTTATAACAGGCGACTTGCAACGATTCACATATGTACCACGTACATGTAAAACCTACGCCGATTGCTTCTAACGAGTTTGGGTTGTTTTTTCTTACTCGTGTTTTTGATTTTTAGGAAACGTCAAAAAAAAAAAAAAAAAAATAAGTGATACTAATTTTAAACCTTGCAATCACTTCCTGACTTGTAAGCTGTCAGCGGGTGCCAGGTAAATTAGAAGCTGCATGTGTGAGTTACGTGATAAGTTGAATACAAATGTATATATAATACAATTTCATATATAATATATGCATAATATAATGTAAGCAGTTGGTGCTAAAAATTTGTGGCCAATCGTGCATGAAAGTTGGCGGCGGTTTATATATTCCAGTATCCTGCGGTACTGGGAAATGGGTAAAACGACGCCCATATAGAAGTGACTCGTAAAGCTGTTTTGTCTCAGTCTGTTTAGAATCTTGTTCTCTAATCATTACTCCCTTAAGACCTAAAGTTACTTTAACTCTCTACAATCATGAAGTTCTTTGTGAGTTTTTATCAATTTTATTATTTTGATTTTATGGTCATAATAAAATTAATGACAGATTAAATATTCAGAATTATTTTAAGTAATTTTAAGTGGCGTAACAAAAAATATATAAAATTGTGTAATTTTCTGTCAAATAATATTACATTTATTTTTTATGGGTTTTGTAGATTGCGGTGGGTATTTTAGTAACGGTGATAAATATAATTGAAGCTCAACATCAACAGAATTATCAACCTCAAGCCCAACCTCAACAGGCACAGCCACAACGTTACCAAGAGCCACAATTGAATTATCAACCATTTGCTCAAGCGCCAGCGAACATAAAGCAATTGTTGCAGCTTCAACAAGCACGTGAACCAGTGGTTCATCTTCCACCACAGCCTGTCCCCAATTTGGGACCAGCACAGCCTATTAAACCAGTCCAGATTGCCCAGGGTCAGCTGCCAGCCCAGGGTCAGCATCAGTACCAACCTCAAGTGCAATACGGTGCGAACCCTCAGCAGCCTAATTATGAAAATCAAGCTGCTGCTTTCAATGCTCAGTATCAACAGCGTCAACAACCTCAAGCTGCTCCTGGACCTCAGTATCAACAACCAAATCCACAGTACCAAGGCTAATTAATAATAAAGTATTACATCATTTTTAAATCAATCACTAACTAAATTTGATAAATAACAAAAAAAATAATATTTCATTACGTGACTTGTAATAAATTTAAATAAATTGTGCAGAATATTTAAATGAAGAAAGTAATTTTAATAAAAAGTAATTGTTGTATCTAATGAAAAAATTTATTGTTATAAAATAAAAATTCTAACTGACTACAATTATCATACATAAGTTTCGTTTCGCTGACCCAATGAATCTGTACTAGAGTACACAAGTTTCCTGGATCGTTTCTCCTGCACAATTGCTTTCACTTGAACATACTCACTCTTTCGGAAGGGGGCAAATAGAGGAATTCTGTTCAATCTGTATCTCGACTCTCAATACAATTCTACACCACGATACTTACATACATACACACACATATATATTTATATACATATTATTTTCGCGACCTGATTGTAAATCCAGTTATATTCAGTGCCTTTATTCATATGCAATTTTCTGCAATAATATGATTTACATAATTAAGATCACTTACTTATTTATTAAACCAACATCCACTTAATAAAAACTGATTTAATTAACACTCTTAATTAAATTAATTAATTTATATATTCATTTAAATAATAACTTAATAATTTATTAATTAGGAGTATCAATGTAATAGAGCAGTATAAGAAATGGACTGAATTTAACACCGGTGTAACTTGGCGGTGTTAAAAAAAAAAAATTCCACGTATAGAAATTAGAAAAAAAAAAATGTTACATATAAAAAAATATAAAAATTTAAAGAATATTATCTGCAGAAAATTTCAATTTTGCTATGAACTTATTTAAATAATTATTCATATTATACGTAATTTATTTTAAAATTATACAATTTAATGCCCACCATTTCAATCACCAATAATTTAATTAGTTAATAAAAACTCTAACTGTAGTAATCGATTAAGTAAAAATATTCACAAAGTAAAATATTGTAACATCGGGAAATTTTTTTAACACCAGTAAAGAATATTTACAGCGGTGGCGGTGTTATTTTAACACTGATGCTTTCGGTGTTGAAAATTAACATCGAAAATTTTAACACTTACATCGCCTGGACTTACCCCAGTTTTTTTACAGTGTACACGCAGAAAATTTTCAAGTAAAAATTACCTATAAAGTTTGGTACTGTAAGGACGTCTAGCCAGTAACTAAATTTTTAGCATGTTGTTATTTAATTCTTCGATAAAACGCTAATTAAAAGTGGTTTGTATTTTTTTTCACCTGTCTAATTGAAATTTTACCTTGATATTTTGGTATATGTTTTGTAATCATGTTCTTAAGCTCACCTCAAAAAATCAGCCCTGGCTTGACCTGTTTCCGTTTATCAGGTCTATTTGACTGCACTAGGCAGTAGAAATTGCACTTCATTTACATGCTATCGAGTAGTATGTTGTACAATATGCATGGGAAAAATTTAGATATTTACCACATGTCCTCACAATATTAAACTTTTTGGGTAATTTTTACTGAAAATTTCTCTGCGTGTAACTAATAACATATTATTTAAAAATACATTTTATTTGATGTATCAAGTTTTAAAAAAAAACGTATTGTATATCAATGTAATTATATAAAATATAATATGTATATTGTGTCTCAGGTAAATTTAAATGTATAAGTATGTTTATATATATGTATATAAGTAACCACGTGTGTATGTAGTCCAGTACGAGGGTGCCTGACTCGTCACTTGAGAAATCAAGGTATCATCGCACCAGTGGTTGCACACAAGGGGCGTATCTACTCATATATACAACGATGTATACTGACATGTCTCTTTTTAAAGTCTATCTTTTTCTATATTCAACTTGTCTTTTTTACTCTTCACTTAAACTTCTCCATCCTTATATATAATGTATATATACATACAACAGTACCGATCCCTATTTTCATTATCCTTTCACCAGGACGATTACGCGTCGACAGACTTGGTACGTGCGGCCAGTTCATCCCTACGTTTCTGCCACGCAGTCACCACCCCTGCTCAAGTCTTTTTCTATGTATTCGGTAATTTTCTATTATATCTAGTATATAATAATAAATATATGTGTATGTACACATATGTCTATATATGTGTGATGTATATACAATAAAATGCCCTCACCGTCAAACAGGGAAGAGGATTAGCGAGTCCATTAAAGTCGCGGACTCTATTATCCGTAGGGCAACTCTATGGTGACATCAACTGTCAAGCATTGGCGCAGACACAGCAAAAAATTTTTATTTTTCTACCATCATTTTTTAAAATTTATTATTTTTATTTTTAAAGAAAATTTTTAATTTTCAATTTAAAAAAAAAAAATTTATTCTTTAGTTCAGAAAATTTTTTTTTACTTCTAAAAGTTTATAAAATAAATAAGACATTAATTATTTTAATTAAAAAAAAATATATATTTATAAATATATGTTAAAATTAATTTTGGCGCGTATTTTGTTTTTATAAAAATTAATAAGACGAATAATTTATTGGTCAAGTAGAATTTAGAGTAAAAATAAAAAATTTTTTTTTCAAGATTGAAAAGTCCTGTGGGTCCGCGCCATTGGCTCTAGGGGTCATGGAAGTAAATTACAAAGGGAGGATTACCGGCAGCTGGGCTACCAGGCTAACCATCGTCGTCATCATCATCATCGTCGTCGACGTAGTGGTTTTTTCAGCACTCGTTTGTATATATGTATATATGTCGCGAGAGTATAACAGAGTAGAGAGAACGATCATCCACGCTCACTGCTCTCGTAGAGTTCAACTCAATTCATCTCCTCTACTCGTTTCAAGAGCTCTTTGTCCTTCGAGGCATTGGTAACATAATTATCGAAGTTATAACAAGCCATCAGTTGGCCAGGAGAGTGCTGAGGGGGTTAAATAGTTGCCGTGTGACAAGACGACAATAAGTTGCTTGAAAATTTGTCAACTGATTTTTATATCGAGTCTTGAAAAAATTATATAAATTAATCGATTTGTCACTCTATTTCTTTGTCAGTTTGCTGTGATATATATATATATTTTTCTAACTTAACTTTGTAGATATGGTGAATTATTTGTTTAGTTAAATTTATTATGTGTCAGAAATACTTTTATACTTTCATTTCTAATTACTTCAATTATTTATTTAAGATTATATCAAATTACACACAACCAGATCTTGAAATTATTTCGTAACAATGTAAATTTGATATTATCTTATATCAATTCTAATGAAATATTACAATTGCGTAATTTAATTATATAAATAATTAATAGTGTTTGTAATTTATAAATTTTCAGTCGACCAGTGTCATGAAAAAAATTTTTATTCTTACGAAATTGGATTTATGTAGTTTAAAAAATTTTTAAGTTATCGTATTTATTTAGAAAAAAGTTATTTTGAAATTTCATTTCACGATTTCAGTCTTTACAATCCTAGAGAAGTGAATTAATGTAATTATTTTATTAGAATCAATTATGTTTGCTTGATAATTTAATAGAACAAATAAGAGGGTGTTCAAAAAAAAAATTGAAGTTAATGAAAAATTTCAAATAAAATTATTAAAATGAGTTCAAAACATATAGAAATACATGTATTTTATCGATTATATACTTTGTTTACCCGTGTCCTTGATGAAATTAAATTAATTTATATCCCGTGTAAAAGAAATTCGTTCCTAAAAGATTCCAAAAAAGTTTGACATGTGGAACTTCTAAACTTGAGACAGATTAGAACTTCGAGTAGAAATTTTTTTGAACTTTTGTAATTTTAATAGTAAACAAAAATAGTTTATCTAAAATTTATGTAAGCAAGTTTTGAGTCAAAAAAGAACATTTCAAATTTTTTACTTCATTGTACTTTCGTTCCAAAAAAGTTCCCATTAAAACCCAATAGCCCCATAAGAATCAAAACACTTTCGTAAAATTAAAAATTTATGGTTTTTAAACTTTTTCGGAACCAGGGTAAGATATACCAAAATTAAGTTTTCAGAAATATGTTTTCTTTTTTGATTCAAAATTTGCTTATATGAAGTCTTAGATACTTTTTTTTACGATCAAAATTACAAAAGTTCCATGAAACTCGAAGTTCTAATCTGTCTCAAGCTTAGAACTTCCACATGTCGAACTTTTCTGAAATCTTTTTGGAACGAATTTTTTTTTACACGGATATTACTGAATTATCGTTTCCATTTTTCAACAGTAATTTTATTTTTTGATATAAAAAAAAATAAGCCAAATTTTTTTTATGGATCATTATTTGAAAATATCCCGCATATAAAAATTTATCCTTTACTCTCTTAAACTAAATTAGTGAATATTCACTATTGCTAATGAATTTCACTAATTCGCTTTTAGAGAACAATATATAGTACTCTCAAAAATTTTCAGTAATATAATTAAATTTAAAATTCATGTTTCACTTAAAATTTTTTTAATCATTTGCCACTAGAAGTTACAAAACATTTGTATTAAAAAAAGGTAGATAAATAATTGAAAAAAAAAAAAAAAACATGTTGTGTACAGAAAGAAGCGTGTGAATCACATTGTGGTTTATTGTACGATTCCAATAATTGCGCTTAATCCTTACGAGGGTGGGCGCACACGCGTCCTACCAGTGGTAGATGACATCCCTGTAACCCTCTCGTAAATTCGACTCTCATCTCTCTTACCCTTTCTACACATACCTCGTCTTATTGTAATATCAACCATACACTATATAGACATAGACATGTACATACACACATGTACCTCGGAAGCTCGAGCACTTGAAAACGTTTTTATATGCTCGAGTTGCATTAACGACAACGTCGACGTCGACAACCCGTCGCTCGGGATTTGTTTCAATAACACGAAAGAGTGCCAAACCGAAAACTCAAATGTTTACTTTCGAGCCAGATTTCATTCAACAACAATTTATAAAAATACATTCGCTAATCCGTTAACTCTTTAGAAAATAAAAAATAAAAAAAACAACATCAGGAAGAAATAAAAAAATCAACCACCTACAATTTAAAGCAAAACGGTTTTAATTCTTTTATGAAATGGTCGATGATCTCAGATCCTAGATCCCAGTACAGCATCAGTGATCCTTTTTGAACACGTATGATTTCATTGTAGTAAGAAGCTAGACCGTAAAAATTCAGCATGGCCGACGGTAAGTGATGGCCAATCAGGATGCACTAGATGACAGCTGCGCATCCCTCGGGACTAAATAGTGCACCCCTCGATGGTAAACTATATCCAGCATCATCAGGCCTTTAAGAAACCCAGAGCAGTCCCTAACTTTGTGATTTTTGCCTTCATGAAGTCAGCCATTACAAAAAGAGACTCGTTTTTCTCGTGATTCACCGACATAAAAAAAAACCTCCATACATGTTTCCATAGTCTTGTTTGACTTTAAAACTTAAACCAGTTTTACCCTTTGATATATTTATTTCTTATGTTAGCTATAATACAATCTAAACAATGGCAATTAGTATTCGTTAGCAAATAATATCCTTTTTTAATAGAAGATGCATAGTAATGTTGTATTTAATACATATTAAGCTGCGATGACTTTAAAGTTTTAGAAAACTTGAAATATTTTTGATCTATACCTTGAAAAATTTAGTTCGGGTAAAAGGTAAAAGTACGTTTTGTTAGAAAGGATAATATAGATAATAATTTTAAGCAGGTATGATGATAAGTCTCATTGTTTAGTTGTAGATTGAAGGTAAAAAAATATCGTTTAAGAAAAGTATCGAGAAAATGACATTTTGGAAACAATGAAAGTCAATGGATTAAGATTTAGAAAAATTCAAGTGATGCCAGAAAAAAGTTGCTGAAGCGTGACAAATATTTTTTGGGCCGTAATGAAAACAGATATATAGATAGATATTCGTTAAAAGTGTATGGTCTTAAGAAACATTTGAAAAGTGTCTCAAAAGCCAAAGGACTTTAGTAAACATAATCTGGTAAAAAGACAAAAATGAGAAAATCCTGGACAGACTATTCGGCAATGACACCTTTAATCAAGTCTACTATATACATGTATCCGGACATATATTCTTCGAAACCCGAGGTAAGAGAAGATAAAGAGAAGGAAATAGAGAAGTTTTCAGGAAGGATGGAAGGAACAAGAGAAATACGCTGTGTCATGATGGGGCTTGACAGGATCAGGTGGAGATTGTGGCTTTACCTCCTGATGCGTTTAGTGTATTTAATAATAGCTCCATGACATACTGGCCATCTGAATAATCTGGCGCTGATGGATTTAGCCTTATAAATACAGTAGGCTTTTATATATGTACATATTTATAATATGAAAAACCAGTTGATACCATTATTATAAATTTGCTTTTATCCTTTTGTTTTTTTTTATTTTTCAATAATGGCTTTGGGGTCTGGACTTTTTTCGTTACGATAAATATTTATCGTGTTACAATTTAACGTATATCGATTATATACGAAAAAAAAAATTTCTATAGTTATTGTAGCAATTTACGCCTTTATAAATTTTTCAGACAAGATTTTAAATTATAAAATTTAGAAAAATTACAATAAAATTTAATATCGAGCTTTTTGAGAAATTTTTCGGTATTTATAAAGAACAATCGAAATACTCGAATATTATTGGTCAAGAATCAGTCGTTTCTGGATTTCAATACCATGGGTATTAAGTCCAACAATCATTTAAAAATGTTTTTTTACAAAATTTGTATACACTGTAAAAAATTTTTTGAAGTGTAAATTAATCGGTGTAAAAATTAAGCCAAATATCGTGTTAAATTTAGGTAATGTGAATTAAAAATTTTTACACCGTTAAGCGTGTAAATGTGTAATTTATGATAATTTTTCGTTAAGAAAAATAATAATAAAATATTGAAATGTTTGAAATAAGAAATACTATTTAATATCTAAATAAAATTAATATAGTTATTTATTAAGTAGTTAAAAATGTTCAATGATCATTTGTTAATCAAAATTATAACGAGTAACACGGAATGGTGTAAAAAGAGTAGGTTACACCGTGTTAAAATTACACGGATGAATAACTTACACCCAAGATTTTTTAAACCGTTATTTCACACTACATGGCCGTGTAAAGTTCTCGGGGGGTCAGTTTTCATAAAAATTTTTTACAGTGTAAAGTAAAAGACCCAGTACCCTACCAGGGAATATTTATATTTAGAAAAACTTAATAAATATAGATATCGGGTACTATTTCCCTGATCGGGTACTGGGTCTCTTACCTTAATGCTTCTATTAAAATGTATAGTTTTTTTTTAGGTCTTAAAATTTTTCTACCGTTTACATTTCATCCGCCTTTCTCTATATAATATACTTTCACGATGAAATTCATATAACAATAATTAATAAATTTTAGATGTGGTTCGATGATTTTCTTCGGTATAAAATAATATATTTATTTCATCTTCTGCCTTTCTAAACATGAATAAGTGAAATAAGTGAATATTCACTAATTCTGAGTGTCAACCAAACCACTTTTTGAAATTGCACTTGGAATTAGTGAATATTCATGTTTAGAGAGTGAATGAAACACGTCAAAGTTATCGAACTTTTTCAGTCATTACAAGTTAGACTTTGATAGAGTAAAAGTTTTTGATAATTTATCGACTGAAAAGTTTCATGTTTTAACATAAATAAATGAAATCAAATTGACGTTGGATAAAATATATCATATTATACACTGAGAAAAAATTTCTCTTTGGACAATTAAATTGGTTTTGTTGAATTCTATTAAACTAAAAATTATTTGGGACAACTAAATTTTATTACGTCAATATAATCTATTTTATCATTTTTAACAAATGATTTAATAGACTCTATTTGGTTGACATTAATATTTCTCTCTCTAAGATAATAAAACCATATGGTAGAGTTAAGAAAATATTTATTTAATGGACAACTAAACTATTTTGTAGTGCCAATAAATCCAAATATGAGAGCAAAATATTATTATATTAACTCTAATAAATATTAATTAGACACAAAAAAATATATTCATTTAGAATCCCTGATTAAAAACTCCAATTGAAACCGCTGATTTCCGATTGAATCCGATTGACTCCGATTGAATCCGATTGGTTCCGATTGAAATCCGATAGACTTTCAATCGGAATTAATTGGTTTCAATCGGAGTTTTTAATCAGGGATAAATATATTTATTTGTTCGAGATTAATAAATATATATTTGAACCTAATGATTATTGATTTAAAAGTTATGGTGTTAGGCAGCAGCAGCTGGAGTAGTTCGGTGCTCGCCACTAGATCGCGCCCACCATTTGTGGTGTCCCTGGTAAGAAACTTATTTCGGAGTTTTTATATTCCAAGCTTGAAGCATTTATGGGACGAGTTATCCGCTGAAAATTTTTGATAGTAATATACGGGTATACTATATTACATTATGAAATTAATGTTTAATATTGATATTTTTCCCGAACATTTTTTGTCATAGTACGAAAAAAAGTACTTGAGAAGGAAATAAATTATTTTTCTAAATATCCATTTATTGAACTGTTGAATAAATATTCTGTCATTTCAAAATAATACTTAATTATTATTAATAACTCATTCTCTATAATGATCGCTCATACATTTCATTATGACTACTTTATAAACACTACAGCTAATCAATTTGATTTTATGCTTGCTAATAAATGCGTAGTTATCTTTACTAAATATTTTATAGTTTCTAATCACTCGTTTTGTTGGTGGATTATAAAAAATTTAGTTAAAACAACCAAATATATGATTGGCAATGGGTAATCAAATTATTTTCTTGTCATAACTAAAATTTAGTTGTCAGGAGAAAATTTTTTTCTCAGTGTACCATTTTTGGTTAAATTTCAACCAATATTTTTATTTTGATCTAAAACTTCATAGTAAAAATACTTTGAGTTTATTTAATTCCCCTGATATTAAGAAAAATTATTTGAAATCAAATGATTCGAAACAATTTGAAATGATTTGAAACAATTTGAATTGGGTAATATATAAATATACACTTAGCATGGATTAAATCATTTTTCTTAATCAGGGTCGTCAATTATATGTTCATATATTGTCAAAATAGTAAAATTATTTATTATATAAATAATCATGATATTATCGACGATAAAATATTTTTTTCTAACTAAATTTCAACAATAGTTATAAAAGTATACATTTTTTTTACGAGATAATCTATTGAAGTGCAATAAAAATAATCAATGAGTATTTGAATGCATAAGAGTGGCATAATGATTGTTTATTGAACCGATGGCAATTAGAGTAAAACGTTTGATTTATTTTGAAAATAATAGCCTATAAAATACTGACTGGTTGCTTGAGCGCATATTCTTCTTCATGTTCGCTCATATATAATGAAGTGGAGTATTGCGGTAGAATGGGATATACCAAACTATTATGAACTGATGGCATACTCATGTGTACATCACCGTTATTATTATTATCATCATCGTTGTCATACAAACCCACATATGTACATGTATATTGATTCAATAATTTATTCGGGCAATATAGTGTGCATATAATATATATGTGAGGCAGTGTCTTTTTTCCGTAACAGACCCCTCAGGGAGGCAGCGTCCGTGTCATGACAGCGATGAACCCCTCAATGACAGCCAGAGCAACCAACATAATCTGTTCCCATCAACATAGACATAATGGATGCATCAACGGGAGCCAACAATGGAAGCATTTTACTTGTGCAGAGTGCGGCTGGAACAAGAAAAGTCTGGGCCTACCGTTTTTACTTGAACGAGAGCATAAAGCTGTTACGGGATATGGTGGTGGTGTGCATGAATATGAGCGCAGGATAGTTGATATTTACAACAATACATTAATATATATTGTATACATATACAGTAGAAACTCTGTAAGTCGAACTTCGATAAGTCGAAAACCTCCTAAACTCGAAGAAATATTTCATCCCCTTCCCTCCAAGCTCCAAAACCTCCGTTGCTCGAAATTTTTACCCTCTATAAGTCAAAATAATTAGTGAGTCCCTACAAGCTATTTCTGTACATTTTTACCCTCCATAACTCGAATACATACACTTGGACCTCTTTATCTCGAATTTAAAATTATTACCGTATCTTATTAGGATCACCAGTTCTACGAAATGGTAATGGAGTTTATAGCTGTCAGGTTTTTTGTTGGCGATTGTAAAATTATCATACCTTTAGACTTAGTTAGGATTCAGTGCAATACACATATCAATTTCGACAGCTCCTGCTGCCTAACTCGAAATCCTCTATAACTCGAAAACTCTATAACCCGAATTTTTTTGCCTTTCCCTTGGAGTTCGAGTTATAGAGGTTCTACTGTACATGTGTACAGATATATTTGTGTATAGGTGTGTGTATAAATAATTTTCGAGCTAAATGTGCACCCACCTCAGTCGCTAGCTTGGATTTGCTTTATTAAATTCCTGACACGAGGCGCGTCGCACGTGCAAATATTTCGCGGAGGGTCCACGTCGTTTCGCTGCTCGGGGATGACTTAAGAAACTTGCTGATTCGTTGGCTCTTTCGTCGACGCCTGCCTCTCTAATGCTTCTCTGACGTTCTTTAGCTCTTCTGGTTTATAAAAAAAAATTCTTTCATTTACGGATGGAATTTATTATTGTTGAGATTCAGCTGCTAAATTCTTGATGCATAACTTGCCTTCAATTACTCTGTTATCTTTATATATTGTTGTATAAAATGACTGTTTATATATTTCTGGTACATGTATACTGCGATTGTTATTCCATATCTTTAAGCTGTCACGCTTATTAAATATGTTGACTAAAACATCTTCTCAGAAATAAATTGCAGTAAAAATGTATTTATGATAAGCAAAAAAATTTTCTTGAAAAAATCCAATCATCAATTTCTTGAATTTAATTATATAACAATGAAAGGTTGGGCACAAAAAATAGGGGTTAACAGTTCAAGTTTTAATGTTTGAATAGAGATTTAATCAGTTGGAAGATTTGATATCAATACTTGAGTCGATTTTTCAGTCGATTTAACAATGATGTGAAAAAAGCATAGCAACCCAGCTAGCATCATCATAAGCTTTGAGCAAAAACAAAACCGCGACTCCCCATCACGCGTCCGCTAATTGACTGACGTATGGGACGTATACGTCCAGTCTGCAGACATGAGCACACTTTTTTCTGTTTTGTTGCCTCAAAACAATGGCGACAATACGTCGACTCTCAAGTGTTGCAGCTTTATGAATCTCAGGGAGTTGAGACCTAGGCGTCCAACGATATGAAACATCAGATTGATATTCTCTGTGCCCTAGTATAGCCACGTTATATATATAACCAAGGGAATCGGGCGACCAATTGATGTAACATATAATCGAGGGTTCATTGTATTGCCAAGTTGCAATTACAGCGGGGCTATGTTCATTGTAACATGTATATATATATATATATATATATATATATATATATATATAAGCATCGATAGCGTTTTGTTACACTGTTGCACTTGGATATTTCTTTGAAATATTTCGCCTACCTCACCCCTCAATCGGTGGGCCTCTTCAGCTCCCGCGCCACACTACCCCATTGCTTACAGTATACATACACACAAATAACTCACCCCTCAACGCGTTATATAAATCAGTAAAACACATACGCGATATATAAGCGTGGAGGCAAGGTGTAACATTGCCCGGTCCCCGGTGGGAACCACTTGTCGTTCAAACGCATGCACACTTATATTATTCGTCCCGCATTTCATGTTTCTTTTATTTAAACTACAGGAATTTTTTCACCTAGTCGAGATACACTTGGAACTTATTTTGTTTTGTTATTTTTTATAGGGCTGTAGTGCCTGATGTCACAATGCCAAATATTAAAGAGTAACAGAGAAACTTCCAAATGTAACAAAGTATTTCAGGGTCCATATATTTAATTGGAGATCGTAAATTGTAGATGGATTTAATTATTTTGGGTTTATTATATACGAGTGTGAGTATAGTTTATTACTATTCGATCATCTGGAAACGCTACTGTTATTAAATATAAACTATACATATATATATGTATGAAAATTTATTGTTTGTTTCAAGTATTGCTAGCACTTGGGAAGTGTATAGTTTTCTTATTGTTATTTATTAACATACGGTGTAGTTTAAGTACTTTTTTAATTACCAGACGTTTAATTACTCACTGCATTGATGACGGCTTTGAAGATGAGTCCTGTAAAAAAAATTTTTCGACATGAATTTTTACTGAAAAATAACCAAAATAAGATGAAGAAATGAATGAAAGTAAAAAATAATTGTAAGCTAGGTGTAAATATTTAAACAAGTTGTTGAAAGCTACATTATATTGTAATGAATGGATACCACATAATATATAAAAAGTGAAACGAATTATTTGTCACACTACACATTAGTTTGAAAGCGGCATATTGACAGATGTGTTTTTCATTCATTGATATATCTTTGGGCGGACTGTTTACCTGAGTAATTTGTCAGAGAATATAATAGTTTCAATGGCTACGGAGTAAATCCTAAGTGAAATGGTGGTGGAAAATAGTGACGTTGGTCGATGATGGCTACAGTGGCCGAAACGAATCAACGGGCGGTCTCACTGGTTTTTCACAGTTAGAAGTTGCCGAAAAACCATAAATATAATATGTACCATAGTTATATTATATTGATGTTGCCGCAAAAGGATCCTATATATATGTTGTGTTAAAAAATAAATATTAGACCGCATTGATCTTGTAACGAATTATATTTTTGCTTCAACAAACTTTACGGTTGACTCTTCAATTTTTATTGTTTATTTTAACCGATAATAACTGTAACTATCTTTATATATATATATATACATACACGGAGAAAATTTTATCGTAAAAGTTATCCTCGAGTCATAGTAAAATTTTTAAACTGAATTCGATAGTAGTGAATATCATTTAAATTATTAGATAAACAATCTGAATTGTAGTATCTACCAATTGTATGGTAAAATCTACAATTATTGATGATAATTAGAAATTATCCATTTTATTATCTTAACTAATTATAACTGTTAACAACATCGTAATTCTTAATAACCTGATGGTAATAGTTACCATCAGCCCGAATAATAATTACTATCTAAACTAATAAAGAATTTAAATATCGGCCTTACAGATCAAGTGATGCTCCATTATTTTATGTTGTAAAAAAAACACTGATTATTGATGATGATAAAGTTTTCCTTATCACTCGATACTTGGATGGTTGCTATTTTGATGATCATACCCAATTATTTAAAGTTATCAATAACAGCTCCAATATTTGGAAATTTTTATTATATTCGGAATTGAACGATTGTATTGTTACTTATTTTAATTATTTAAAGGACAAAATGGGCATAGCTAAAATATGGATATAAATAAAGGATTTAAATTTATATAAGTTTATCCTATTTTTTGTTTCAGAATTTTTACAACCTTGAATAACAGTCACCATCTTCGATTGTAACAATTATAATCTTTAATAGTTACAATTAGCATCTTCGATAGTAATCGTCACTACCATCAATTGTTACTGTTATTATTCTCAATAGTAAAACTAATTATTTTACCACTGAAAAATTTTCCTACCATTTCAAATAGTTGAAATTAAATATTTAGTATCGTAGATAGTATAATAAAATTTTTTCTAAAGTTAGAAAAAATCTACTGTATATATTTTAGCTTTATTTATTTATTCAAGTATATGTAATGTTTAGTATTGAAGGTATTTATTTTTTATTCATTGGCAATTTATGATAACGAGTATTTGTCATAAACACGTTGAATGATGATGTATTGAGGGGATGCCACGGGGTGCCGCGTATATATACACGACGAGTGGCACAACATTTCAAAAGCCAGTCATGCAAAGAACAAGAGTCACTTAAACCATTAGAACGAGCGCCAGTGCTTTTCACTATCCCGCATCACTTTTGCAACAAGTAAACTTTATATGTATAAAGATCCTTCATACTATATGCTCCGTTAAGAAATTCGTGAGAATATATTTTCTCCAGCCGATTATTCACTATCCACTTCATCACACGTACTTAAACTTTCTTTTATCCTTACCAGACAACTGACGTAAAGCGTTAACAAAATTATTTTAGCCATCAAATATAAATATTTATAACTTATTAATAAATATCGTTAAAAGGAAAAAAATCGATTTTTTAATAATCGCGATAAGTCTTAAAAAATTATACTGAAGTTAGCAGACAATTAACAATTTTCTAATTTTTTTTTCAACAATGTAATTTAAAAAAAAAAAAACTAAAAATATGCATATGTAGAAAATTTAAAAAACTATAGGTGCAATTTTTTTAAATATTTTTTTTTTTTTTTTAATTTATCATTTTTAAAAAATTCCAAAAATTATTAGACGATCCTGAAGTCAACAGACAATTAAGAATTTCCGAATTTTTTTTTCAACAAATCAACAACAAAAAAAAAAACTAAAAATATTCACATCTAGAGAATTAAAAAAGCTACAGGTGCAATTTTTCAAATATTTTTTCTTTTCATAATTTATTGTTTTCAAAAAAATCCAAAAACTATTCGACGTCGGTGAGTTTCAATATCATCTTTAAAAATCCGGTTCGTTTTTTTAAATTTTCCCTCAGTCACTTTAACTTTTTTTTTCTTACAAAAGTTTGGTCTAAGTTCATCATAGTTATATATATAGTAGTTTTTTACATTATATGTATAGAGCAGAGTATCTGAAATAAGACTCTGGACTCTCAAGTCTAGAATAAAAAGTAGCTCTGGAGTCTAAAGTCTTTTAAGGTCGGAAAACTTAGAAGGCGATTATTTACCTGCGCGCTTGATGATTACACACTAACGTACCGCGGGTTTCAACCAAAAGAAACTCAACACGAATATTCGGACTTTCGGACAATGTTACTGAATTAAGCCACTGCTAACAGAGTTGTGAGTTAGACGCGGTCCTTTGTACTGCGATTACCAGTCAAATCACCGTGAAATACTCATGAAATTCATGGGCATTGTGACACTACTTTGAGCTGCAGGTAAAATTTAACAATTTACAGTCCTGATTTTTTTCAAACTCTAGTATACATCCTTATTTATTCCCAAACTATATTAGGGAAATCCGGGGCAAAAAGAGACTTTATTTTGGATAAAAAAATTTTTTTTTTATTTAAAAATTTTTAGTTATCATTCGTAACAGACGATTAAATATATTCAGATTTTTTTTTCTAAAAATGAATTACAAAAAACAAAGAAAAAATATGCACATGTAGAAAATTTAATAAACTGTAGGTGCAATTTTTTTTAGTATTTTTTTTTTCATCATTTATCGTTTTGAAAATAATCCAAAAATTAGTAGACGTCAGCTAACTTCAGTATCATAAATTTTCAGATAACAAACACTTGAAAATAAGTAAAAAAATTTTCTCTAAAAAGTAATCCTGCACGGAAAGATTGGAACCCGACTATGGTTACTGTTCTGCACCCGACTCAGTCAGGTTCCGCACAGTCATCAGTGTGCTGCACCACAATCGAGCATTTTCTTCCAGCACCGTACTGAAGCGGGTGCAGAACAGTAACCAGTAGGGTAACAATCTTTCCGTATGAGTAATTACTGAAATTTTTAAGTGTCCGCACTGATTAACTTATCCCATTTTTTTCTACGAAATGAATCGAAATATTTCTAAACTCATACTCAAAGATATAAATAATAAGTCAAGAGTTTCATGGTCATTGTCGAATTTTATTCACAATCGTTTAAAAGTAATTTTTTTTTACAATATATCATTACAAGTAAACTCGTGATAATGAGTTTTACACATACATTTAATCGTTCATAAATATCCATATATATTTTTTATTTAGTTGGTGATATTGTTTCTTAAAAAATTTTTTTTTTGCTCAAAATTTTATGATTTGTTCCAAGCCCACTCTATTTCATCGCGAGTGAAGAAAATTTTTTTTCATTTATTACAAAGTTTATCAAAAATTTTATTTATCAGAACATAACATCAAGAGAATCATTACGAGCGACGACGATCAGAATTAAAAAGTATTGTTTTAAATCTTTTTTACTGTAGGAAATTACTCTTGAGAATTTTTATAATTGAAGTTTACAAATTTAAAATAACTGATGAATTAATAATTTTTTTAAGGAAAGATAAAAAATAAGTAGAAATAAGTATATTGTCAAAATCGCAAAGTCATAGATTCTTTCGAGCTCTTGACTGAACACAATTCTTTGTTACAAGATTCAATTATTTCTATTAAAAATAAGTAGATAAAAAAAATTATTTAAAATTAAGTAAAGATAATTAAAAAAACCGAAACACTTTTGAGAACTGATGAATTTTTTTACGTAATTAAATACTGACAGCAAA
Organism: Microplitis mediator; assembly: GCF_029852145.1. Taxonomy (NCBI): domain Eukaryota; kingdom Metazoa; phylum Arthropoda; class Insecta; order Hymenoptera; family Braconidae; genus Microplitis; species Microplitis mediator. The sequence continues at coordinate 19,650,287 of NC_079973.1, read as the reverse complement.
AGTTATAAATTATACACAGAAAAAAGGTATTTTTTGGTACAAGAAAAATTTTTCATTGAAATGAAAAACGAAACTTTTTTAAAATTAGAAATTTTTTCTTGCCCCACAACTTTTTTTTTTCGGCTCAAAAAATTTGTTTCTCACCCCCAAAATTTTTTTTGAGGCGAGTAAAAATTTTTTGCGCATAGAAATACTTTTTTTCTGCGTAAAGTAAGAGACCCAGTACTCGATCAGGGAACTAGTACCTGATCACCCATGTATTTGTATATATTATATATTTATTACAATTTAGTAAATATAGATATACAAATATGTGGAGTGATCGTGTACTAGTTCGCTGGTAAGATACTGGGTCATTAATTTTAAATATGTCGTGTAGAAATTGTAACAAAGAATTGTATTAGCGTGAGTCAAGAGCTTGAAAGTGTCTACAACATTCTAAAAAGTCGCGACTTTGACAATATAAATTTATAACTATCAGTTTATTGTAATTTTCATTTTTCAAAATGTCAAAATTTATAAAACTAAATACTAATAATTCGTCTTACGATTTGAAAAAAAATTTTTAATTATTTTTTCAAACGAAATTTACTCTTCAGAATTTAAAAAATTGTTTTTAACTCTGAACGTCCTCCCGATATTAATATTCTGATAAAAAAATTTAAAAAATCTTCACATAAAATTGAATTGCGCTCAAGTCTATTGGAACTTAATATTGACATAAATCATAAAATTTTGATTAAAAAAAAATTTTTACAAAAAACATTTTTTAGCCGATAAAGATACGATTAAACAATTGGTAATCACCGTGAATAATATTTACAAATAGTCAATCCGTAAATGTAATGTAAAAGTTACCTAGTATTTAAACCTATAGCCATTTAGTTTATTGCTCAAGCCTTTAAAATTATATAAATAATTTATCATAGTTAAAAATATCGATAACTTTGTATAACATATCGAAACAAAAGCCACATATTCTTATATATAAACTAGTGATATGTAAACATCACAGTTATTTAAACCTCTAAAATTGATTTATCAATTATCATCAACAAATATTTACAGTTATTATGTACATGCATGTAATCTATACATTTTTCTTCTATATTTCTCGTTTAATAATAGCCTTATATTTAACAATTTTTTAAACTAATCAGACTATTTTTCCGCGTATGTAATGACGTACGTTAAATTAAAATAATAATGAATACAATTTAATTTTAATACTAATACTGTTAATAATAATATTAAATTAAATTGTATGTGCCCGGAAAAATTATTCTTGTTTGAATGCTACGGTGTCAAAGTACAGCCGGACCATGTCGGCCACCTGCATAATTTTAAATAAACACACGCGGAAATTACTATGGCCATAGTAAAATAGACCACGATTATATCCCAAATTATTGTAACCACTGTCGATTTTACCATGGCCATAGTAATTGTCGCGTGTGTTCAGTTCAATTTCCGTCAAGTGGCCAACATAGTCCGGCTCTACTATGACACCATAGTATTTCAAAGGAGAACAATTTCTCCGTGTAATTATTATCTGACAGTAAAACCACTAGAGAACCGAAATTTTTTTCATTTTTTAATAAAAAAATTAATTTTTCACGGAAAAAAAAAAATTACAGAAAAAAAAATTCCGAATCTCGGTTCTTCTACACGGAGAAATTATCGTTTTAAATGCTATGGTGTCATAGTTGTACCGGACCATAAACTAGAATAACTTCTCCGTGTAGTATCATAATTAAAATTATTGTGATTTATATACGTCACATATGATGCGCTCAATAGGAATCACTCCAATAGTCCGACGGAAAAATAATTCTTCAATCACACCACTTGATACAGATTTTAAAAATGGCAATACCATTAATATTCTGCCGAATCTCAATGCGCCGAAAGATGCATGGTGTAATATTTGCCCAAGTGCTAGATATGCACCGTCGCGTAGCCGTGCAATAGTTTCCGGATCACGTGCATGGTAGCCAGGTGCCATATTTGATGTTCCTGGTGGTGACATTGAACCATCACTGTTACGGCTACTTGGATGTACTTTGAGGTCTTCGAGGATGGACGAAAAATATACTATTGCTCGTACACATGCAAATTCGTGGGCGTTCATACCAACGGAGTTGATTGCATTCAATACTTCACGAAAACGAAGAACTTCTAACGCTAAAGGGGTGTTTCGGAGTTCTTCTGATAACAGGGCAGTTGGATCCAGTGTCGGTGACATCTGAGCTACTGCGAGAAGAAACAGGTCTCTCCAGGAAGCCTCGAGCAAGATTAATTGGTCGTCCATTGTAAGGCCCGTGGTTATTGCCAGATCTTTAGTCCATCGTACATTGAGGAACAATACACGTGCCGCGTGTTCACATGTTGCATCTGAAGAATACAGTACTACCATTTGGGTAGACGGTATTACCGGTATAGTGACAGGAGGCTGAAAGTATTTCATAAATTTGAATAAATAAATATTTATTTTTTAAATTTACTAAAATATTTAACTAAAATTTATCTGAAGTGTCTGACATTTTTTGTGTAACCAAAAAAAAATTTTATTTATAAAAAAAATTAATAATGAGCTTTAAACTGTTGGTTATTAATTTAATATTGCGATATATTGTGTATTGAAATTTAAACAAATGTCAAAATATATCCTACATAAATTAATTTATTGGGCTCAATAAAAATATCTAAATATTTTTGACAAATGTCATTATAATCAAATTTTTTTGGAAGTTTCAAAAAATTTTTAAATATATTGTAAAAGATATACTCTGTAATCATTATCAATCTTAATATTATTAATGATTACATGGAGAAAAATAGAGACAAAAAATGCACGAATTTTTATCGTGCTGCCGACCGAACTTGAAACAGGAAGTTGAGTCGTCAAAAAATTATTATGCTGCACTATAATTATTATGTGAGCCTCTGAAAATTTTTTACTTCTACTGTAATTCCTAATTTAGACAAATGATATTCATTACAATTTATTGATAAGTTTTATGTGTATAATATTTTTTGTGTGTAGTATAATTTTGTGGCAACTCAACTTCCTGTTTTAAATTTGGTCGACAGCAAAATAAAAATTAGTACATTTTAGTGAACGCGAATTAAATTCGGAGTAAATAGGGAAGAGATGATTCATTTAATCCCGGAGAAATTCACTCCAAAGGGGAATTTATTTTAATATCAAAGTTCCGGTTCTGAGTGAAATTAAATCCGAAGGGAAATTTATTTTTATATTAAAACTCCGAATCGAAGTGAATGCGGATTTAAATAAAATTCAGATCACTCCGAAATTACTCAGGTAAAAAACAAACTCCTTATTTACTCCGTATGCAGACTGATTTTTTTTTAAACTCTGGGATTCCGAGTGACGGAATTAATGTGGATTTAAAAAAAATCCGTAATCACTCCCGCTTTTTTACAGTGTAATAAATATAATAAATTATTATCTTGATACTTACAAAAGCCGGATAATGGTCCGCTTGTGGCATGGTTATACTTCCACAGTAAAGTTGGGCGTGCATCTGAGAACCATATTGACCTGCAATTGCTGTCCGATGCTGATCAGAATTTTTGGGTAATGCCAAATTCAATACAGCAACCGGTGGTGGTGAGATCATAGTAGCAGTCAAGTTGATATCTTTCCCAGGTTCTTTGAAGAACATTGACATCTGTCTACGTAGTGTCGAATTGCGTGGTCCTCGCTCATGTTGCACAGCTATTTAGATAAAAAAAAAAAAAATTTATTATATGCAATTATATTAGTAAGTAGAAAGTGTCGTAATATTATTAAAAGTTTTCAAATTTTACTTTGTATTTATTTTTACACTCTATTGTATAGAAAGAAAATAAACTAATAATTTACCTTCTTTGTTCATGCCAGCATGAATGCACTTCTTGAGCCGACAAGCTCTACATTGATTGCGGTGAGTTTTATCAACCATACAACCACCCGTAGATTTAGCTTTACAAACGTACTGACGGTTTCGTCGTATAGAACGTTTGAAAAATCCAGCGCATCCATCGCAGGCAAATATACCGTAATGTTTACCCGATGAATGGTCGCGACACACTTTGCATGGTATGTCATACAATATTCGACCTAAAATAATTAAATTTAATTATTAGTATTTATTTTTAAATCATCATTAACTTAAATACAATTAAAACTTATTGAGTATACAGCAAAAAGGGGTTTCTTAGCGCAAAAAATTTTTACTTGCCCTGAGAAATTTTTTGCATTAGAAATTGAACCAAAGAAAAATTTTTGGGGTGAGCAAAAATTTTTTGGCACCAGAAATTTTTTTTTTTCATTTCATGATGAAAAATTTTTCTTGCGCCAACAAATCCTTTTTTTTCTGTGTACATATATTTCACATAATATATATAACAAAAGAATAAAAAATATATATTTATAAATTTGCCCTTTAGTAAAAAATTTGTAGAGTAAACGCGGATTAAATCTGGAGTGGATGCGGATTAAAATAAAATCAAAATCACTTCGAATTCACTCCGGATTTTTTTGCGGTGTACAACTTTATACACCTTGCCCACCTTACGTAGTACAGAGTCGACAATTAAGAATATAAGGAGCTAAGAAATAAATAAATGAATATAAAAGAAAATACGGCTTGTGTATTAAATAAAAAGGCAGTAAGAGAAAAGTATGTACCAGCGTTAGTTTAAATGGGCGTTTAAATAGGAATAAAGAACCTGAGGATTGATTGGGAGATCGTGATACGATGGAGTGTCGTGTTTCTGGTTGCTCACTTAACTATTGAATATGCCAGCAGCCACATCCGGTCTATTATTCAAACTACGCTATTCATGAACTTTTTCTAGTCTCTCTCTTTCTATCTCACTGATTTACTACACTGTATACTATATATATATATATATATAGTATAGTGTACAGTGGAGTATTAAAAGAGGCTTGAATGGTGTGAGGGCGGATCGCGAAAAAATGACAGAAGCACCGAGCAAGTCTATTATAAACTCTTAAACCAGTGAGAACTTCATATACGCGTCTATATTTTTCCTTATATATATCTAAAGATCTTGTATTTTTTTTTTTTTTATTATTATTGTATTTATATTACTCGGGACACAGGTATATGGATAACTCTTCAGCTAACTCAGCGACAAATCGATCCATTCAAAGGATATATACTTTCAATGTGTCATTCATTTATATATATATATATATACTACTATACAGTTACTCGCTCGTGTTTTCTTTCATCGCGTAAACGGGTTCATACACAAATACGCTGCATGTCAAATATATACTGCTAAACTGTGAAAAACTCGTAAAATGCCTTTTTCAAAATTCAGTTTTGTGACAATAACCTGACGTTGGTATTATATTTTAATAATGCACATCAGACCGTGACCAGTTGATTTTAGTCATAATGTATACGATGAATGAGTACAAGGGAAAATATTTTCTTTTTTTCGAGTGCGGGTGTGAAAATTAATGTCAATAAAATATTATATTGTAATTTAATACAAATAGTCATAATTGTATATTTGATACAGGGAAAGAGGGGCAAAATGGAGTACCCGCAAAATTGTATAAAAAAAATTTTTTTTTTTAATGTTTTCTAAACAGTACAGAATCACTTTTGTAAACATAATTGAGAATTATTTTGAATTTTTTTGTTAAACTTTTTCAAAAATCGAGGGTCAGTTGAAAAATGTTAATGACCTTTGTTTTATGATAAAAACTATTAAATGTTTTTTTTCCTCATTTGAAGCCAATTAACAATTTTCGAAATTTTTTTTTCACAACTGTTATAAAAAAAAAAAAAAATATTAAAAAATTGCACATGTAGAATTTATAAAAAAACCATAGGTGCAATTTAAAAAAATTTTTTTTTTATAATTTATCCTTTTGGAAAAAATCCAAAATTATTAGACGTCGGCTGACCTTAGTATCATTATTTACGAGGTACCCCGTTTTGCCCACAAATAATGAAAACTTTTTTTTACGGCAACAGGATCAGATAAGAAAATATTTGTTCGAGTTTATTAAAATGAAATAATAAATTTATTAGCAAACAATAAAACTGAAACTATTGTAAAAAAAAATATGATATTGTATGAAACCCTTTAGAGAAATTTATAAAAAAAATAAACAACAATCAAAATATTTATATACTTTTAAAACTATTACCATAGACATGATGTCGTCATGTCATAAATTTTCCCCTTTGACAGAAAAATTCATGTTATATTTTTATCCTTCCGAAAACTTGAAGGAAAAGTTATAGTCTCGGATAATATACATAAGTATATATTCAGTTTCTATGAATAATCAATCAATCTAATATTATATCGAGTGCATTAAAGGGAAGTTACTGAGCAAGAAAGGTAAGCATTGCATCGATGTTCATGATGTACATGCACTCATATGTATATACTCGCACTAATGCTTATTCAACGCACCCCGGAATCACCGGGTACAAAGTATTTCTTTACCAGGGGAAAATATATATATAAAATAACTAAGAGAGAAAGGAAATTGAACTTGAGCTTTAACTGTAGAAAATAGTACACGTGCACGCATACATGCAACTCGAACTAGCAATTCAAACGAAATAATAACTATAAAATGAATAAAGAAAAAATATAATAAGAAGTACAAAAAGAAGAAGACATATCAATGTGAATTGATGGACAGTTAGTGGGCGTACTCAGCAACTTGTATACTACGTGAATTTTTTATAACCCACAAGTCTGTTTTTGCATACTTTTTTTTCAACCACCCCCGAATACGTTATTTCTCCCTTACATTTTTAGTTTTCGTATATTTTACGTCCTTATGTAGAAGGTAAAGTATAAAGTCTCGTGCTCATTATTAATTTGTAAAATTTTAACCGGGCAATAACCTTAAAAGTTATACCAGGAAATTGTCACAAAACGAAATTTAATTTACTTCTTTAAATCGAGTAACTACCGGTTATCGATACTAATTATATAAAACGCACATGAATGTGATTCACGTGTAAAAGTTTGAATTTTTAATAAAGGGTCAAAAACCCGCTTAAACAGTAAGCTCTACATGATTATTATAAATCTAAGCCGCGTGTTATTTAAAAAAGTTTGAGCCTACAATTTTTTTTTTTCTATTAAATAAAAAAGTTTCTTATCCTTGTTTTATTGTCACGTGCAAGCGCAAAGTTTAGTAACTGTATTTAAAACTATAGGAAAACTGTCGATTGTTAGAGAACCAACTGTCATATTAAATTGAACGGTAAAATTACGCGCGATAATTATTTATATATATATATATATATATATATATATATATGAATATTATATATAATAAAAATAGCTAAGTAAATATAAAAGTGATCGATAGCAAGAAATTATTGTTTTGTAAAGTTAAATAAAAGTGTATTTGAAAAAAAAATATATATACATATATATATAATATCGTTTTCAATTATAAACTGAATTGTTTCTGTTTTTTTCTTTTTGTCTGCTACAATTGATATGACTAATTTTTACTAGAAGTATCAGGTGCTATTAGTCATTGAAGCATGGGAATTTAACGTCATGTGGTATTTAAAAAAATAGATAATAACTGTACGTAAATTGATTTCGATTATTGTTGAAAGGGGATGCCGCACGTTACCGTCATCTGTTCCCTTAGTTTTAAAAATAAAGTTTGCTGGGGGTCGCGGCTCGGCCACCGACACTAGAATTCCGCCTCATCATCAGTTAACCCCCGAAGTATACATACATATATATGAACTATCGTACACATGCTTCGTTAATAGTATTTTTATATTCTATTATTTTGCAATTGGTGGTGCTTGCACTGATTGCTGACCAAATGACGCACGGAAGCACACTCAAGCAACCTGTTAATTCAAATGTGATGTGATTCGTAGGTTTATTTAACACACGCATCCTACTGTCTCTATCACCCCTAAAACATCTGCCGTTATTTTCTCATGGACTTTAAAATAGTAATAATATTTATCGTCACTCGGTTCATCAGCAACACACATGTCATTTATTTCACACGAGATCAGATATATATATCAATTATCTATAAGCCTAATCGAGATTTAAACGGTATGTTAATTCAAGTGAAATAATGCGATATTTTGCGAACGAAAATAAAGAAATTATTTATTTTAAATTATAAACTTTAAGCTGGAAATTTAAAACGAAAATTCTGGTATATATATTTATATTTATGCTCGAAAATATATTCTGGTTAAATTTTATTGTGGCAATGAAACTAAATGTGTTTGGTCAAGAATTTTTATATTTATGGGGATAAGAAGTTAAGTAAATAAAACTTTTATGGTCGGCATTTTCACCATAGGAAAATATTTTAGCTAAATTTTAAGTTTAAATTTATTTAGTTCCAATAGTCAAGTATTTTATGCATTGAAAAATTACTTTTTTTTACAACAGTGAGTGTTTTAATTTTATTTCTGTACTTTGTTTCGCTGAATTTTTTATTTCTGTTAAATCGAATATTTACTTTGTTGCAAAGTGAGAAAATATATAAAGTTTGAGTATATTTATAAATATGTTGTCAACTTATTAGCCGCTTTTATAGCAATTATTACTTTATAATTCACATATATCATTTGGAAAAGTTTTATGGTAATTACTTATAGCTCAAAATAAATATATATTTTAAAGTTTATGTAAACCTTCAGGTTTGAAAAATGATAAAACTTGCAAACAAATACAACATAAAAATTTAAAAATAAAACTCTTGAAAAAAATTAATTTTTACTCCAAAATAAAATATTAATTAGCATAATTGTTCACGCAGAGAAATTTTTAGTAAAAATTTCCTAAAAAATATGATACTGCATGGATATGTGATAAATATCTAAATTTTTCCTATGCGCGTTGTAAAATATACTACTCGATAAGATGTAAATGAAGCGCAATTTCTATTAACACCGCAGTAAAATTTAGTTACTGGCTAGATGTCCTTACAGTACCAAACTTTATGGGTAATTTTTGCTCGAAAATTCTCTGTGTGTTCTTAATATTTTTTAATAAAGACACGCTGTAAAAAATTAGCAGAGTGAACGCGAAATAAATCCGGAGCAGATGAATGTCTATTTATTAAATCCCTTCAGAGTGAAATCCACTCCGAAGGAAAGTTTAATTTAATATTGAAATTCCGGTTCAGAGTGAAATTCACTCCTAGAAGGAGTTTATTTTAATATTAAAACTTCGAATCATAAACACGGGTTCATATTAAATTTACATCACTCTGTCGAAGAAACAAACTCCTGATTTCGTATGCAAAGTGATTTTTCAAAATCCGGGACTCCGAGTCACGGAGTGAATTCGGATTGAAATAAAATCCGTAATCACGCCGAATTTACTCCCAATTTTTTACACTGTACAGAATTTATTATTTTTAAATTTGGTATGACTGTCTTACGATATTAAAAAAAAAACTGAATTTATTCAAAAATTAATGAAATAAATGAACACTTACTTGGTGCTGGCTGCATTTTTCGACTATGACTATGCGCCTTTCGATTATGAGCAGAATTCATGAGTGTTTTCTGTTCTTTCGCCAGTTTTGTAATGATGTAATAACCACCGACACAAATTAAAATTTAAGAAGAAACGGCAGTCTATCTGCACCACTTGTATTATCACTTTAGGTAACAATAATTGATAAAAAAAAAGTATAAAACTGTAACAAGTAGTGTGAACGCAATAAGTTATTTAAATTTGAAAGAATAACTCAAATGCGTAAACGAAGGCTAAAATTAACGATTGTCGTGTATGCTTAAACCGAAGATATCCTTCCTAAAAGTCTGTGACTGTTCCGTCGCAAACTCTTGAATGAATAGTGACTGACAATGATCTGAGTCGAGGCTTTTTGATGGTTCAGTCGGGTGCCGTTTTGAGAAAAGCTTCGAATCTGATTGGTCGAAGTTCACCCTACTCCTAGGGACAAAGGGCGGCACCAAAAGACTTATATACATAACTTATAGTATATAGAGTTATATATACATATATATTGAGCAGAACATTTCCCTCTCCTTGAACTCATGATACAGTGAGGGGTTGTAGGTTGAACGGTGAGCTTTACGCGCGACAACAACGAGCATCAGTTGGCATCTTGTTTTACCGTACACCCTATGCGCGTGTGTATATGTTTATATATATATACATATACAAGTAAAAAAATACTATACTGATGACTATGACCCTTTCATTGTTCGACAATTCATTTAATGTCTGACAATGTCATCAACTTTAACCCATTTCTACTGAAAGCCACAATTTTCAACTTTTTATGCATAAAAAAATTCTTTCAAACAATAATTCAAATTATTGATTAATAAATTATTAAAAGTTCAATTAATAATAGGGGGGAGGGGCGGAGTAAAGAAAATTCTAAATTTTCGAAGACCTCTCTAAAAGTGAGCTAGCGAAATTCGCTAGCAAATAGTGAATATTCACTAATTCAGTTTTAGAGAGCAGATACGCTAAATTTTTTTGTTTTTTAATGACACTTAAAAAATTCATTTTTGCGATGTACTTGAAAATTGAAAAACGAAATGAAAAGTAAAAAATCTACTGGATCTAGATTTCTGAAATGTTTCGTATAATTACTAGTTTGGCAACCGAAATTTGTAGCCACCTCTAATTGCTCCTTAAGTCATCTTAAAGCAGTCAAATTACATAAATTTTTTTTTTTATTTTTGTTGCACGAAAAACGTTCCAATCTTCACGTACATTTTTTGCGGGCAAAATGGGGTACCCCCTGAAAAAGGTGGAAAAAATAATTTCTGGATACTAAGCATATTTGATAAAATTAAATATTTTTGTGAGTAATTTACATAAAGAAAAATTACATCTTACATACTTATCGGATACAAAGAAAGAATAATAAATTTTGAACAGTTTTTACAGTAAAATGAAAGTCATTAATATTTCTCGATTGACACTGGATTTTTGAAAAAGTTTAACATAAAAAAAATAAAATAACCCTTCCCCCTGTTTTTTATGTATGTACATGTTTTCTTTGTAGTTATAATTTTATATCATAATCAAAGAACGAAGGGAAAAAAGAGAATGTAAATGCGTGTTATGTATGTGTATGAATATTTTTGGAAAATAAAGAAATTAACAGGTCAAAGAGATTAAGTTAATGAAAGGGCAGAATTTTCACAGTGGCGAGACTAAAGTCAAAAGTTATATTTGTCTAGCCTTAATTATTATTGACTGCGTAAATAGACTAATGTTGTTTTACTCTATATTTAATGACTAGAAGCTACGAGTGTACTATAGATAATATCGAAAAAGATACTTAAATATTTAAGCTATCAATTTTAAGTCGTTCAATTTTGTTAGTCAGAGGATTAAATTTTAATCCTTAGTATTTTATTTAACAATTGTTGTTATACTTTTGTAGTAACTTGACTTATTAACGTGAAATCCACTTTTAGTTATTCATTATCAGTAAAATTATCAGTAAAAAAAAAAATACAGTATAATAATTATTGTTTGAAATTTATCAAATATTTACTGAGAAATATATATATTTAATTTATTGATCCCAATCTTAAATTTATGGCTTGTTAACTTAATAATGAATTTTAAAAAATACGTGCAAATTTTATAGAAACGTTGAAAGTTAATTTTCAAAATTAAAAATTTATTTCTACAAAAACAAAATTTCAAAGTTAGTGAATTCTAGTATTTTTTAACCTAATATACAAAAAGTGTATTGTAGATATTTAATAAATTAGAGGTAACATAAGCATTGCTTCTGCTACTGATTGACCGTCACGTTTGCCACCCCAGGAGAGCGTGCGTTGCCGCCCCTCAAGTACGCAACATACGAGGGGTTAAACCGTGTGCGCAGATCGCCCAACTCGTCACCCTATTCATTGCGGCGATATAGACTGACAAAAAAGAAGTCACTGTCACGCGCCCTTCTATTACACACTCTATATACCACTATATATATATTCGTCTTCGTTATTCCCTATATATATACGTATATATCTAATATGTATACCAACATACATATAAAATATATGCAGTACGAAATAAAAGCCATCACCAACAAAAGTATCATCCGCACTTTACGACGCTGATTTACCTAATGAATTACCCTTACAGTAAGTAGATAAAAATCTTATATGTATAATGTATATACTTTTTATTTGTATTTGACATAAATAACTTACGATAGCTTTACGTTACGTTAATAGATAGTGATAACAGATCTTTTAAAAATTACGCGCATATGTATTTAAAAAAAATCTATTTGTTTTTTTTTTTTTTTTGTTTTTTAAAAAAAGAGATTTTCCAGCACAAGAAAAATTTTGCATTACGAAATGAAAAAAAAATTTTTTTAAGATTAGTTCAAGAAAATTTTTTCTCGCCTCAATAAAATTTTTGTTTTTAATTCGAAATGCAAAAAATTTCTCAGGGAAAGTAAAAATTTCTTGGGCGACTAGAATTTCTTTGCTCTAAGAAATACTTTTTTTTTGTGTAATTATTGTTTAAAATATATGAGGTAAAAAAAATCTATAATAATTATTTTAGACAATATATTCCGAAAACAAAGTTTAGTCAAGTGTAATAAAAATAATAGCTAATATTGCGTAAAATTGTAAAGACGAAAATTTGAAACCACAAATTACTATTCAGTTGAATAGATCTTTTTAACGATGAGAGAAAATGTTTTTTCATAAAATAAAAAAAACGGTCAAATTTTTCACGGCAAGTCAAAGCAAATGAAAACGTATGGGAAACATATAACATATACTTATTATATGTTTTATTATAAAGGTATATAGGATTCACTAATTTACCGTTGACGTCAGTCGATCCGAATAACACAGGTAAGTATCTCATATCTTGAGATGAGAGGTCTACAAAAATATAAACGCAATCGTTTAGCCTGCGGGCTCTCATCGGTATGTGTATTTTTTTAGTATATCTGTATTCAAAGTACAATAGACGGAGTGCATGCGTCGAAAGCAAAACACAAAAAAAATGAGGAATAGGAGAGCGCGCGGGAATATTTTCCTGCAGATGTGCCCTAAATATACATAGGCATAAATAGTTCATATACATATATAATAAATATACAAATATGTGTATGTGTATTGTGAGAGATGATTTAATTTCTTTTTGTTCACTTTTTATTTTACACGACTCTATGACTCCATCTTGAATTATATCTGATGCTTGATCCCCTGGCGATGCGCAAGACGATCCCCTTTTATCATCGCTTACAAGTACCGAAGGGGGTGAATATAATCGTGTAGTCAACGAGTAAATGATATCATAGGTAATAAAAAATATCAACGCTTCAAAAGAAATATATGTTTAATAATTTATATGTCTATATACTGAAATTTTATTAAATCAGTTTTTAAATTAATTGCTTTTTTTTTTGGAATAGAAAAAATTATCACAATGAAAAATAAAAAACTAATTTTGAAAAAAATCTGTTTGTATTTATTTACAAAGTAGTTTAGAAAATTAATAAAATAAAAATATATTAAAAAAAACTACATATCAATCGTCAATCTCGATTGGTGTACAAACAACCAAAAAAACGACAGGACGTAAAAATTCAAACTTGAAATATAAAAAATCCCAAGACTATTATTGCATCGAGAATAATAGAAGTATGTCCGTGTCTCAATATAATAGACATATATTCCCGTGGCTGATGTGGCACTTCACATTTTGGGTGGCAGCCATGGTCCCATCATACATTCAAGCCAACTTTCATCGTGATTGAGAGAAAAGAGAGAGCACCACTAAATCCTGGAGCAAAAAATAAGACGAAGAAAACGAAGAAAAAAGACAGGAAAGGAAAAAAACTATACGGCAGCAGAGGCTATTGAAAAAATGGGATGCCTTGCAGAGGTTTGGCGTATGCTCGTTGAACCATACGTCGTTTTGGCTTTAGCGCAATATGTCGGCAAGATTATCCACGTAACTATCCGTCGAAAATCTTAAACACAAAGGCATATATAGACTTGCATTTATATCCCCGTGTGCCGAGTCGGCTTGCCATCAGTACAGTGCGTCTACTGACTGTTAAAGATTCACTTCTATAGATTTACTTTATATATATATGTATTTATTTATAATAGACATATATAGAATACACCTTTATGTGGTGCACTATAACCTTCAACACTAAATACGAGACTCAAGTCGCTTTGTCAAGAAGGCAAACTCTGCGGCTAAACGGCTGGTAATATGGGGACCAAATCAAAATACGATTGTCCGGAGCAGGGGTAAAATATATATAAAACCCAAAGAATAAGACCTCATCTCATCTCTATTCAACTACTCTGGTAATGCTGCTGCTTTTGATAATAACAGATTGGATGAAAGCTGCTGAAAATATATTTATTGTAACAATAAAAGAAACTTTTGGGCAGCAGCATGTGATGTCCGGACTTGATGTTGTTTTAGGCCAAAGTGTCGCGTGTATTTTTTGTCACTTTGTGTCGCATTGACTTAAATGCACTGCAGAGAAAGCATCAGTTGACGGGATCATTCAATTTATTATTTATTTAGTCTCAATTATTTTCATTATAGATCAACAATTTAAAGGTTAATGCTTTCAAACATTCACGAAAAAAGGATTTTTTTTTTATTTTTTAAAATATTTTCAAATTGACTAAGTGTTTTTTTTTTTTAACAATTGAATGGGAAGGTGGTTAGTACAGATTGAGTTTGTTCTTTATCAAATAATCGACAGTTATATTTATTTCTTTGTAAATTATTTATAAATGATCGGCTGCCCAATTTCAAAACACAGTAACTGACAAAAATAAAATTTTTGAAATATGCATCGAATCATGTTCACAAGACTCCACTACATATTGCAACAATTCTCGATTATTCGATAGTAACAAATATATGTCCATTTTTTTTTATTCCAATAGAAAAAAGGGTATTGAGGATTCTTAAAAAAATATTAAATCCGTTTAAAAAAAGTAATTATGTCATGAGTATTGAGTGTCACTAATTCGGATTTCAAATAAATTATAAAATCTATCAGCATACGGTAGTGAAACCAACGGGGCTTCTACGAGACAATAAAGTGAAATGTGTGGACATAAAAAAAAATTAAATAATCTTAGGTATTTTGATCTGCACTCTTTGAATTACCAGATGAAGCTTGAGGCTCCATGGATCCACATCCTGAACCGGAAGGAATAATCGCGACTACACTAGCCAGTTTTGGTTTTAAGTCTTTCTCCACCATCACACTCAGTCGACGCCAGTATATAATGAACTATAACTATAAAAAGTCCGAAACTGAGTTACTGAATATAATACAAGAGAAATAGGAAGTGAGGCTCGTGCTTAGCGTCGAAAAAATTTTAATCCACTACTCCCATCCCTTATTCAGGTATACCAAAACTTCTTATGTCGCCGCTATCTTCACCATCTTGTTTCCTCTTCCAGACTAGTATCCAAAATATATACGCGTGTATATGTTCATGTATACATGTTCACGTATATAATAGCGAATAATGAAGGAATAAAAACCAAAGAGTCCAAAAGAAGTCGGCCAAAGATCAAGACCATCAAAACCTTGCAAGTAGAAAATAAAGAAGGATAGTTTTCTCTTTCTCTCTCTCTCTATAATCCCAGTTCTTTAGCCATTCAACTGTTTGCGCCTTGTTTTACTGGTATTGCATTTAACGAGGTTCTCCAGTCTTCACCGCGGTGACAAGACGTTCTTCTCATTTCTTTTGCCTCTAAGCTCATCCGGTGAAGCGGCCTCCTTTTTTATTTTTTTTCTTTTTCCATTTTTTACAAGAACTTGAAAGGTGTCTTTTATAACATTGTACTCAATAAGTCGTCGGTCATATTTTTTAGTTCCTAATTTTTTTTTTTTTTTTTTTTTTTTTTTTTGTAACAAAGAAAGATAATTTTTATGATGTGGACAACACTTTTGTACTATTAGATCTTTAATTATCACCATTTACCTGAAGACTTCTAGATATTTTAACAAATTCTTTGGATGAATAGATAATTAATTTTTTAATTACCAGCAATTTTTATTATATAAAATGTATTTTTTAAAGTTAATATACTGAAAAATTTATAGAATTTTATTGACTCTTTAATGATAAAAATTTGTTATTAAAAAATATAAAAAAAATAAATAATAGTGCAATTGAGTGCAAGGAAATTAACTGTACATCAGTAATTTAAGAAATATGTTAATGTCGTGAATTGTAAAAATATACGAGGATTTTTATTTAGTTCACTTTACTATTATTGTCAGCAAAGAGATTAACAGTTCATATGGGGGCAATTTTTTATGTATAATTAGACTTGCTAATAAATTCTTCTATGTGAAGTTATCCAATTATATGCAGTGTGAAAATAAAAATTTAAATAAAACACATTACAATATTTTAATGATAAAGAATGACAATATTTCATCATTCAAAATGAATGTAAATATTTTTATATTGAAATTTATTAATGGAGTTTTCATTGTCGGGTATTGAGACAGATTGAAATCCGATGTAAAAACGTGTAGACAATTTAATTGATAGAAAAAAAAATAGAAACATCAGTTGAGAGATCGAAGGATAATGGATAAAAAATATAGCAGACTATAAAGGAGAATGATTTTTAGATTTTCATGTACACACATGACTCCCTTATATTTATTTGTTGGTAAAAATATGTATTAAGGAAGTGAGATAGACTCGGGTTTTGTCGTTAGCAATCGGCGGAGATCTTGCGAAATTAGGTTGACATTTTTGTTAGGAAGCGCCTGATGCGTTGGAATCATTGGAGCGAGGGGAGGACGACAAGTCGGAGTAATCCTGTGGCTATCATACGCTTGGCTTGTTAGTCTCTATAGGATCTTGTGCCCGTCAAGACTAGAAATTGAAAATAAAAGTATTGTAGACTACTCTAACTGCAGGGAGCTCAAAAACTCGGCTAGTCCCGCGTAATGGAGGATAAGCCGTGGCGAAGGACTGACTCTGCTAAAGAAATATTTTTCACCCTCACGTATACACATACATCTATACTTATATACACACCTATGTATGTATATTTGTGTATCCTTCCGTTTCTTATACTCAAGGGTCACAAAATGACGCCGGGACATTTTCGCTCACCTGCTTAGTAACTTTCAAATCTCATAATTGCTAGTTTCAGTTTATTTTTAAATAAACTTTATTTTTTTTCAAATTTTTAACAGCATCACAAATTCAATCTTAAAACTTTCAATCAAAAATTAATTTTTTTTTGTCCCAAGTTTTACTAAAACTTTAATTAATAAATTTTCCAATTAAACATGTAGCTATAAATTTGATGTGTAATTATTAAAATAAAAATTATTTTGAGTAATTTTCTTGTAATTAGATTAAATAAAATATTATTTGTAAATTATTTCATCCATTAAGTTACCCCGGATAAAAATAATAATTTGATTTTGACTTTTCTGCCTTGTTGTTTTAGACTTAACTTGATTTTGACTGCTATAATTTTTTTTTAATTCAATATGACTTTTTTAACTTAAAAATTTAAGTCAACTAAGTCAAATTCAACTCAGGTTGACTTGGATTTGACTTAAATGACTTAAATTTGAGTCAATTAAGGTCAATGCAAGACAACGGGACTGTAATTTGACTTAGGTGGCTTAAATCCGTTCTAAGTAAAACAACTTAGTCAAAAGCAATAAGTAAAATCCAAATGTGTTTTCATATCTTTAAATGTATTTTTAATTAATTAAAAACAGAACTTAAACTTGATTTGTTTTTGTTTTGCTAGACCTGTTTTATTTTCAATTTTTCAAATTACTCCAGAATCAAATTATTTTTCTGACCCGAATTATAACAAAAAAAATTTTTTTCTAAATTTTTCAAATATAGAATTAGATATTTGATTATTTTTTTTTTTTGTTAATGTTAGAAGACGTATGGTTTGATAAATAAAAAAAAATATTAACAATAGTTTTTAAACAAATTTACTTAGACTTTAGCAAAGTTAAATTGTATGTAATAATTTAAGTTTAAATAAAATAATAAAACGAACGAGTTAAAACAAAATAATAATAACAACAACCTGTTCCCCATTGTCAGCGCGCACATGAAATATCGATAAACTAAAAAATTGCGGGGGTGCCATGGGAATCTCGAGGCATATGGGCAAGTGATTGTGTTCTAAATGATGATCTAGTTTACTCATATTCTCTATACATCGAAAAATTCACTTCACCATCACACATCACTTTGTTGTGTATTACAAAAACAGGGTGATTGCGGCGGTATATATTATCTGTCTACCTTGTTAAGAGGGGAACAAAAGTGAACAGGCCACGCTATGATTGTCGATATTTCAGTTTCACCATATGTGAAATTTATAAACTCATGAGAACTACACACTCATCGCTCATCGCTACTTTATAACTAATTTAACATGGGAAGTTTGCCGAGTGAACTTTTACAATTTTTCTTTTTCTTGTCGATTCATTTACTCATCGATGATCTCTCTTTCTATATATAAATATATATATATATATATTGTATAAATGTACGTACCATTTAAATTATAGTCTTATACATACAAGTACTATATCATCCAACTAAATAGTAACTATAAAAAATTTCAAGATAAAGAGAACACGCATCGTGTATTTAATTTATGTACACTTTTATAAATTATATAATCGATAATCGATAGTTTTATTTGAATAATTATATTAAAATGAAAAGTAAATTCGAAAAGCATCAAAGTTAAATAAAATAGTTGACGGTTGAATTTTTTTATAAAATTTAAATATCACAAGTTTTTTTGCCCCGAGAATGTTTAAAAAATTCTTTTGAAATATTTCTTTTCTTATATAAAAAAGACTCGTATACATTTATATGTATTTAGGTATGAGTATATGTATATATGTTTTTGGCTCGCGACCGGCAAGAAGATACACATTAACGGCGACCGGTTAATGTCCGTTAGTCGGCAGGAAGTTCAATGTTATGAAAATCAGTGCGTGGAGATTGACACGAAGACACGAGACTTGAGAGAATTTAAAGGAGCTGGAAGTCGGTTAAAACTTTAAATTAACAAAACATCGCAATGTTAAAAAATATGCTAAAGTAAGCAACTTGGGATACCAGTCTTGGTTGACATAACGAACGTTTTTTGCTCAGCTAAGTGGGCGTAACGCGTCACATTTATGACAAGTTGCACTGGCTGGTAGATCAGAAATCAGAGAACTATCTTAACAATGCTTGAATTCAATAGAAGAGCTATAGAGTGAACAAGACGAAGACATCTTCAAGAAGACCTTGCAAGACATACACAAACCCATCCTGGGCGTCAACATCCGGCTTCCTATTACGTATTCATTCACCTATCCACATGTACAATTTTTTTTTTTTTGGTACATAACGACTTGGAGTATGTCAACTGGTGGGAATTTCTTTAAATCTTTTTACTCACGGATTCGATTTTTAACGAGACAATTTAAAAAAAAATCACTAGTTAAAGTTATAAAAAAACATCGTATTTAAAAATAATGACGACATTATAAAAAAAACGGGGTAAGTCCAGGCTGTATGGGTGTTAAAATTTTCGGTTTTAATTTTAACACCTGAAGCAGTGTTAAAATAACACCATCGCCGGTGTGAATATTCTAGACCGGTGTTAAAAAATTTCCCGGTATTGAAATATTTTACTTTGTGAATATTTTTACTAACTCGATCACCACAATTGAACAGTGCTTTTGTTAATTATGTAATTATTCAAATAAGTACTTAGCAAAATTAAAACTTCCATCAGATAATATTCATTAAATTATTATATGTAATTCATTTTTTTTTTCTAATTTCTATACGTGGAATTTTTTTTTTACACCGATTGAACACTGGTCATTTTACACCGCCAAATATTGCAGCGTACATCGATGTTATTTCATTTAAACACCGCGCGGTGTTGAATTGAGTCCATTTTTAACACCGCTTTTTTTACAGTGGATCATCAAATCTGTTTTTTATTTCTTTCAATTGAAAAAGTTCATTTCGGTATTACGTGCACCAATTTTATATGTTGGAACCTAAACATGCAAACCTTCTCAATAAGACAAATGATATATAAATTGAGAAAAATATAGATAGCCCGAACTGGGAATCGAACCCAGACCAATTCGGTATCGCGCCGAGTGCTCTACCAGCGAATTTAACATAAATTGTTTCCAATTTAATGTTCTATTGACTTTAAATAGTACATACATACAGATTTTTGAGCAAAATTAAAAAAAAACTTCTTTCTACTAATTGTTAATCGAGTCATTAATTAAATTCATAATTGAAGTTTCATTAATTCGATGATTGAAAAAGTAACAAAAGGAAAAATTCATATTTCAAACAAAATATAAGTTGAGTTACTGACTTTGATTTCCGATGACGATTAAGTAAATTACAGCAAAAACGTAATGTGTTTTCAACGTAAATTTGTACTTATAAACAAAGCTATTTTGATTTTTTATCAATAGGATAAATATCTATCGTACAAAATGTGATAAAAAATATTAAAAAAAAAAAAAATGCACAGAAAGATGTTGGTATCTTGAAAATGGCGTCAAGTAAAGTCGTCCATAGCTAAAAGTATATAATGTTGGCTTCCCGACGCATTTGAGGATCCCTCGTGATTTGAAATCTCACCCGCACCAGCAACCGATTGGTGAATGGACCCTGAAAAAGCACAACAGCGCACATTGTACTGGCATACAGCCAGTGACGTAACTCGAGCCCACCGTCACTGTGATGCTGTCAGTCTCTCAATAGTGCCTTATCCTATTCGGCCTCACCCACTCGTTTCTGTTAAACGAAAGCCCGCAGTGTTCCCATTTTTGCCTCCTCCACATCTCAAATTACTGTACCCCATAAGAGTATATACATAAAACTTATCCACACTCATGTATGTACCTCCATATATATGTATGTATACTAAAAATTTATTTTCTTCTACAACATACCGACTTCAGAGCCCTCCCACTTGCATCTTTAGACGATTCGCCTTTTGACGAAGTGCTTCTTTAGTTTAAAACCCGCGTTATTCAATACATTCGACAACAAAGAGCTTCCGGAAGCATATGAGATTTAAGGGCAGGTACCACTCACTTATTTTTTTCTATTTTCTCTTACGTCTCTTCTGGCTCCGAGATGAGACTTTACCAGTCTTCGAAGAGTTTACTATATATATCTATATATATACGTAGAATTTAAGCGATTTTTAACATTTTTTTTCTTTTTGTCTTTTTTTTTTCATGCCTAAATAATATACTTTATTCTAAGGGTGAGAGATGAAAAAAAAAGATAATGCTAAAGGTAAATAGACATTTTTGCTTTCTTAATACTTTGTATTCCAACGTACAGCTAATTTAAAAAACCTTCTTGAGGTGAATAACCTTAAAACATTTTTTAAATCATTAAAGAAAAAAATTCTCCATTTTTTTCAAAATCATAATAAAATTTTAAACTTAATTTTAATTATGATTTTTTTGTACATAATAAGAATGAATAAAAATTGATAATTTTAAAAATGAATATTTGGTGATAAAAAATAAAATGAACTGATAAATATTCATAGATAATAAAAAAATTTTGAACGAATTCGCTGAAGATTTTAAAATCCATATGCGGTTTGAAAAATTTAGAAGTTAAATCCTACTGGCGTGACATAGGCGAAGAAAACATTAACAGTAAATAAATCTTTTATCTCTAAAGCTTAAAACTTGGGGCAAAAGAATAGACGATAACCATACAATTGACCTTCGTTGTTTAAATCGGATTAAACACTGCGTCATGTTTTTATGTTGAACTTAAACAGTTGTTATGATATTTCGGAAGTACATTATGAAGATAAAATTTAGTATTGTTTCGAATTGATTTACAGTCGTTAAACGATTCACTTCGAGTATTAACACTTGTTGGTTTGACCTTATTGGTCTGATTATGGGCCACTACATTTACTTTCTCTGTAATGATCGTTACAAATCTTTTGTTCTTCTCAAAATTTATTGCCCAGTAGGACTGCAAACCACTGTACTTACAAAAGTAAAAATTGATGTTTTGAGTGAAAAGTAATATAAGGCTTTAACTGTACAATTCAAGCGGTTGGGCCAAGCTATAAAGTCAAAAGCCAGCTTTAGATATCTCTGGGTCGTTCTGTCGCGCCGAAGTTGGGAATTTCCTATTAGGGTCAAATTTTTTTAGGTACTTCGATCCTTTTGATAAAAATTCCTCGTTGAAAGCCTTTCTATAGAATTTTCAGAATATGCATGCAAAGACTGTTATTTATAGGCATCTATTAGGAAAATGTAATCTTAAATGATTTTAAATATTGTGATAGTCTCTTTTAGTTCTTCAATATAATCACTGAAAATATTTTGACATCTTCTAATAATAATCCTTTTCAATGGGTTAGAATAAATTTACTGCCATGTATTGTCCTGTGAAACGGGTTGTTGTTACTATATTAATTATATTTTGTGTACTGCTCTTGAAGAAAAACAAAATGTTTAATTGATAAAAAAAAAAAAAAAAAAAAAATAGCAAATGCGTTCGCTTGAAGAAAAAACATAATTTAGACGTTAAATGAACTACTTCAATCCAAGTATGTAAATAGACTATGAAAAATTTTCGGAGTGAACGCAGATTAAATCTGGAGTGAGTGCAAAGTAGATGACGGTTTATTTATTTAATCCTCTCGGAGTAAAGTGTACTTCGAAGAGGAGTTTATTGTAATATTAAAACTCCAGTTCGGAGTAAAATTCATTCCTAAAAGGAGTTTATTTTGATATAAAAACTCTGAATCGGAGTGAATGCGAATTGAAATAAAATCTAGATCACTTCGAAATCACTTCACTGAAAAAACAAACTCTCTATTTACTCGGTATACATGCAGAGAATTTTACGGAATTTTTGGCATCAAAAATTTATAGAAAAATAACTATAGTCATAGTAACATGAGGACAGTATGGAATTATTGTACAAATTACCGATACTGTAGAAATTTTTAAAATAGGGGAAGGTGGGGCAGAGCGGCCCCCTAAGCCAATTATTACTTTTTGTGTCTTTCAACCATCAGATCACTTTACTTTTGTCCTATTTCGAACAAATTTATGGACATTTTGCCAAAATTCTGAAAACAAATTTTTTTTTTTGTGGGGCAGAGCGGCCCCCCGCCAAAAAATGATAAAAAATTTTTTTTTTCGTTTTTTTTTTTTTTTTTAAATTGTTTTCATCATTAAGGATGTATTTCTTTCTCTTGACAACTATTTTTGGTTCTATATTACTCGAAAAAAATTTTTTAAGGTGTTATAAATCGTTCACTCTCGATTACCTTAATTACTAATTGTTATTTAATAAAAAAAAAAAACAAATCGATAGTTTTACTTTATTTCAAAAATTTATCAACTAAAAAAAAAAATTTTTTTCTTTATATATTTTTAGTGACCAAATTTGTCTCTTACATAGAAAAACGGCCGAAAAATATGAAAAAATAATTTTTTCGGAAGTTTCGGCTGGTCTATTTTGCCCCAGGTGTTATGCATAGGGCTAGAAATGTGGAATTATAATAATTTTTTTTTAATTTGACGATAAAAATATGAAAAAATCACTTTTTTAAAATTTTGGGCTTGTCCATTTTGCTCCAGATGTCATGCGTAGGGCTAAAAATGCGCAAACATATCGGATTTATAGTAATTAGGCAAAAAAAAAAATATTTTTTTTTGATCTCAATTTCATGGGGGCTGTTCTGCCCCATCCTCCCCTACATCGAACAGAATTTACAAGGTGCATTGTAATTTTGACAAAGCAACAGATAAAATGTGGCCCACCTGCATACTAAATATTCTGATTTAACCTAGTAAATTTTACTATGCATTTTACTATACAGTATAAATTTTATCTGTTACTTTTTCAAAATTACAATGCACCTTGTAAATTCTGTTCGATGTATTTTAAATCAGTTAAAAATTTATTTATTATTAATTAAGTAACCTAACTTTTTAATTACAAATCTTTATTTTAATAATAATTTCTCACTACCTTGGATTGAACGCATAACCCCATTGAAATTGTTATGATTTCAACGTGCATAGGAATGATTTCAATGCTAGCATGGCTAGCGTTACCATTCAAAATTAGACAAAGTAAGATGTCAAATAAACAATGCGGCTAAAAAATCTGCGTCACCATGCTACATGCTAATGATTACTATGTTACATTAAAGAATATACCATTCGCTTCTCTCCGTAGAAAGCAGTTAAAAGCTATTAGGAGGAGTCTGAACTTTTTCTCTCACACTTAAGTCGACGAATGGTATCATTCCTGTTGCGCTTGCGCAGTAAATGGAAAATTTGTCCACGTTTTTCTCTTAACCAAAATAATATTCATGAAAAATGGAAACGGAGATTGCCAGATTATAGAGTATGCATCGAACCTCGTTTTCAATTTTGCATTTAGAGGATTTGCGTAGGAGTAAATTAAGCTTGGACAAAAAATACTAGATCCTCTTTAAGCTAATTTTGACAAAATATATGCTAGATGAAATATAACATACTTCACATGTATGAATGATTGTGTTAATATTTATTGTCATTTACACATTAAGCGCACTAAAATGTTCTACTCCCATATTTTACAATTTATCTACATAAGCTATTTGTGTACATTGAAAAATTCAAGTTTTACGAAATTTCCAATAATTTTTACACATCTTTTAAGACTTTAAACAAACTACTTTAAACTTAGTTCAGTTCAGAGTTTCTTTAAATAAGAAAGTGATAGAAAACGAGTATAAGCTTCTAGTGCAGGTCTGTTTTGAAGATACAACCTTTTAACGTAAAAATTTTATTAGATGCAATATTTCTAAACTAATCCCATTTTTTTCTATCTCTAAATCCTGTACCTTCTTCTTGACATTAGACTGAAGGTCATCGTTAAGAAGTAAACCAAACACTTTTAAAAGTAATTGTGTAATGGAAAGCTAAAATTCTTCCATCATTATTATTTGACTGCAATGTCAGCCATCAGGTGTTACCTAGAAAAATTTATTTCAAAATTATTAAACTAACATAAAAAAATGATCCAAACTCTTTTGACTCTATCGATAATATGCAAAGATATAGTACAATACAAATAATAATTAATATTGTTGATATGTGCACTCTACAGAATTTATCTTTTAAATCCTGCTCAAAAATTTTGGGACAAGACAACAACATTTGTTAAAGGTTCATTTTCGTTAAAGGTTCATTTTCGTTAAAGGTTCATTTTCGTTAAAGGTTCATTTTCGTTAAAGGTTCATTTTTAAAGATCCACAGGATCTTTTAGGAACTAACTATTATAGTCAAGTTTATAATCCGTAACCAAATATAAACCTAAAGACCTAATAAACCTAAAAGTTATAAATTATAAAACAGCTCTAAAGGCAAAATAAGTACTACTACAAGCATATAACCAAAAAAAAAATAACAAAGTAAAAGGTTTTTTCGGTTCTAGAAAAAAAAAATTTTTCGTTCATTTAGATTTACAATGTTGTGCCAAGATAATAAGCGGGTTACGATAATAATTTTCAGTAATCGGAGGTAATGGTAACAATTGTAAGAAGATTAGAAAACAGAATATTATTTATGACGACGTATGTGGACTTCAGTGTCTATGGTAATGATGTCAAAGGCAAAAAAAATGTCGGGACAATCGTCAGACAGTCGACGTCAACTGACGAGCAAAAAAATGACCAAAGGTCATTTGTAACTTTCCGCTATAAAAATTGATAATTTTCAAAAAAAGGGAAGTTATTGGTTCCGGCTCGGTTTTCGAAAATCGAGATTCCATCAGACTAGACGTTTTAAGTTCCTATATAGGAAGCTATTCTTACTATTTCGGATGGACGTCCACGCGTGTGTGTGTAACCTAATTTTTGTCTTACGATATCTTTGAAACGAATCAACAAATTTGGACGTGTTTGTCAGGAGTCGAAAGAGTTCATCAAAATTTAGATTTGTATAGACTTTGAAGATGATCGATCATGTAGTTTACGAGTTATACGAAAGATAAAAATTAAAAAAATTATTTTTTTCAGTTTTTTTCATATAACTCATAAAATTTTCGACCAATCAACTTGAAAATCTATAAAGATCTAAGTTTTTAAAATCCCTTTCGGTTACTGCCAAGCACGTCCAAATCGGTTGATTCGTTCCGAAGATATCGTAGTACAAAAATTAATTTTTTTTGGTTGAACAGGTTTAACAACAAAATAAACATTTTTCGACTTTGAAGAGTTAAAAAATTTTCAAATAATAACGTTTTCGAGCTTTCTGAGCTAAAAAACAGTGAAAAGTTTTGGAATTGTCCCACAGGATCAACCGTTTTTTAAATTTTTTAATTTAAGGTAAGTGACCCCTCTATCGGCCAGTTAAGTGTATTTTTTTTTCGAATTGAGAATTAAAATATAAAAAACCGATTCATGTATAAAATAGTGACAGAACCTTGAAGCTTGTACATTTAACTTCAAATTAAAAAGAAATACATGTAAAAATATTTATTAGAAATTAAATAATAAATGAAAATAACTTTAATTCCTGATGTCCCCTCTATCAACCTAGCTGTCCCCTCTATTGGCCTGCCTAGACCCCCTTTATCGGCCACCTTATAGATAAAATTTTAGCTCATCGGATGTATATAATTTATTTACATCCATTCTAAATATTTATATTTATTTTGAAATATAACTTAGTCATTTTGTTGATTTATTTTGACATTAACAAATTAAATTGACTATTTTGCATATAAACGCTGATAACCTCAAAAAGAATAAAACTAAGGTGGCCGATAATGCATACAGAGGTAATTTTCTTGTATCTATATTCGGCCACCCTATTTTTAATATAAATTAGGCAAAAATTATTAAATTTTTAACTCCTTAAATTACTATGAAACGGTTCCATGCGTTTTGAGCACCTGACAAAATATCCCCGACAAAATATCTCTGGACAAAATATCCCCAGTTTTGTTTCAGTTTTTTTGGCTTTTTTTAACTATTTTTGCTTTCTTTTCATGGGGATATTTTGTGGTAGACAAAATATCCCCAGTTTTGTGTCAGTTTTTTTGGCTTTTTTCACTATTTTTGCTTTCTTTTCATGGGGATATTTTGTCCGGAGATATTTTGTCGGGGATATTTTGTCAGGTGCTCAAAACGCCTGATACCTATGAAACGAACTAATGAGATTACAAAAAAAATCGGACTTTTATTGTTATTTTTAATTAGTAATAGGTCATTGAAAAAATAAGAAACCTTAACCAATCTGATAAGAAATTACCAGAAATCGCATCTGATGCACTACTTTTTTTTTCTAATTACAAAATGAATTTTTACAATAATCAGAGTATGTTGAATCTAAACTAGATTAATTTTACTTTTTTTTTTTTAACTATTTATGCATGAATACGTACTTATGATGGAAATATATCGATTTTTCGACTAAGTGGCCGATAAAGGGGGCCTGGCCGATAGAGGGGTCACTTACCTTACTGCCGATTTCCACACTATCTTTAATACTGCCCAGAAAATTATTTTATAAAAAATTCACCGGAAAGTTTACTTAATTATTTTTGACGTCATTGTCAGTCAATTTCTCGTGATCTGACTGAACATAAAAAAATGACGGTCATTTAGCATCACTATATTTCCTTGATGGAATAAAAGTTAGCTTGGATCTGATAGAATGTCATAATAAATATGACGACGATGATATTGTAAAAAAATAATTTGAGAATTTTGGTATTGAAGTATAGATATAGAAATATCGTTGAAAAAAAAATAAGTAAACAATGATCTAGACAACTATAAGATGTGATTCACGATGAATCACATATGTTCTTTCAATAAATGTGTTCACACAGGAAAACCATTTTTATAAACGCCAATCTAATCTATTCTCGACACCTATCATCCTTTGTGTTCGAACGTCGTTTATCCATTTCAATTTATTTTTCTCACTATAGTATCATAACATCCTCGGGAAACCGATCGGAGAATCCCCATAGAGTTTCTATTATCGTGATACAATTTTCGATTCAATTTCAGTAATGTGCATATACTAAGTATTGTATTGATTTTATTATTTCTGTAGAATTAATTTTTCTAGTAAAATATTTATTATATTTATTACAAAAACTTGTTATCAAATACATATCTATTTATGACTGTTCAAATTTAGTATATACAGCTAAAATCCATAGGTCTTTTATCCTTATTCACTATAACAAAAAATAGTTATTTTTTTCTTTACCTAAATATATATTATTAAAGAAATATAAAGCATTTGAAAAACCTAACAAATTTTATGGAATTTCGGCTTTTAATAATGAATGATAAAAGAATATCCTTAAAAAATAATTAGGTTAGTACCGCGATTTCAAAGCTCATCAATTATCATAAGATGGCTAAAATTTTTTCTATTTCTTTCGACAACGATTTCTCTTGAACGAATGAACCGATTTTGATAGTTGAGGTGGCATTCGACGCAGCTTATGAAATTTTAGAGCCCAGTTGATTTTGGAATCAATCCATGGAGCACATTACAAGTTATCCAAAAAAAAACGTTTTTGATAAAATTTTGTTTTTGGAATATCTCTGAACGAGCTCTACCGGTCAAGCTCAATTTTTTCTCAGTTTTTAGATATTGACGAACCGCGTCGAATGCCACCTTGACAATCAAAATCGGTTCATCTGTTCAAAAGTTACAGATATTTACATACGTATATACGTACATAAATATTCGGACATCATCTTGAAATTAGTCAAAATAGCTTTCCAGAACCTTAAAACGTCAAGATCTCTTAGAAATTCTATTTTCGAAAATCGAACCGAAACCAATAACTTCCCGAATTTTTGAAAATTTCCAATTTTTTTAGCGGGAAGATAAAGAAATGTTTCATACAAATGTAAAAAATAGTCTACTTTTAAGAACTACTAAATAAATATGTGCGTATAGTTTGATTTGGTTCGATAGCAATAATTCGTCGGTTCAAACTATTCGCACACCCCTATTACAAAAACCAAAACAATCTCTCAGTGCATTAAATATTAAAAATTTAAAAGCTTGTAGATGATTCAAGTACATAATGACATATCTAGTTAAATGATAGTTTGCAAGATAATTTTAAGTTGTGAAAATCACATAGTCGATGACTCGTGTAAGGGTCTAAGGGCAGTAGCATGACGATCACGGAGTATAGAGGGCGATATCTGCAGTAAACACATAGCGTGTATAACATATACATGAAGTAAAAAGGTTCCAGGCGTTGATATTACGATCAGAGGGTGAGCATCCGAGGGTCGCGTTCTCGTTTGCCACGCCCACTTAAAACACCCCCGCATGCGTGTTTAGCATGCACTTCCCGTCTCTCTTAAACTTGTAACTCCATCTCTTAACTCTACCGCCACGCAGAATGACACGAACATAACATCTACTTTTACACTGTCTTCTATACTACACATGATGTATACAAGTGATGAACAATTTCCACACGTGACATCCGATCCCATGGGAAAATACAACGAGGGAATCAATCATCAGATGGTGATCATTAGTCACAAGGGGATCATCTAAAATATCTATCAGATGTTACCTGTTTATTTTTCAATATCAGACAAGATATTAATGATTTTTTTGATTCTTCAAATTTAATTTATAATAGTAATAGCGTTCAAAAATCAATTTTTTAAGAAAAAAAAAAATAAAATGAAATGAAAATTTATTAGCTGAACTACTTTGTAAATTTACTTAACAAGAAAAATTTTCAAGATTTATGACAGACATTTATGACGTAAATATTTATTATTTTCGAGTGTATACACGTAAAAAGGACCGAAAAGTAAAAAGGGAGAAAAAGTGTATTATTTCTTGATTGAGGAGGCAAAGTAGAGAGGTGTCGAGGGTCGTAAATATAATGCTCGTGGCGGAAGGCACTCTTGGTTTATATATTCTCTACTTTACTCTCTACTCAGTTCCTTCTGTCATCCGGGTGTGCCTGATGTTATATATGTGTAGTGTATTTTTTTTTTTTTTCAACTAAATGCAAGAGAGTTGGTGTACCGGTTTTCTTTTAAAACTACCCTGTTATAAACTGCTAGTAGCTATTCCTCTATCTTACTCCATAACACGTATGTACACACAAATGTGCTCCAGTACATCAAGTACCAGTACTTGGTGAACTCGAGGGAGGCCGTTTTTTTTCGATTTTTTTATTATTATTATTTCTTTCTCTTATAGCTTTGGTAACATATATCGACCCGCATCGTCTTTATAAAATATACTCTACGAATTATATATATACTATGTATTTTGTACGGGTTAAAATATGTCATATCAACATTATGAATTATTCAATCATACGTTCTATTTTTATATTTATCAATTTTTTATAAGTTGCCATACGGAGAAAATTTTGTCGTAAAAGTTATCATCGAGTTATAGTAAAATTTTTAAACTGAATTCGATAGTAGTGAATATCATTTAAATTATTAGATAAACAATCTGAATTGTAGTATTTACCAACTGTACGGTGAAATCTATAATTATTGATGATAATCAGGAATTATAAGTTTTATAATCTTAACTAATTATAACTCTTATCAACATCGTAATTCTTAATAACCCGATGGTAATAGTTACCATCAGCCCAAATAATAATTACTATCTAAACTAATAAAGAATTTAAATATCGGCCGTTACAGATCAAATGATGCTCCATTATTTTATGTTGTAAAAAAAATACTGATTATTGACGATGATAAAGTTTTCCTTATCACTCAATACTTGGATGGTTGTTATTTTGATGATCATACCCAATTATTTAAAGTTATCAATAACAGCTCCAATATTTAGAAATTTTTATTATATTCGGATTTGAACGGTTGTATTGTTACTTATTTTAATCATTTAAAGGACAAAATGGACATAGCTAAAATATGGATATAAATAAAGGATTAAAATTTATATAAATTTATCCTATTTTTTGTTTCAGAATTTTTACAACCTTGAATGGTAACAGTTACCACACTGTTAGAAGTATTTATTTGAGCCAAATAAGATTTATTAATAGTTAATAAATGATTTATTAAATGAGATTTATTTGAGCCAAATAAGCCATTTCTTAATAGTTAATAAATGGCTTATTTGAATAGAAAGAAATGACACATGAAGTTCAGGTTATAACTTTGAATGGAATGAGTGTGATTGTTAGTAAAAATTTATTATAAAATTTCATTTTTTTTATATCTTTTGTATAATAATTTTTATCTTCAATTAACATTAATTGTGTGTATTATTTTCTTTAAAAAAATAAAATTAAACAGTCCTATAAAATATCTGTCATAACCTTACTTAATTAACATCACGTGTCATTTCTTTCTATTCAAATAAGCCATTTATTAACTATTAAGAAATGGCTTATTTGGCCCAAATAAATCTCATTTAATAAATCATTTATTAACTATTAACAAATATTTATTTGGCTCAAATAAATACTTCTAACAGTGCACACTGTAAAAAATTTTTTGGACCCGTTGTTGTGTAAATGTCTCCAGTGTAAAAATTTTAGTGTGAAAATTACATCAAATTCGGTGTTAAATTTAGGTAGTGTGAATTTAAAATTTTTACACCGATAAACAGTTATTGATTAAGTAGTTAAAAATATTCAATGATCGTTTGTTGCTCATTAATCAAAATTACGAGTAACACGGAGTGGTGTAAAAATAGTAGATAACACCGTGTTAAAATTACACGGATTGAAAATTTACACCGAGAGAATTTCACACTACACGGCCGTATAAAGTTCTCCGGGTCCATTTTCACACCGAAATTTTTTACAGTGCATCTTCGATTGTAACAATTATAATCTTTAATAGTTGCAATTACACAAAAAAAAATAGGCGCTGCAACAGGACGCAATCCTGTGGGAGCAACAGGATAAAATCCTGTTGCAGCAACAGGATTTTGTCCTGTGGAATAAATAGGATAAGGAACAAGTTTCATGTACTAATTTTTTTGTCCGTATAATGAAATTTCTATATTTGAAAAAAAATTCAAAATTTGGAAAAAATAAAAATTTGTTTTCGAAGTTGATTTTTTTTTAAATTGAAATTTTTTTCAAATTTTGAAATTTCATTATACGGACAAAAAAATTAGTACATGAAACTTGTTCCTTATGGATTTTGTCCTGTTGCTCTCATAGGATTTATCCTATTGCTCTGTCACATAAAAATCCTGTTGCTGCAACAGGATTTTATACTGTTGCTCCCACAGGACTGCATCCTGTTGCAGCACCTATTTTTTTTCCGTGTAGCATCTTTGATGGTAATCGTCACCACCATCAATTATCACTGCTATCATTCTCAATGATAAAAATAATTATTTTACCACTGAAAAATTTTCCTACCTTTTCAAATATTTGAAATTGAAAATTTAGTATCATAGATATACAATTTTCTCAGAGTAGCTAATATTTATCTTTTATTTAAATTTATTAAATGTAATATAGATTTATTTATCAAAAAAGCAAAATGTCTTTTGACGTGAAAAATTATTTAAAATATTCATATGCGTGAATACCACAGGACATTTTTTGTATAAATAAAATTGTATTGGATAGCAGAGCACTTAGGATTCACTTAACCAGGTGAGAATGACAAATCATCTGTCATTCTACGATATTTTAATAATTTTTTAATATATACGGAGACAACTCTATAATAAATTGATTTAACAATTCAGTATCATTAAATATATTTTAAAATAACCTCCTCCATATATACATATATGTATTCTCAAATAAAGAAATTTACTAAAAGATTATAAATAAAAAATATTTTCCTAACAATAAAATAAAATAATCCCAGTGTAGATTTTCATATCCTACGTATTTAAATATTATTTAAACTAAAAAGTAACAAGTCGTAATGTGTGTACACAAAAAGAAGTATCCTAATACAAAGATAAATTTTAAAATCAGTTAAGCCAAATCTTTGTACTACTATTTTTTACAAATATAAAATTCTCATTTTTAAAATTCAATTGAAGAAAAAAGTGTAGAGGTTGATGTGCTGACGCGAGATGATGAAGATTAAAACGTCTACGAGTCTACCTAAGCGATGACATTTCCAGTTTATTTTGTGTTATTTGAATGTAAAAGACTCTTCAGTAGTACATATGTACATATACACTAGTACATGTATATATACACATAATAAGTATATAAAAAAAGAAGCTGACGAGAGGATGACGAGTAATGAAGAGGGGATGAATGGACAAGAAAGATGGATGTTGAATGGCGAACTATTCAATGTTTTATCAAGTTGAGATCTCAATGTTGGCTTGAATATGCTATATCCAGTACTGTGTAAAAATCTTTTTGTCCTTTTGGAGGCGTTCTCATCTCTCATCGCCTGTCGCTGGATACTACCGTGTACTCTTTACTAAATACCAGCGGGTGTACTTATGAAACGCGAGATGGAGAGACGTAAAGGAGATTATGATGATGATCGAGACGATGAGAGGTAATATGGTACGTAGCAAGTAAAGAGTACACCAGCAATAGAAGTTGAACAAGTGATCAAGTGATGGATATATTTTCTACAGGGGGCATAAGAATCGTAAGGGTAACACAGGTGAACATACTTGTGCAAGTAATCTATATACTTTAGGCTTTTATTTCGTCTACCGCTTTTTTATTTTATTTTATTTTTTGTACCTTTACGCACCACTAATTTTTACTCATTATCCTTTTAAGAATCATTCAAGGACAAAACTCCTTCACTGTTTACCGTACTCTCTTTTGTCTGGAAACTACAACTACCACTTACCTGTTTTACTCCGCTGATTGTTGCTCGTATGTTTTGTGTACACATCCAACTGATTCCTTACCGCGTACAAGCTTTAGAAGCAGACGAATCCATACTCCGGAATCTCGAGTGGATACTGGATTCTTGACAACTTATCAACTCATCAATTGATGCGTTCATCTACATTTGAGTAAACCGATACGTCTTTGTGCCAATTGAACTTCTTTAGAACTAACATTGCCTGCAAATAAAATCAAATTAGCTTTTAATGTTGAAATCACACTTTTAAAAAAATTTTGCGGCAATGAAATTTGTGGATTTCACATGAGCATAAATTTTTCAGATAATTAAAAAAATTAAAGGACAACTTGGAATAAAAATACTCAATTAATTTAAATTAGAAAATTTTTCAAAGTCCATCACTAACTTTTTTTTTTAAACATCCATTAGTTTTTGATAGTTGTAAGCTTATTCGATAAAATTTCAAGTATTTAAAAAATAATAAAAAAAAGAAAATTTCAATTAATATTGATGGTAAAGAGAACTTAAATTGAAACTAAAAAGAAACAGACGTGATATAATTTTTATTAATTCATGACTAAAATATATAGTAATGTAGAAATGAAATATACACAGAAAAAAAGGATTTATTGGCGCGAAAAATTTTCACTCACCCCAAGAAAATTTTTACTTGCTCTAAGAAATTTCCTGCAATATAAATTGAAAACTAAAATTTCCTTGGGGCGAGAAAAAATTTTCTTGGGCCTAGAAATCCTTTTTTTCTGTGTATATTTCACAATTCTCACTGATTAAAACTCGTGATTAACTTCATGAAATTTTTTTTAAGGGGATTTTCAGTCAGTGCCTTTCACTTTTCAAAAATATTCAATGACTCTACATAAGATTATTAAAATTTTATTAATTAATTTCAAATAAACTAAAGTATTAATCATGAAAAGGACAACGCAGTTACAATGTCGCCGAGATAAAGATTTTTAAATAAATTACTCAACGTTGTTATCAATTAGGAGTTGAACGAAATTTAGTAAAAAAATTTTAGCCTAAAAAATTATGATAGTAAAGTTAGCAGACATTTGAAATTAAAAAAAATTTTTTTCAACAGATAAATAATGAAAAAAAAACAAATTACTAAAAAAGTGCACATGTCGGAAATTTCATAAACTTTACGTGCAATTTTTCAAGATATTTTTTTTAATATTTATTTTTTCGTTATAAAAATAATATAATCACTAAAAAATTTGATATTCCAAACTATAATGTTGACATGAAGATGTTACTGAAATTTATTTTCCAAATTTCATTTAACTCATTGATATTCAATTGATTGAATATTTTTAAAAAGGGGACACTGTCTGATAATTTCCTTAAATTATAAAAATTTTTTTTTAACAATTATTGAAGTTAGAAATTTAAACGAGGTTAGGTAAAAAAAATAAATCATTACTTATTTGGACGTTTTATAATGAATGTTTTCTTATACTTTGTTTTTAACTATAAAATTATGTATTTATAGTTTTGCTGATAAAGTCGAAATATAATTGATGAAACGTCCAAATAATTAATGATTCAATTCTTCCACCTAACCTCGCCCAAATTTCTAAAATTAATAATTATCTATTACATATCATGAACACGATTCAACATTTTCAACAATAGAATATATTAGCAATTCTTAAACCAAAGTATTGAATTATTTACAAAGATTAAATTTTTCTTATTTATTTAAAAGTTTATGAATTAAATCTGGCAGTTAAAAAAATATAAAGATTTTGGTACTAAGTAGAATTAATCTCAGTACATATTACATATACATGTACATACATACGTGATATGAACAGTAGAAATATACGTGGATAAAGTCACGTGTGGCCCTTTGGGGTCTGCGGATAACGGATAAGTTCAGTGCATACGTTGTCCGTTTACTTTTAACTCATCATCATCATTCTCGTTCTTGTCAACATCATCATCAACTACAACTACAACTTCAAGAGAATCTGTTATATCCATTAAACTCACTCTTATTCCAGGGTCGCGCCCCTTTTAACATTTTCGGCTTGGCCACTTCTAAACGCCCTATTGTCTGATTCGATTATCGCGACTGTCATTCCGCGAACTTCATACTACTATTCACTATTATACATTACATTAGGGGGTTGCGTTATGTACTTTAGGCCTAGATCAAGCTCTAAGTCTATGTCTATGTCTGTCTATATTCAATGGAGTAGTGCATTGGGATTAGTATTTCAATTATTTGTACAATGAGAGTGTCAAAGCTTTAACTCTCCCTTATTTATAAACTCTCATCTTTATTATTATTATCTGCTCTTTTTTCTTTAAATCTAATGACAGTGGCTGTAATATCGAGTGTAGTCGCGTGTCAGTGTTTGCATTACATACCGGGTAGTGTACGATTTAAACTTTTAAAAAAAAACTACGTACGTTTTACCGCAGGCTAGTGTCATCTGCACTAACAAGATGGCGGAACTGAGTTCGTTCGATCGCGCGCGCGGTTTCCTGCGGTTAAGATTTCGAAATGTATCGACTGTAGTTAACATCGATTATCAACTATCGGTAGTTTTGTTGTTTACTTTATCGATAGTACGTACGATCGATCTATCGATTTGAATAAATCTATATTTTTATAATTAATTAATTTTTACGATCCTGAAGTTAACAGACAATTTGAATTTTCGGTTTTTTTTTTTTATTAATAAATCGATTAGAAAAAAAAAATTAAAAATATGCACATGTAGAAAATTTAAAAAACTACAAGTGCAATTTTTGAAAATATTATTTTTTTATAGTTTATCGTTTTGAAAAAAATCCAAAAATTATTAGACGTCGGCTAACTTCAGTATTATTAATTTTTGTTGTTTTTTTAATTTAATTATCGATATTGTACATAAAATTGTTAGGGTTATGAAGTGTTTGGTGAATTAAATATGAGATATTTAATAAAATGTTTTGAAAGTGAAGTTTCTTTACAATGTATGTTATTATGAAAATAAGTTTAATGAGTTTTTTTTTATAATTTGAATTTTTTTTTACAAATTCGCACGCGATGTTCCGGGATTTAAAATTACAGGGTGTAACTTTGTAGATTAAATTATAGTTTTATATTGAATTTTTTTTTAAATTCTTCATTACTGGTTATTATTGTTATTTGAAGTAATTGTGGTGAAATCAAGACATTCATTTTAATGAGTTTATTATTTTTAAATTTAATGGATGCCAAGTGGTGATGAGATGAAGACCTGGGGTGAGTAAAAAAACAAGTGAGTTTACATTTAAGAAAATGGAAAACGAATTAAATAATTTATTTATTTTTATTTTGTGAGGAAAAATATTTTTGGGTGAATTATTGATTGAAAATTAAGTTACGATTTTTTTACAAAATTATTTTTTATTAAACTGATTATTTTGACAGTAGCGTGCTAACAATTTTCTTACGATTCTAATGAAATCTTCGATTTAAATAGAAAAAAACGAATGTATATCAACATTCATATATTTAGAAAAATTTTTAAAATATCCATGAATTTTTTTTTTTTTGAATGTGTAATTTGTTTATAAAAAGAAAAAAAAATTGCTGGACGTTTGCTATTTTTGAGATCAGAAAATTTTCAAGGAATTGGAAAATTTTAATTTACTGTTTAGAAAAAATAAAATGCAGGCAACCTTTTAAGGCCATTCTCAGACAATGCCCCCCACGTTTTTAAATTATTCAATGACTTTCAATTGTGATCCGTATTAAAATTTTTATAATTAATTAAAAAAAAGTTAAAGCATCAATTGAAAAAAAGGCAGCACAGTTACAATTTCAACGAGACAAAGATTTAAAAAAAAAATTATTTACTCTCTTAAAATGAATCAGTGAAAAATACCACAAATCAGTGAATATTCACTGCAAATCAGTCCCAAGTATATCACTAATTCAATCAGTGATATACTTGGGACTATTTATGCAGTAAATATTGACTGATTGAAGTATGTACTTTTCACTGATTCGTTTTAAGAGAGTACAGTTAATATCAAATAAGAGTTAAACGAAATTTGAAAAATAAATTTCAGTACAATTTTCATGTCAAAATTATAATTTAGAATGTCAAATTTTTTAGGCTGAAATTTATTTACCTAATTTAGTTTAACTCCTAATTGATAACAACTGTGAGAAGTTTTTTAAAAATCTATACCTCGGCGAAATTGTAACCGCGTTGTCCTTTTTTTAAATTAATGCTTTAATTTTTTTGAAATTAATTAATTAATCAAATTTTATCATTTCTATAACAGTTCAAGGTCATTGAATATTTTTAAGAAGTGGGAGGCACTGACTGAGATCGCCCTTAAAATATCCATGTAAATTTTTTAAATAATTTTTTTTTCAAATGTGTAATTTGTTTATAAAAAGAAAAAAAATGTATAACATCAGAAAATTTCTAAGGCATTGAAAAATTTGAATTTATTATTAAAAAAATAAAAATTAAACAAATAATTAATTTTATAAAAAAGAAAGTTATCGGATTTAAATTTCTAAGAATGATAAAATCTTTGTCGCAATAACAATTGATGAGAAATGATTAATTATAAATTTATCAAGATCTTTAAGTAACGAAGTGCATTGTGCTTGTGAAAAATAAAAATTAAGACTTTTGTTGATTACAATAAAAAAAAGGGTAAGTATTTATTGATATAATATATGTATATGTTCATTTTATCAAGAAAGCACAGAGTAATTATTGGAATAAAAAGAGATTGTCAAGCACCCTGAGTGCATATGAAACGGAACCATACGCAGGACCAAGGACGTTCAGTGCCCTCATCGGCCAAAAATACATGTGCATACCTAACGGGCTTTTCGTGTTCTCCCACTTTATTTTTACCTTTTATTTATTTTTATTTTATTGCAATGGGTACACGCCTGGATACTTTGTCTTCCATGGCGCCACACGTACTCCTAATTTATTTTCTTTTATATTTTATTCTTTTTACGATATTTTATTTTATCCACATTATTTTTTACTTATTTTTATTCGTAAATGTGTATTTTATTAATACACATACATGTAAACATATATGTATACATGTTTTTTTTATCGCCTACATCGTTTTGTAGTTGATCAAAAATCATGACAGTTCTGTTGTCTGAAGCTGTCAGCCCTCAGGCAGTATTTAATTTTTTATATTTGACTTCTTAAGTTGTAATCATTAAAATCTTTTACATATTTTTATGTACATATATACATACATATTTATTTAATGTTATTTTTGTAAGAAGGAATAATGAATAATTTTATTTATGTAATCGCAATGAATAATTTATTGTCTCGATAAAAATTATATTTAAAAAAAAAAGTTTTTTATGAATTTTTAAATTCAAAAATTGAAATTACATCAATCCAAGCTTCAAATGTCTTAAATATTAAATTAATTTATTTTTATTCAACAATTTTTTCTTTAATATTCACAAAGTAATACTGTCTTATTAATATAGAGCTTAAATAATGATAAGAGTAAAAAAAAAATATAATAATAATTTAATCAAAGTGCACTTTGACATTGCGTGACTAAAGTCTTTAGCTTGGCGCGGGATAATTTTTCACAGGAATTGATCATTGCTTTTATTTTTTATCCCATGAATTATTGAACAAGAAAATTTCGCAATATTAAATTAGAAATAGAGTAAAGAAAATTGTTATTATTAGTATTGATTTAAATTAAATTAATAATAAAACTAGATGATTGATTACATTTTATATTTCACTCAATTTAATTTGTCAATTTAGTTATTTAATTATATATATTTATATATAGATAACGTTGCACAATAAGGGTTGTTTACGACTACATGAGTGCGTGGTCAAAGTGCCAGGATTATCAAGATTACATAACATTCTCAAATAACACAGGACAATACGATCCTTCTTTTTGTTTTCTTATAATCCTTGTAGGACTTTTTACTTTATAAACACTCACTTAAGTTAAAGTTCCATACATAACACTTTTAGCTGTATTCCTATTCTGTATTGCGATTCTTCCCTTTTATTACATTATGTTAGTTGGGCCCACTGTGATATTACTTGTGCAATAACAACAGCAACAACGACAACAAGTAACTCGAGAGTAAACAAGTATGAGATATAATAATGAAATTCAATCGAATAAATATATAAAGCAAAATTTAAATGAACACGTGCAAATGTGAATGTATTTAAGGATGCTGAGAAAAATTCAAGTTATGCGAAGTAATAATAATAATTATTTTTTTTTCAATAACCTACTTGTTAAATAATTAAACACCACAAGTATACTTCAATAGTATTAATAATAGATTAGATAATTTTTTAGTCAAAACTAATAAGGGTAACCCTGATTAAACAACTGAATTCGACCGAATTAAAAATTTTAATTCTGTTATATTCTGTCGAATTCCGCAAAACAGAATTCAACTGAATTGAAAATTTGAATTTAAATTAAACAGAATAAAACCGATTTAAAAATTTCAAATTCGTTTTAATTTAGTTAAATTCGGATTCAGAACCAGAAATTGGAGAATTATTTTCGAATTAATCAGAATTAAACCGAATAGAATTATTTAAATTCGTTTGAATTTGGACAAATTCTGGTTTTCCTGCCGAATTAGACAGAATTCATTTCTAAGTTAGGCACCGAATTAACAGAATTTATCTGAATTAAATAGAATTAAAAATTTAATTCTGTTTAATTCGATGGAATTCAGTTGTTTAATCAGGGAAAGTAATTTTGAAATTGACTAAGGAGATCCCCGAATCGAAATTTGGCCCTTACCTCGATCTCAAATAATTAACTTTGGTAAGGTTATATCCTAGTGGCAATATTGATCAATTCTGGAGCAAATCTTGAGCAAGTCAAGGAGAATACAGCGAAATATTATATCTATATATACTGTGACTTCAAGGTCTTGACTAAGATAGCTACTAGGGTACAGGACCAATTGAACCATTAAGGGGTTAGGGGTAGTCAGAATTTTCAAAAAATCGATTTTTTTTTTTTTGGATTTTCTTAAAGTATAATATTTTAAAAATATTGTGTGAAAATTTGAAGTGAATCCGACAAATTCTTTTCGAGTTATTTAACAATGACCAAAGGACGCTCGGGTGCTACGTGGCATTCGAGAGCAGGTAGCTAGAAACAGCTGCAAGCAACCGACCTTTCGGGTTTCATTGTCATGAATATCTCCCCATTTTAATGTATGTATAATTATATATATATATATATATATATATATATATATATATATATATATATATATATATATATAAATCCTTCTACATATATTCACAATTTGTAGGTAGTACAAGAACTGAAAAATAATTTTTGGTTGCCAGTATACCTGTAGTCGTTGCACTGATCAGTCGATAGTTTTGTGATAAATTATTTCTCAAGTGAATTAAATTATTAACCATGGGACGTGATTCTAGAAAGGTTTCAAGAGAACTTCGGAGTTCTGAAAAAATTTATAAGTCGCGTTCAGTCAAAAAAAAGAATGTTTTTAATCCGAAAACAGCCGAACGTGATGAAAGTATTCAGAGTACATCTTCTAAAAAATTAAAACAAAACACTGAAGATGATGTACCTGAAGACAGCAGTACTGAATTTCGAATAATAAATTTGATGAAATTCGAGTGATGAAAAACCGAATCATGATATGTGTCCAAAAGGCGAAGAATCTTGGTGCTCTTACCAGCGCGCTGAAGCAAGAGGAGAGCTTGATACCTATTCTCACGATTATTCTCTCTTACCTTCTGATGTTTTAAAAGCTATCAAGCCTATATACGAAGATCTTAGTAATGAAAATTTACTTTCAAGATGTGTAGGTGGATTCAATCAGAATAATAATGAAAGCTTTAACCAACTAGTATGGAAAATATGCCCAAAAACGGTAAATACTAGTTTTACTGTCGTACAAATAGCTGCATACGTTGCTATGTGTATATTTAATGAGGGTATAAATTCATTATTAGTCTTGATGAATACACTAGGACTTAATTGTGGGCCTAATTCTCATCGGTATGCAGAAAGAATGGATGCTGCACGTATCAAAGTAGCAGATAAGCGCGCTAATGATAACACCCGAGAAGGTCGATTGCAACGTAGGCACCAGCAAATCGATATTTTGGAAGCTGCTATGACGGCTGAAGAGCTATTATATGGTCCAGGAATAGATGACTCAGTGTAAGTTATTAAATAATTCTTATAATTCGACATAAATCCATAGCAAAACTTTAAATGCGTTTTTCTCAAAACTATGTTTTCTGAACTGGTGATCACTGTAACTTAAAAACTGCTCGGTAGATTTCAATAAAATTTATTGTACTTTTGAAATACATTAAAAACTCGTGCCTGATCGAAGGATTTTTTTTTTTTTCAAAAATTTCGATTTTTTTTTAACAATAAACTGTCGGTTTTTTTCTCGAAAATTTGAAAAAAATTTCCTGAGGCCGCCATTTTGTTAATTTCGAAAAAAAAAAAAAAAGCTTCGATCAGGCACAAGATTATCTATTAATAAAACTAATTTTTCTTGTCCGATTGATTTTAGATGAATCTCCAAGGACTTATGATGATCACCGCAAAGGACTTCGGGAGGAACGGGCTCTACAAAAACAGCGATAACTTTTTGAATTATTAATTTTTTTTTTTGAAATTTTCGTGAAGTCAAATCGAAACGTGTTCTAATAAAGCTATGTTTTTATTTTTGTCAAATAAAGTAATTAACTACAAAAAAAAAATTATTGAAAATCATCATTTTTTCAGGCCTCTGAGTACCCCTAACCCCTTAACCCAGTAGTTATCGGATAAAATATCATGGTGAGGATGAATTGAGGCCGAAATTTTGAGCCCCATATAACCCTCTTTCTTCTCATGCCGTTTGATTTACACGGAGAAATTATACTCATTTGAAATGCTACGGTGTCATAGTCAAGCCGGACTATGGTGGCCATTTGGCGAGAATTTAAATAAACGTATGACAAAATTAATATGGCCGAAGTAAAACGTCCAATGGTTACAATCATTTGTGATATAATCATTGTCAATTTTACTATGGCTGTAGTAATTTTTTCATGTGTTTATTTAAATTTCTGCAGGTGGTCAACATGGTCCGGCTTTACTATGACATCATTGCATTTCAGGCGAGAATAATTGTAATAATTATGCATTTATATATATAT
Source organism: Microplitis mediator (assembly GCF_029852145.1). Classification (NCBI taxonomy): domain Eukaryota; kingdom Metazoa; phylum Arthropoda; class Insecta; order Hymenoptera; family Braconidae; genus Microplitis; species Microplitis mediator. The sequence goes on along the minus strand of NC_079973.1, from coordinate 19,607,151 downwards.
TTATATATTAGCTTACCCCTATATTTAAACCATTGATATTTCAATTAAAATAATATAAATATGAGAAATTTCGAAAGCGTCGAAGTATTTATGTTTTGTCATTAAACAATATTGTAACGAAAGTGAAACTTATTTCAAACATTTGAATGTCTCGGAAACAAATGACCTCTTCTTATTGAATAGAAACGCGACTAGAGTCAGTCAGTCAGATATTGACATCAATACAGCGATCATCTTTGTCTAAATGAACATTCTTTTCCTTACCTTTTCTTTACCGCCGTAAATTGTGGTGTTGTTACTTCTAGTTGAAGTGTGTTGTTATTTTATTATAAGTGACTTATTAATTATAAGTTACTGAATATTACAATATATTATATTAAATTGAGCCGATCGATAACGTATGATCAGTGTCAAGTTTTAGAGGACAATTATTATTGGGAGGTCTATCGTCTGCGTCATCATAAGATAGTGATACTCAAGTACATTAAATCACGAGAATTTCCCTGGAGAACGCCCATACCTTGGGCCACATGGCGGTGATCAAGGTCCCCTAACCGGGAATTAATGACAGATATATTTATGCAAATTAAATTTGCAATAAGGAGTCTCGATTTATCCTTTAATTCATCGATCAAACTAAATTACACGTTATTTTATTGCCGCGATACTCGAAATGATCACTTTTGGTTTCAAGTGTTTTAAAATAATATATACTCTATTTTATATTTTATTTAATAACTTTAGTCTTGAACCTGAGGGTAGTAGGAGAAAAACAATTAATAAAAAGCTTTTTAGAATAACAAAAAGTGATGTCATACTGACCTGAACTTTTGTGTGACAATATTACGCAGGTTTCGATATCTTCCATTTCTTTTGTGATACGATTAAAATCTTAGGTTTGAGAAAAAGAAGAGCTTTTTTTTTTAACTAGCAGAAACACCTTAATTAATAGTATCTTATACATCATGTGGAATCGGTATTACACTCCATTATGTCACTGGATGTATACAATCGATTATGTATAATGAATGCACGAAGAAACGCCGTTAAATGTTTAAAGTCAACGTCATACAGTCAGTTGTAAAAATAATTTACTTAATTATTGTCAAAAAAGATTTATACTTCATAAAATTGAATACTTTGTTTATTACTATTCACTTAAAAAAACTTAACTCAATATTAAAAAAGTCATCTTTGGTGTTGAGTCGTATCAATTAATAAAAAAAACATGTAAGGTTATAAAATTCAGCTGAGTTGCGTTGGTCTACACATGCTTAAGCTGATTAATTAAATCCGCATGCGCAGTCTAGAGATTTTGGTCATGTAGCTCAATTCAAATTGACGTCGGTCATAAGAGAGAAAAGTGATAGATGTTTTTGGCTTAAATTATTGAGTAGGGATATACTCAGCCCATTTCACTCAAATTCAGTGGTTTAATATGAAAATGAGTGTTTTAATATATATTAAACCACTCGTCTGACCAATCGAAAAGGATTGTACTTTAATCTAAAATTTTATGAGGCTGACTTTGGCCAGTTAGCGGCGTATTCTTCGGCATTAATTACATACAGTATTTTTTATAATGAATAATTATATTGATTGCTCATAGAAAAGTTTTCTTTATACATCAGTACACTGAGACAACAGTTTATTTGAGCCAAATAAAATTTGTTTCAGGCAAATAAATCCCATATTTGAATGGACCCAATCAATATTTTTTTGAGACAAATATCCCTGATTAAGAAAAATTATTTGAAATGATTTAAAACAATTTGAATTGACTAATATATAGATATACACTTAGCATGGAGTAAATCATTTTTCTTAATCAGGATATTCATTCATTTGAGACAAATAAATTCATTTTTTTGAGACAAAGATATGGTTTCTTTAAATGAAATAAATATTTGTTTGCAGTTAGGAAATCTATATTTGGAAGGTAGCGCCATCAGCCATACTGTAATTTTTTTCAACCAAGATTTGTTTACTATAAACAAATATATGTTTGAATGGAATAAATTAAATGATTTTGTTCAGTAAAATTGACGAAAGTATTTGATTCAATTAAATATTTATTTCAATCAAATATATACTTCTCAATACCCGTGTAAAAAAAATTGTTAAAAAAAGGTTAAAAAAGTGTTGACTATTCTAAACTTCAAAACGTGACACAACGACGAACTTTTTTTGAACGTTTTTTAAACTTTTAAAACATCAAGAGAAAAATCAATAAATATCCTTATATTATTAAGATATGCTAAAACGAAAAACGTTTAGAAATAGTTCGAAATGAGTTTTTTCTGAACGTATTTTGCTCTGAAAAATGTTAATTTGTAGTATTAAGTCAATCGTTTTTTTCTGTGTATTTTCAGAAGTTTGAAAATCGTTTAAAAAAAGTTTGTCATTGTGTCACGTTTTGAAGTTTAAAATAGTCACTTTTTAACCCTTTTTCAACAAATTTTTTCACACGGGTGGTTTCAAAGAAATCTATTTATTGGGTTCAAATAAATTGTTCTCTCAGTGTATAATTATAAACTTATATAGTAAATAAATAAAATCGATAAAATTATTTTTTACAAATGACAAATTTATTACAAAACGTTTTTTTTTCTAATGGTGGCACATTATTTCATGAATAATAATTATAATACCTACACTCATTTTTGATAATTTTATTGACTAAAATTACAAACGTATTATGATTTAAAATTTTTTTTTGCTGATTATTAAGTATGAGCAATAGCAGAAAATACGAATGATAATTTTTTTTTTTTTAACGAATTATTTAAATATTTGAATAATGATTTATAAAATAAATGAGTAAGCTTAATTATTATATTAATAATTACGCTTGAGCATTCTTGACTGTGTACAATTACAGATTATTTATACAAAATTACAATCGAGTATCAGTCGCCAATGGCTATATACGTACATCGTACATACAAGTATTTTTAAAATTATTTATTCTACATACCTTCCATTCATATTTATCATAATTACAATTAACATTCTTCCAATTTTATTTAAATGTAATACAATAAATTAATTTAAATTTATTACAATAATTAAATAAAAAATTTTTGTTTCATTAAATTAATAAATAAATATTTTTAAGAACACTTGTATTTCGAAGTTTACCATCACATTTTTTAAATTTTACAATAGCACATTTAATCGTTCTTATAATTACTTCCGACATTAAAAATATATATAAATAAAATTACATTCATCATATTAATGTTAAATATAAATAAAAATATCAATTGCAATTGCCGATAATTGCATTTCAAGCACCGCTTAAACATTCACATCAAAAATTTAATTTACAATTTTTAAACATAAATTTTATATTCCTCATTAATAATTATGAAAAAAAAAATTACGACAAATTTAAAAAAAATTTTTTTTTCATTTTAAAAAGACATTATCCATACCACGATAATCACAACTTCAATTGCTAGATAAAAAGCAAATAAAACTATCTCAATAATTGAGGTAATGAGAGGAGTCTAAAATAAAATAATAATCGTAATAATTAATAATTAATTAAAATAAAATAACAATTACGGACCCCACAAAATTTCTCACTAATTGAGACTTTTGACTAGGGGTTTATTTAATAAAACTTACATTATACATATTTATTTTGTTCTAATATGCATGCACATAACAGCGGAAACGCTGCCGCGACAAGTTGGCTTATGTATAATCGTGGGTCAAAAAAATAACTCGATTTTGACTTATTTGGCTTGCTTTTGACTGAACTCAGAAAATTAAATAATAGGAATTACTAGTTAGTTATGGTAAAATTTTTGACCATCAGTACGATAGAAGTGAATATTATCTAGATGATTGTATAAATCATCTAGATTGTAAGGGAAGTCTACGGTTTCCGTGGCGCCACCAAATGATCGCGAATTCTTGTGGAACTCGAGGAAATAAGACTTTTTTTCAAATAGCCATAACTTCTTCAAAAATGGACTAATTCAGACGTTTTTTTTTTTTTTTGAAATTTTCATCTTTAAACGTACTTTTCGGAAAAAAAATTGAAGATATTAGATCTATGAAATATTTTACTTTTTTGAAAAAATTCGCTTTTTTTTCGAAATACATTTTTCTCAAAAACTAAGCAAGATATCGAAAAATTTTATTCGTTAAGAAAGTCTTATTTCGTCGAGTTCTACAAGAATTTTTGGTCATTTAGCGGCGCCACGGAAACCGTAGAATCCCCTCAATAGTTATATATATAATCCAGATGGTAACAGTTACCATCAGAAATTATAATTGTTACCATCCTGATAGTAACTATTACGGAATTTATTGCAGAAGTTATCATCCAATAATTATTAATTCTATTAAAAAAAATTAACACTAACTATATTTGTTAGTACTAGTTACTAACTTTATAACACTAACTATTTTTGCATTGAAAAACGTTCTAATCATTCTAGATGATTGGAATTAAAAATTTAGCATAATAAACATAATCACTTAATTTTCTGAGTGGGCTATAATTTTTTTTAATTCCAATATGACTTTTTTAACTTGAAAATTTAAGTCAACTAAGTCAAATTAAAGTCACATTGATTTGAATTTGACTTCAATAATTTTAAATTTACGTCAAATTAAAGTCACGTTGATTCGGATTAGATTTCAATGACTTAAATTTAAGTCAACTAAGTAAGACGATGTAGTCAAAAGCAAGTCAAAACCAAATGTGTTTTCATGTCTTAAAAATATGTTTTTCATTCATTAAAAAAAGAACTTAAACTTGACTTGCTTTTGTCTTGCTAGAATTGCTTTATTTTCAATTTTTAAAATTACGTCAAAATCAAGTTATTTTTTTGACCCGAGATATAATTTTTTTTATTTTTTTCGGTGTCCTCTTCGTCACAGAAGCGTTTCTACATAAAAAAAACAACAAGACGCATACACTCTTGACTTGTATGCATCTTGTTGATGATGATCATTAGCATCGATAAATTTTTAATAATTCCACAATAACGAAACCTGATAATAATATAAGGTAGGATAATTTTAACCGTAAGCTAAGTCACGACGTAACTCTACCGTGCGAAAGGGTAGATTGAACATCATTTCTCACTATATTAAACGATAATAAAAACGAAGCCTTCAATCTGGCATTATCGAGAAAACTTAATCTCGTGTTTCTGTATAATAATGAAACCGTAGGAAAATTGACCGTTATTGATAGATGCATTTTTTTCATTTTTATTTATAAGAATCATTAATGATTCCTTTGATACCAATAAAAAAAATAATAATAAAATAGGAATTAACTAGCAATTGAGAATTATATCAAAATGAAAAAGGTCATATTGTCAAGGGTGAAAGGGAAAAACTCTTACAATCTATATTCATGTATAGATATATATATATAGTATATATATATACTTATTTAATATTACAAGTTGAGGCAGTTGAGTTGGCAAGAGCGAAGAAAATAATAATCAGTCGTGTTCGTTATTGCCTATATGTAAACGGCATTTAAACTTCCCTTCATCATATTATGCTATAAAACGTTATTATTATTATGAACGTGTGTTTTTATTAAAGAGCAAGAAATTTCATCAATGCATCGTATATTAGCCGTGGATTTATGGTTCCATCGGCAGTGTAGCGAACACCGCGTAATGAACCATCATCATGACTAACGACACCATATTCACCGACAATGAATCCATCAGGTGTCCGTTCTTCAACGCGATACTTGCGATAATTTCTGCCCTCAACAACGTAACCAACTTTGTTGTGGCCATCTTCTGATCCGGCATCAACTGCCGACGATGAATTCGGCGCTTCTGTTACTCCTTGAGGACCGTGAACGTTTCCATTGCTGCCAACACTTACAGCTTCATCAACTTCATAGTTTTCCTCCTCGGGCTCATGGTTAATTGGCTGACCGTCTAGTCCATAAATTTTACTTGGCTCGCTGTACACCTTGGCGGGTTCGCCGTAGACTTTAGCTGGTTCACTGTAAACTCTCGCAGGTTTTGAATAAATTTTTGATGGTTCTCCATACACTTTTTCAGGTTCCCCATAAACCTTAGAAGGTTCACTATAAACTTTTGAAGGTTCGCTGTAAATTTTCGAAGGCTCGCTATAGATTTTCGAAGGTTCCGAATAAATTTTTGATGGTTCACTGTAAACTTTTTCAGGCTCACTGTAAATTTTAGCTGGTTCGCTGTAAATTTTTGAAGGCTCTCCGTACATACGTGAAGGTTTTCCGTAAATTTTCGACGGTTGTGGATAAACTTTCGGTGGTTGGTTGAACAGAGGACTGTCATAATGTCTGCCAGCTTTACGGCCTTGTAAATGACCGACATTTTGAACCTCATGAATTTCCTCATTCTCTTCAGATAATTCGTAACTCTGTTCAACAGGCTCTGAACTCGTTGCCATTTCCAGCGAGTCTTTGTGATCTTGAGATTTCGGGAAACTCGATGACGTTGAAAATGGCACTGAGTGAGCGATAATTGATTCTGGTGTTACAGATGATCTTGCTCGCCAACTGGTTCGCGGAAGGCCTTCGTCTACCGAAAACTCGCTGCGATTCGATTCCGACACAATATTGCTGAGTTCTTCAGTAACTAATTTTGCTGGAATTAGGGTCGAAGTCGTTTTAACTGTTGACGTTTTTGTGGGCGTCGAAATTGTTGAAGTTTCAGCAGTCGTAATCATGGATACCGATTTAGCGGTACCAGTTGCTGCTAAATTACTACTGACTGACGACAAAGATGAGCCGCTAATTGGCGGTCTGGTTATCATTGTCAATTGATCATTATCGTAATGCTCAACTCTAACTTTGTAGGGCGTTGCCTCAACTGTAGATGTCACGCTAACCCCAATAACTTTTCTACTGATATTTTTTGATTTTGTTCCATTAATGACACGTAAAATAGTCGGTTGATGCGTCACCGAAATAAGAGGTTTCAATCGCACAACATCTTCAGTTCCCAACTCATCAGATGCATGGGTATGATCTCGATTATCATCCAAAGACTTGTGACTAACTGGATAAAGTTTCGCGCCGATTTCCCGGTGACTCGGTCGCGATGTCGTTGGCCTTGGACTCGAGGGCGCGCGTGATATCCGGTAAATGGATGCCTCACTCTGACGGGATTCAGCTACTGCATTGTCCTGTACCGTCTGTTGATTACGTCTGAAACCTCGACGCCTTGGTGTTGGTGCCATTGCACCGTTTATAAATACACTTAAGAATTCCGTCCCCGCTACAACGTCGTTGCGTTTTGCCGGAGCTGCATGTACCTGCTCCCATACGAATGTTGCATCGAACAGTATCTGAAAAAATAAAAAAACATAATATAATTAATATCATATCATTACATCTTTTTATGTGAAATGATTAATTACATTTAATGCAACGTTAATTTATTTATTTTTTTTTAATTGTTTCATATAAATTTTTATCGACATTATAAATTAACTTGCAGTTGGTTTTAAATAATCTAATTAAAAATTCATTCAATATTTGTCTTTACAAGCAATGACAAGTGAAATAGGGTGTTGAACAAAGTCCTTGGTTGTTAAAAAAAATAATTCACGACTTTGCAGCTTGTTATAGAATTAAAAGAGAAAAAATAAAATTTAGTGTATGGGTATAGAGAGCTCGTTCACGAGCTGCCGGCAGTCAACTTCATTGCATACCTCGTAAATCATATATGTTGAACGAGCAAAAATCCGTGACACTGATACAGAAGGAAGACTAACTGTTTTCGCAGTTTCAAATAACAATTGCGTATTATATGTATGAGTGTATATTATATATATATATATATATATGTATGTTTGCTCGAATTTAATTGAAAACTGTCAGAGATACTGTTGTTGTAAATTATTCCGATGGACGTTTGTATATTTACTGTACTCAAAATGTGTAACGTGGAAAGAAACTTGCGAGCGTAAATTTATAAGTTCATTTAAGAATAAAATAAATTGAATTACGCCCTCGCAAACAGTTCTAGAAGTCGATTTTCGAAAAAAAATTTACGCTACTTATTTTCTCGTATTATAGATAATGTTCATGCAAAATTTCAAGTCTGTAAGTCTTTTGGCGGAAAACCGTAGAATTATTCATTTCTTACGCCCCAAGCCCCAAAGCCTCACAGGAGAACATTTTTTAAAAAATATTTACACTATCGATTTTTTCATATCGTAAGCAATATATGTTTTAAACTACAGTCTGTACACGAAAAAAAAAATCGGTAGCAGTTACTGATTATTTTTCGGTAGCCGCTACCGATTAATTTCCGGTAACAGCTACCGATTATTTTTTTCCGTGTAGAGCTTTTGGTTGAAAAACGTAAGTTACATTTCTTACGCCTCCGCAAAGCCCCGCCAGAGTCAATTTTAGAAAAAAAAATAAACACCATTACATTAAAATATGAGTAAACAAGGAGTAATTTCGGAGTGAATGCAGAGCGGATGACTATTTTTTTAATTTCCTCGGAGTGAAATTCACTTCGAAGGAAAATTTAATTTAATATTAGAATTCCGGGTTAGAGTGAAATTCTATCTTAAAAGGAGTTTACTTTAATATTAAAAGTCCGAATCGAAGTGAACGAGGGTTTAAATAAAATCCACATCAGTCCAAAATCACTCTGTTGAAAAAACAAACTTTTTATTTACTCCGTATGAATGGTGTTTTTTTTTTAACTCCGGGACTCCGAGTGACGGAGTGAATTTTTATGAAATAAAATCCATAAACACTCAATTTTATACAGTGTTTTATTTTAAACTGTTTAAATTTATATCATTAATATTTTCAAATTTATTTATTATCGTTATTTAATTCTTAACTTGATGTTTTTAGTTAAAAATATCCTCTACTATTTGTCGGATTTTAAAACAGATACAAATTTTTTTTTTATCATCAGTGACCAAAGCTGAAGATACAGTTGTTAGGTTTTATTACTGTCCAGAGACAAACCATAAACAGTGGTTAACATTCGTGAATAAACAGAAGTCTTTGATCAAAAAAATAAAAACCCAGGCTTTGTCCAACTATCAATATAAATCATGATCAGAAATGATTTCTTTATCATTAAATATAAAAATATTTATGCTTTTATAGTATAATAGTCCATATATATGTATTGTAAATTAGAAGATTTTAATTAAATTGGCAAATAATTAGTTTTCAGCATTCCAAGGTGTGACATTTATTAGAATCATTATTCCATGTTCGTTTTTTTTTGCTCAGGTTAAAATTTTAAGTTTTCTTAGGTACAATAATTTCAAAATGTTTATGCTTGTTATCGAAAAGAAAAAAATAATAACCGGATTTATACTGTTGTATCTCATAATATAACAAAATCTCATCAGACTTATTTCCGAGAATTTAATTTCACGTTTAACAACAAAAATGTTGATTCATGTCTATAATTTCAACGATCTAAATCCATTATCAGATATGATCAGTAATTTAAGAAATTAAGTAAATACTTAAATTTACAATGTTTTAAAAAAAAAATTTAATTAAATCTTAATTGCAGTGATTTAAAATTATTATCATGAGATCAATTATTTGTACTTAAAAAAAAATAATGTAAAAATTTTTCTATAAGCTAAAGTATATTGTATATATTTAAATAAAATAATAAATTAGCTTTATAAAGACCGTTAAAAATTTCTTAGAGGGATGGTGACTGATAAGCATCTAAAAGTCACGATAATATCCATTCATATATACATAATTATTTTTTCTCATCTTTAGTTAATCTCTACATGCACGCTTAACTACATTTCGCAGACTATAACAATAATAAAGTGTGACATTTGCACATAGTTAAGTCGAACTCACCACCTCAGGGACATCCGATCTCTTCGCTTTCGACCCGCATGCAACTCAAAGATATCTCACCTGACCTTGATTCCCCATCTCTGTCTTATTTATTTTTTCTATCTTTTACGCACACGTGTATCATGCACACTTATATATATTTATATATGTGATCCCGCAAAAAAATAATTATGCAAAAGGAATTTTTTTTTTTATAAACAATCTACACAACGCTTTTATTTAAGTTTTATTATTTTAAATACTAATCAAAATAAACAATGCAAATATTTATTTATTCTCGCGGCTTATGTGCTTTGACGATACTTGACATCAAAATAACATTTAGAATAACTTGCAATTTGCTATGACTTTAGTTCACGATCCTTAGAACATAAGTCTCGTAGCAAACACTTTCCATGCATACATACAGAGATATATGTTTCTCTACATAGTACATATAACAAGTATACATACATACATATGTATATAGTGTGTAGTTACAATGGTAGTAATAAAAGGACAAAAACAAATTTAAATGTAGGCGTTTCTTCGTACGCCTTTATGTCTCCTTGTTCTTGCTGTTACAGAGTGACCAGTGAAACTAGATTGGTTTCCTGTTGAATGTTGAAAGGCCAACTCTAATATGCCACTGTCTATTATAAACGGGATTACGTTTTAAAAAAATTATTTAATTATTCATTCATATACTGTAAAAAGAGCGGTGTTAAAAATGGACTCTATTTAACACTTTGCGGTGTTAAAATGAAATAACACCGTCGTAGGCTGTGTAATTTGGCGGTGTTAAAATATCGGTGTAGAAAAAATTCCACACGGAAAAAAGAGCAGTTGAAAAATTACAGTTTCGTATAGTAGTAAAGCGCTCCGAGTCTGAAACTGTAAAAATTACATTTGTTATCAAAAAATAACAAATATTACAGTTTCGAACTCGATATTATCGATTTAAACTGTAAAATTTGCTGCTTAAAATAGTAATAATTTTATTACTATAACAAATTTCTAAAATTACAGTTTAAGCTTTAATGTTTAAAGATTTTTTCCCGGAAGGCCTATTTTTACTGTAGAAACTGTAATTTTTCAACTGCTCTTTTTTCCGTGCACGTATAGAAATTAGAAAAATAAAATGTATTACATGTAAAAAAATATAAAAATTTGATGAATATTATTTGGGGGAAATTTCAATTTTGCTATGTAGTTATTCATATAATTGTTTATTTTATACGTAATTTATTTAAAAATTACACAATTTTATGCCCACAATTTCAATCACCAATAATTGAATTAATTAATAAAAATACTGTTTAACTGCAGTGATCTAGTAAGTAAAAATATTTATAAAGTTAAATATTTTCAACACCGAAAAATATTTTAATACCGGTAAAGAATATTTACACCGGTGGCGGTGTTAATTTAACACCACTTTCGGTGTTGAAATTTAATACCGAAAATTTTAACACCTAGTACACCGTCTGGACTTACCCCGTTTTTTTTACCGTGTGTATTTATTATGATTTATCAAAATTTTTTAAACTTAATTAAGTGTTTTAACTTTTTATTTCCATACCAATAAAAAATAGTATTTTTGTATGGATGCAAATCCTCTATCTAAAAGTCAGTAACTAATTATTCCATTAAAATTTATCTAAAAAATTAAATTGTGTAAAGTAATTGAATTTAAAAATTTCATTACTGTTAATGTCTTAACTTTTAAGACAACACTTCTGATATAAGATTAAACACATAATTGTAATAATAAAGAAAATAATATATATGTATCTAAGAATAAGTTACCTTGAGAAACTGATCATTCAACTTTATATGTACAATCGTATCGCCTTAATATTATATATGTACTGAAACATCATACCAATAAACATACATCCTGTTAATCCCACGTTAGACTATAGCTTCTAGAGCTAATTTAGCATACGGAATTGATCGTCTTAAGCCGTGAGTAAGTAAGTAAGTAAGTAAGTAAGTAAGTAAGTGAGTGAGTAAGAGAGTAAGAGAGTGCATATAGTGAATATATAAATGGTTAAAGTCGATGCACTGTGTTTCCGAGGAATCTCAAGAAAGAGCTGATCAAGGTTACGATTGATTGGCCAGCGACATATGTATATCGTGTTTTTTTAATTTTTTTTTTTTTTTGTACACGTACATTGGGCTGCTAACAATGTATGGATAAAATAAGTGTAACTACATGCATTGCATTACTTGTCGCGTGTATATTGCACTCATGATATATACATGCATACAAGTCACACTGTTCTTTAATCCATTCGCTCTTTACATATATACATATCGTCTATATATACCACTGGCAACAGCAAATCTCGCTCTCCCACCCAATCAAACTAATTATCTTAGTACTTGAATGTATATACGCTACTCTCAGTTGCTGGGTTTTGTTGACCTTGGTTAAACACTGTTCGAGATTACTGAGAAGATTCTCTTAATTACCATCCTACTTACTACTTAATATTTGTATCAACATTTTTTTATCTTTTGCGAATACTCAATTTATAAATTGATCCTTCTTATATATAAACTTGATTTAAATTTTTTTAAAAATATAATTAATTGATTAATTAATTATGAGGCATTAAAAAATTTAATTAAATATTTTAAATACTAGTAGTATAATAGTAGTACAGTGCGTACTAATATTTTTAGTCCACATGTAATTATTAATACGATGAATATAATCTGAAAAGTCAATAAATCAGACCAGTAAAGCCGTGATTCCTTCAATTAAATAAAATAAACTCTGGTCGTTTCGTTTAAATTCAACAAAAAATAGTAGTATTATTTATCTTTTTTAAATCACTGCACTGAGAGAACAATTTATTTGAGCCAAAAAAATAGATTTATTTGAAACTATTAAGAAGTATTTATTTGATTGAAATAAATTTTTAATTGAATCAAATGCTTTCGTCAATTTGAATGAATAAAATCGTTTATGTCATTCTAATATATATTTTTTTATAGTTAATAAATCTTGGTTGAACAAAATTACACTACGGCTGGTGGCGCTACAGTCGCCACTACCCAAATACAGATTTGTTAACTACTTCGAAAAAACAAAATCGTGATATTGGAAGCATCTAAAGTATCGTTATGCAGATTTAGTGAAGGGAGCGATCTGTATAGTTACAGTAGTAATATGGATAGCTACTATAGTGATCCAGATTACTACTAAAGCTATACAGATCGCTGCTACCACTATACGTAACGCTAACCTAACTAACCTCCTAATGGGTGAATGAGTATTGTGACATTCAAAAAATCGTATCGTGCTGGTCACAAAAATTTTTTTTCCGTGTATAAACAAATCTTTATTTCATTCAAATAGACTATATGTTTGTCTCAAAAAAATGAATTTATTGGTCTCAAATGAATGAATATGTTTGTCTCCAATAAATATTAAGTGGGTTCATTTAAATATGGGATTTATTTGCCTGAAACAAATCTTATTTGGCTCAAATAAATTGTTCTCTCAGTGTGTCACCAAAATAATTGAATCCTTAATACACTGTCAAAAATCGAGAGTGATTACGGATTATATTTAAATCCAAATTCCTTCCGTCACTCGGAGTTCCGGAGTCAAAAAAAAAATAACTGCACTGTGAAAAATTCCCAACAAATTTTACTATGGGTGCATAGTAACACCGGACTATAAGAAAACTGATTCAAAATTTACAAGTGTCCCATAGTAAACGTATGCGCATAGGCCACAATCGTGTAGTCTGCGCATACGTTTACTTGTAAATTTTGAATCAGTTTTCTTATAGTCCGGTGTTACTATGCACCCATAGTAAAATTTATTGGGAATTTTTCACAGTGTGCATACGAACTAAATTAGGAGTTTGCTTTTTCAACGGAGTGATTTCGGATCGATTTTGAAAAATTTATCTCTTACTGTGTTTTGAAATCGGGCAGCCGTTCAAAACTTTGAATGAACCACTTATGGGTATACTTAACGTCCTTATTTAAAAAATTAATAATAATTATTTATCAACATTATTCTTGAAATGGAAATTTTATTCTAAAATGTAGAACTACAGCAAATAATTATAAAAAAAAAAAGATTTTTCATTTCATTGACCAATTTATATTAAGTGGTTTAATCTCACTCCAATGAAAAGTGAGCGAGTAATGGGTCTTTACATAAATATTAAAAATTATTAATATATGCAACGGCACATGTGCTATTAACGTAGCGATCATTTTGATAAATATCTTGCGGAGCAAAAAAAAGGTTGAATTAATATTAATTATATTCGAAAACTTCCTGAATCGTTTATGAAAAGTCAAAAATGAAATTAATTACTGTATTTACAATAAGAAAAATACGCTTTTGACTGTTATTCATGAAATATATTTTCTAACTGATCAAGCGTTACTTGTTTCTTATTACTTATATTTATATTCATATGATATAATTACTGTTATATACATATGCTAGTTGATAGTCTCAGTTGTGCGTGTGTTAATTAAACTCGATATTTAAGGTCTTGGTCAAGTTAATAATCGTGCTCATCATATCATCCATTTATATCATTCCTTTTATTTAACTGACACTCTTATGTATTATTTTTTCATACTAGTAATATATATCGCTAGTTTCATATATATAACGTCATATGTAACGTCAACACGACCTTGTCCAATTCAAAATGCTCATTATCTGCTTTCTACTTTTATGTACTATTAATTATAACCACCATTTTATAGCCTGGATTATTTATTCATTATTTTAAAAATAACAAATAATTTTGTCTAAATTATAAAACATTTTCATAGTAATTGCCCTATTAATATTTTTTTAACATTAAACTATATAGTGGAAAAAAATTTTAGTGTTATTATAGACAAATAACTATTGCAATATTTCCTAATGACGCAACTTTTAGAAAAATTTTACATGTATTTTAATTGGTCAAGTATTAGTAAATTTTTTTTTTTTTTGACATATACTGGTTTTTTACAAAAAAGTTTAGAGCTATTCAATATCATTAAATTAAAAAAAAAAAAAATTTAGATTATTTTCCAGCCATGTGAATTTTTGAGTCGTGTCTTTTTCAACATTTTGTTGGTTACTGAGCTGTTAATTTTTGTCAAAAATTTGCGTAGAGTTGGCTTGAAATAATTATATTAGAGAGTAAAGAAATCTTGGAATCAAAAAATTTTTGAGCTGAGCTTATTAGTGCTAACGATTTTTGAATAAATTTGGTACGAGATAGTCAGGTTCTGAGTAGACATGGCAATCTGCCAAGCATTACTCATAGAAAATAAGCATGCATGGATTTTCATTTGCTTTCCAAATACGTATATTTATATATTTTTTTATTATTTTGACATATAACTAATAAATATCCCTTTCCATTTCGGGAGATGTCGGCCAGTACTTTTAAAACAATTATTTCGTAAAAAAAAAGCTAAAAATAAAAAAATAATAAAAAATTCTGTCAGGACGACGTCGATAAATTTACCCATGAAGTAGCCGATATTAATAACGTTCAAGTGCTCGCAAACTGCCAACGTGACAGCGAGTTATGTTATGCGTTTTATACTGTATGGGTCACAATATTCTATACTCTACATACACAAATACATACATACATACATATATTTATATACCATAGGACACTATGTAATGTAATGTTAAATGGACGGGGGCGTGATCGGCTGATTCACTCGATCGACTGGCAAAAGTGTGTAATACATAAACACATAACATGTTGTGTGAAAAATGTTTATATCTTACATGCATATATATTTATATATAAATAACATATATAAAGACACATTTGTCGTCGCTATATACAATCTTCGACCCGACGAGGACGCCAATCGTCCTCGTGAACTTAAATCTTTTTTTTTGTCCTTGTTAAAGTGGAGGACTACGCCATCCGGATATATGGTATGTAATGCTCTCTTTCTCTCGAGGATTGTGTAATTTTCATGAAGTAACAACTGGTTACATGATAAAAAAATAAAAAAATAATTTTTATCAGTATTTTTTCCAGCAAATTGAAATATTTCAATAATTATCAATTATTATTTTAATTAAATATAATTATTTCTTAAACGTTTATGCTCAAACCGAAATGGATTTTTCGCGTAATGAACATGAGATGGTTATTAAAACTAATTATAATTAATAAATTCATTTATTTATTTACTCACTCGCGGTTTTAAGAAGTAATTAAGTGTGGAGTTAAATAATAATTGTTCGTAATTAAATGATAATAAGAAATTTAGGTCAAAAATAAATAACATGGCCTTCCGTATCGATTATCAATCATCCTTGCATTTTATGTTCAAGTGCGTGGGTGCTGTATAAGTCATTTTGTTATTCGTTTATGCATTGGAATTTAAAGTTACTGCATCAAGGTAAAACGAGTGGAGCTAAACTACTTATTGATATTAAAGCCAGAGAAAGAAAGAAGGAAAGAAAGAAAGAAATAATAAGAGATTCTCATTTTATACGTCATACAGATGTACATACTTGTGTATTATGTATATGAATAATCCTAAAGAAGTTTCACTTTCAATTTTGCCCTCTGTGATCATGAATTTTTTTATAAATAATCCTTCTCAGTTTAATGGGCATTTGAAATTAAAAAAAAATTAAGTAATATAATTAAAAATAACATTGAGATAAAAAAGAAATAAATGCAGTAGAACGGTATCGCAGAGGACATTACGGAAGGGGAAGAGGTTGTGTGGGACTTTTTTTAAATTTCTGCATATCTCGATAACTTGTACATGTGTATTCAGATTTTTGTAACATGTAACCAATGGAATTTCATCACCCACTGTTACGCGTGTATTTTTGTGGCGCCTTTTGACATCTGATTCGCGGCGCTAACGTTACTTAATGTGGCTGTTAAAATATAATTTCACTTTATATGCATACGTGGATATTTTTTTTTATTTTTTGTAGTGGAATTTTTTTATCATGATTAATATTTTTTTTTAAACTTTTTCTAATATTTTTTGTTTTTTTCAATTATTTTATGCTTCACAGTTAGAAATTTTGTGTATTTGTGTTAATAAATTATTTGGTTAAGTTTTTTGTGTTGACTTTCAACACAGAAATCCGTTAATTCGACAGAAATCGTTTGGGTTATTTTACTTTAACAGATTTTTTATGTTAAATGATTAGAAAATTTGTACGAGACAAAAACAAATTCGGATTTAAGTCTCAAAGTTCTCAACGAGGTGTTTGAGGATCAATTTAGAATTTGAAGATTTACAACAGTATAGAAAGTTATTCTACACAGAAAAAATGAACTATATAAATTGAGAACGACAAGTAGTATAATGATAAAGTGATCACTAAATACTATCATTCTAAATAGTAATTTTTTCATTTATGATTAAGACGTGAATAATTACAGGACAAGTATGAAAATTTATTGTCTATGCAAGAAAAATTACTATTTGAACTTTAATAATCGTAACTGATATTTAGAAAATTGACGACACGTATTATAAAATTTATTATTTGAAATGTTAAAATTCCCCATGTTGACACCCGGGTTCCGAATTATAACTTCAAATACTAATTTTTAAAGTTTATTTTTTCCGTGTAGTTTAGTCCTCAAAGTAGTAGTTACGACCAATTTTACCACTTTGAGGACTATGCTGGAATAACAAAATTTGGATTAGAGCCTCAAAATACTCAAAACGTACAGACATAATTTTATCCACATTTAAACCTCAAAAGTCTCATTCGACATATTCTCTCCCCTCCTTTTTCTATCTAAAATTTTTCAAAGTCCGAAATATAACTTTTCATTCGTTGAGGATTTTGAGGTCTTAGTTATAATTTAAAATCGATAAATTGTTCGCATTTAGACCTCATAGTTCATATTGAGGATTTTGAGTACTGAAGTATGTAGTTACTTTCTGGGCGCCATATAGAACATCAAAGGAATCGAGGCATTGAGGACTAAACTAGAATTTGTTTTTTGACTCGGGTGAAGTGTAACACATTTCTTGTGTTATTCGAAAATTAACACAAAATTTGTGTTGTTTAGCTAAACACTCCCGCGCGTTTCTTCATTACTATAACCAAGCAAAGCATTGCAGCAGCATTGTCTGCAAGGAAACTTGGATTATAATTGATTTACAATTAAATATAATCATAGATAACTTTCATATTTTTATGATCAGGTTCAATAATTTTTTTATTCTTATTTTACAGAAGGATAATTCATAGCTCCATTTTTTAGAAAAATCACCGAAAATCGAACTAATTGTTTGCTAAATTGACACAAGTTGTACTAAGGGTAGATCAGTATACTTGAGTTGGTTAGATTGTGTGCTTATATTTATTAGTTAATTTTAACACGAAAAGTCTTAAATTTACAAAAATTTTCTGTCAAAATAACAGATTTTATGTGTTCAATTATTTAACATAAAATTTGTGTTAAAGATCAATACCAACGCAATGTGTTGAATTAACACAAAAATTTGTGTAGATCGTTTGCAACACACGATTTGTGTTTAATTTAGCACAAAATTTCTAACTGTGTATTTGTTCACGTACACTTCTATTCTAAATGTTTTATGCATTTTTTTTTTCTTGAGTAGAAAAAAAAAATTATTATTAATATCATTACATAAATTCCATCAAGAAAAAAATAATAAAAAATTTTCCCACTATAATACTTAGAAATTATAGTTAATGCATAAAAATATGACAATTAATGATTTGAATGATTTTTATGTAATAATGAATATTAACAAATAAGATAATATTAATTAGATGATTAGTAAAAGTTGAAAAACTTATAAAGTATAAGTACTTGTACTTATAATGATGATAAAAATAATAATAATAAATAATAATAATAATGACAACAGTAATAATTAATTTCACAGTAAGATAGTAAAGAGTAGTATGGGAATATAGAATGAGAGAGATCTTTAAAAAGTAGTAGTACGAGTTTACGTCGAGTAAGTACATTGTAATTAATATGTAAAGTTCATCGAACGTATGCCCCGACTTTTCTCGGGGTCCCTATATAAATATATTCAATTTAAAATCTAATATAAAGGCTTTTATTACCACGGTACAAATAAATAATGATCTAGTTTTAGAAAAAAAATTTATGTATAGTTAAGTACACATGATGATTATAATAAAAATGTTTATATATATATTTATAGGTATATTTATTGAGTAACGAAGAATAATAAGCTACACGCAACTAAAATTATGCATTTATAAATATTGTAAATATTAATGTTAGATAGAAATGTAGTTATTATTATTTATTATTCATTTTTTTTTTTCTAATTGTCAGTGTATTTTTTGTTCAAATATTATTATTTGCTATTGGATAACGAAGTTAATTAGTACCATAAATAGAGCCTTAGCAAAACCAGTGGCTAATACACGTCATTTCAATCTCCATTGGTGAGTGTTTAAGCTTTCATGTGTCAAGGACATTCTATATGTCTGCTAACTCATTTCATCTACTAGATTAATTAAAATGTTTAATGTTTAATTACTCTTATATAATGGATTTATTAGATGTTACTTTCGATACATTAGATTTTTATTACTTAATAATTTTACTATTATTATTATTTTATTAAAAAAAAACATATCATACACGGATTATGTTGGCCACCTGACGAAATTGACATAAACACATTGCATGCAAAAATTACTATGGCCACAGATTACTGTAACCATCGTAAGTTTTACTATAGTCATAGTAGTTTTTGCATATGTTCATTTCAATTTCCGTCAGGTGGCCAATTCTCTAAACATAAATAAGTGAAATAAGGGAATATTCACTAATTCTGAGAGCCAACCGAACCACCTCTTGAAATTAGTGGTTCGGTTTGCACTTGGAATTAGTGAATATTAACTTATTTTCCCTAATTCATGTTTAGAAAGAACATGGTCCGACTTTACTATATGACACCATACACGGAAAGATTGGAACCCGACTGGTTACTGTTCTGCACCGTACTGAGTCGGGTGCAGCACAGCAACCAGTCGGGTTCCAATCTTTCCGTGTAATATTTTAAACGAGAATAATTTTTCCGTATACCTAAGTAGCACACTTGACTTTGTGACATCTATATTAGAAGTTTTGAGGCTGGCACATGGCCCAACTGGGACGATAGCCAATAAGGAGGAAAAAAAAAAGTTTTGAGGCCGTGTTTTGATCTATCGATAAGGCCCTACACAATAACTATCATAGCAAAATTTACAATGGTTACTGTAATTTGTGATATAATTGTCGTCAATTTTACTTTAGGCATAGTAATTTTAGCATGTGTTTATTTCAAATTCCGTCAGATGGTCAACATGGTCCGGCTTTGCTATGACATCATAACATTTCAAACGAGAATAATTTTTCCGTGTAGACCTCCGATGACTAATTTTATAAATTTAATGTAAGAATTGTTACAAGTCTACCAGATTAAATTTGAGAAACGAGACAATTCAAATTCAATGAATGAACGAGTATATAGCTGGGGTATACATAATTCATTTAGTTTTTTTGCACCATAGTTACATAAACGATAATTGAAAACGTGGTCTCAATTAGAATATTCGTGTATCAACTTTACTCTATTGGGCATATATTTAAAGCTAAATTACTTATTTTTAATTTTTAACTGAACATTTGTTTAAGTTCTTAGTCCTTGTTTCTACTATAGATTCATAGTAATCCACTTTTATCATTATTCAGATTTATGTGGATCTACGTAGACCAAAGCTAAAAAAAGCAAATTATCAAACTATACTCTCTGAAATAAATTAGTGAACATCATGTAGCAATCATTATTTGACAGTGAATATTCACTTATTGCCAGTGAAAAGTATACCACTATTTTAATTAGTGACATACTTTCCACTAGTAAACAGTTAATAGTCACTATTTTCACTATTTCAAATTTACAAGGGTAAAAATTCAAAATTTCGGCTGCAACAGAATTTTCAGGAGCTTCTAAAAAAAAATTTCAAGGGAATTTTAGATCTATAGAGATGTACATGAATCTGAGTAGCTGTTGACATCTATTATAGGTGTCAAATATTTGGGACAATTCAGATCTACGTTCATCTAATCAGATCTCGTTATATTTAAATTATTTTTTACTGGATAGATGAATTCTACCCAATTACACTCGTCATAAAATTATGTATAAATTTCCTAAGCATGATAGGATCAAGATTTAGGTGATCCTAATCGAAACGTCACATGCCTAGTTTGGTATAGTGATTTTTTAATAAAACCCGAATTGTGGAAGGCTTGGAAAATCCAAGTTGAATCAATTCTCATTAATGATGTTACCATCATTGTTATTTATTATTTAAATAAAAAAATATTGCGGCAATATAAAACACGAACGAAAGAAACAAAATTACAAAACTTTGAACGACATTTTAATCGAATGATTAAATTTAGTATTGCTACAATGTATAAATTTAAAACGTTGACAATATGAGTACCAAATCTGTACAGAAACTTTAATATGTATTAAAAGATGTATATTATAAGCATAAAATGAGAAATGACAAAAAAAAAGATTAAAAGGTTTGTTATTTTAATGGTTTGGCATTGGTTTTTTGTGACTAAATTCAGCGATTGCAGGCGCCGAGAAGTGAACACCCGCTGCGGTCCAGACATACACAGAGTTCTTTCTCGAAAAAATATAACGCGCCCTTATGATCTTTTAAGCCGCGACCATAAAAAGAAACACAAAATATACCTTAACCACCTATTTACGATTTGTGACCAGTTGTGGTTTTCGGCAGCGTTATTTTGTCATACAATTGAATTTTTTCATCATGACCCACTTTGAAGCACTCAACTAATTATTTACTTGCCTTTTTTTATCGAATAAACTCATGCTTTAAAAATTTTTATTCGCTATATTTCCAAATTGATGCAAAACAAATAAATTGATAAAGCCCTACGTAATTTTTTCCACTCTACTTGAAATTACGCTATCAAATTTTTTTTATTCTCAGAATGAAATCATACTTACGTAGTTCATAAATATATTATATAAATTAATAGTGAAATATACTTCAAAAGTAATATTTCTAAAAGTCATTCCGGAACTTGTAGTTTCTGATTTCGTTGCAATCAACTCTGTCTATAATTAAATTGATCACCTAATATATAAAGTATATATAACTATACATATATATCAATCTGTAGAAATTCAAGTCGATGTGCGTAGCTGCTGAGATCACCGTCAGTGATAACAATCGTATCGAAGGAATTATTTATCCTATATATAAATGTGTTACATTAAACTAATATACATTGCATTACATTAGTGTAATCTAGTCTACTTTAGTAGACTCTAGTGTATTGTGTAGCTTACATTAGTGCAGTATAACAAATATATATATACATATCTATCTATATTTGTTATATTGATCGATACGATGTCCGAGTTCACGCGGCCTTGTGCAATTACACGAAGAAAAAGAGACCAAGACTCCTATAGACGTATATATATTTATATATATATATACATTTATATATTACACTAGAGAAAATAAAAGGAAATTAGGTCGTAGCAGGCGTATTATTTAGTTAATTTGCCCCAAGGTATATGCATATTTTTTTAAATTAAATAAAATACTTGAACAATATATATATGTATATACATAATATTTTACATGCTTTTTATATCTGTCAAAAATACTGTAATTATACTTTTCATATTACCTTTTTCCCGCTACTTTATTTATGATAATAAATAAAACTTATTTTTTTCGGCTAATAATTTATCTGCGATAGATTTAAAAATAAATATTTATAAGTGCAGTAATTATTGCCAATTTGTCTCAAGAATATTTTCAAATTACGTAATGAAATTCCACAGGTATTTAGACTATTTTTGAGTGACAGATGATTTCAAGTGTGAAGTGGGTCAAATTTTTATTGTTGTAACGAACTCAGGAAATTGATCGTTCCTTTATTCAAAAAAGTACTTTTAGCTTTTAAAAATCTGATTCTCAAAAAAATATTGATCATTTCAAAATACATGTCAGATTTGAGAAAATATTATCAATCATTGTTAATTAATAATTTGTAATTATTGTAAATTATTAACTAAACGTCTCTTAATTCTTGAAAATTTAAAGGAGGAAGTAATTAATTTCACTTAATAATAAATTTAAAAAAAAAATATATATATACAAATAATTATCTATATTATATTAATCATATTGTTTTATATATGATCGATTGTATAAAGTGATGAAATATATATTGATGGTCGGCTACACCTAATTTAAACTTTGAACAACAGTTGAATTGAATGAGCGGCGTTTTATCTTTGCCACTACTTTGTTACTTACTGTTATTATTTTTTATACCAGTAGCGCAATTATATTAATTGCAATAATCCGCAAGGTCATTCAAACTAATAACTTGAAAAAAAAGTATAAAAATAAATATAAGAAAAGATAAAACATAAAAGCCTGAGTACCAATAATTTCGTAAGAAAAAAAAATGATTTACCAGAACAATAAAAATTTCAACCCAAAGAAATAAAAAAAAAATTTCAGCTTAATTTTGATCAAGGTCATATATATATTTTTTATTTTAATATCTCGATACTTTTTTTTACTGATTTAGATCTAGTTATATATTTAAAAGAAAAATAATTAAAAAAAAATATTAATACATAATATGCATGGTCACGGACATATTAAAACAATCATCAAAAATTCACCCGGACATATATAATAATAATATATAAATCATGTTAAATTATTCTTCACGATTATCCCGCACGACGCACGAATTTCTCATTAACATATCGTTGATACCGCCATTACTCAATTATATTCCAATTACACGGTCATTTAATTCCATAGCATCTCGCTAGCAAAATAAACTTTAAGATTTTTTTTGTCACGACATTAAGGAATTTTTTTTATAAAAATAATTTTAAAAATACTCGCGGATCAATTTGAATGTTTTATTAACCCGGTATATACTGTAAAAAATTTGCGCAGCGAAGGCAGATTAAATCTGGAGTGAATACGAAGTGGATGTCTGTGTATTTATTTAATCTCCTTGGAGTAAAAATTCACTCCGTACACAGTAAAAAATATTGTGCATTTGTGTCGAAAACGGTTTGCGTTAAAAATTGTAGTGTGTTAAACTAACACAAAGTTTGTGTCACTTTATTTTGTAACATAAAAATGTGTTATACACTCTTTATTAACAGATTTTGTGTGTTACTGTGGATTCTTTGCGCCCTCTTGTGGCGATATTTCAACATAATCTTTGTGTTAAAAATGGGAACGCAAAGTTTGTGTCGAAATTTCAACACAAATTTTGTGTCAACCGTTTTTAACACACAAACTGCGTTGATTTTACACAATATTTTTTACTGTGTATGAGAGTTTGCTTCAACATTGAAACTCCGGTTCGGAGTAAAATTCACTTCTAAACAAACTCTGAATCGGAGGTAAATGCGGATTTAAATAAAATCCAGTTCACTCCAAAATCACTTTCCTGAAAAAACAAAGTCCCCATTTATTCCATTTTTTCTCAAAGTCCGGAATTCCGAGTGTCGGAGTGAATTCGCATTCAAATAAAATCCGTAATCACTCCGGATTCGCTCCTGATTTTTAAGAGTGTACACTGTAAAAAATTTGCGGAGTGATAGCAGATTTAATCCGGAGTGAATACGGAGCAAATGACTGCGTATTTATTTAATCCCTTTGGAGTCAAATTTACTCCAAAGGGGAGTTCATTTTTATATTATCGTCAAAGGTGCTTTAAATATTTAATTCATTTGGAAGAATTGAATGAACCTCAGATAATAATTTTTTTAATGCTTTAGAATTCCTTATGTTTATAGTATTATAGTATTAATGTTGTGTATTCATAAGTATGAATTATAAATATGAAACTGTTAAAAGTCTGTTGGCCTGATTTGAGTTGAGTCTGAGTTGTAAGTTGTAAGTTTTGAGTCATAAATTATAAATTTAAGCATTTTCACTACATGTATTAATTTGTATATGATCGAAAGAGGTCAAACCTTACGATTGAAAATAAAATAAATAAATAAATAAATAAAATATTAAAACACTAAATCGGAGTGAATCCGGGTTTAAAAAAAATTCAAATCACTCCGCTGGAGAAAGGAACTCCGTATTTACTCCGGATGCGGAGTGATTTTTTCCAAACCTCTGGAAGTCCAAGTATCGGAGTGGATTCGGATTTAAATAAAATCCGTAATCACTCCCGATTTTTTACAGTGTATAAACAATAAACTTAAAAATGTAAAATTAATTTATAGCAGCACTCAAAGCTGTTCTTTGATAATAAAAATTTAAAGTCGACCTTGATACCATGCAGTAAGTTGTAAAATGCAAATTAATCTTATATAAATCATAATAAAAATTTTTATCTAGATTTTTTTCTTCAAACCGGAAGTATAAATATACAAATTGATAAAAATTTAATTAATTTTATTAAATTAAAAAAAACATTATAATCATATTTATAATCAATTAAATTAAACTGAGGTCGTGTCTATTGTACCATAATTAATATAATTATTGACTTATAAAAAATCAAATAATTATTCTCTTGAATGATTGGTAATTAAATAAAATCAAGTCATCAAGGTTCTCATGCTTGATCAAGTGGATAAATTTCTTAATTTGACAACTTTATTCTCATGTTTGTTTAAATAATCTGAGGTAATATTTTTGTAACGTTTATTCTTTTAAATTACGAAATATTGTTTAATAACTGAAATAAAAATAAAATATTATATATAAATAAAATAATCAACACAATTGAAGGGATTTCGCAAAAACGCCCTTTTAAAGTCTTCTTACTAACACATATTGTCTACATAAATATATGCGTCAATTGTTAATAATCTTTTACTGAAGTATTACTCAATAATAACAGACGTATATAACCTGCCGGTTTTCGATGACCCTCGGCACTGGCTCAATTATTATCCATCTGGTCTAAGTCTTATTTTATAATATAAGATAAAGACGATGAGATTGCAGGTCTAGTCGCTAGTTTAGTGTAGAGGTAGATTGTTAGTGTATATAATATATAACTAAACGTATGTATGGGTATGGTACGTATGACTACGTCGAGTGCCTGGCATTTACTCTCTTAGCAATGTGAAAGGTGTAGTATCGGAGTCAGGTTCGATCAAGGTACTATTCTATGTAATGTACCACGTCAAAACACGCACACTTGAGAGAAAGACTCTTCAGCTTGCCTGCTTATTGCTTGATCTCATTGCACTTGTCTACATTCCTAATATCTTCATTCACTTCACTTAAAAAAAATGTATATGTATGTATAATAAATTCTTGTCATTCCGATTAAATTAAAATATTTTTCATAACTCAAATTCAACCAACTCCTTTTTTTTAAATCATCAATTCGTCAACCAAAATATTTATAATTTTATTCATGGGAATTTGAAATTTTGATAGACAAATTTAGAAAAAAATTAATTAGATTTCGTTTGATATAAATATTATTAAGATGGAAAATACATATTTGTATATACAAATGATTCCAAGGCTCTTAAGTGTTGCATTGAGACAAGAGATGGTATAAAGAAATAGTGAATAGTGATTTAGTGCCCACGGCGACGGGTCAAGATCCCGAGACATTGTAGCCACAAGTAATGCTTATATATCCACTTAAGAAGATGGCTCTTTATACTATTTTATCACGACCAACTTTATTTCAACATTTAACAAAAGTTCAAAACGATATTTCTAACAATGTAACAAATTATTTAAACATACAATAGCAATCATTTTACTAATCATTATTAAAATTTATGGGTAAATTATTATGTAAACAAAAATACTTTTAAATTAATCGGATATATAAAATTATAAAAAATCAATGAGCATGAATATTAATATAAAAATTCCTTCCGTTGATTAATGCAATTATTAATTAGATCCGGGATACATTAAAGAAAGTGAAATAAATATATATATGTTGTGCTCATATTTAAACCAGAAAACTTAACTATTTATCTCTGTATACAATACAATTAATATATATAAGGGATATCGTGTTTTAAATAAATTGATTGCCGCGGCAATTGAATTAGCGTGGAAGGTCGAGATCGTCAATTTATGTCTATATAATGTATATAATAAATAATAAGAGAACTTGCGGTTAGTTCTCTAGTCGGCGAGGTCAGTAATTATTTATAATTTTTGAAAAATTAAATGCCGACCACACTACAGATGCGGCTATTAAACTGTATTTTATTTAGCACTCACTTTATCCGATAATACACCAATAAATAAAGATATTTAAAGTTTATAAGTTGAGTAAAATTCAAAAGTAAGTCATAAAAATGTCGTCAAATGAAAAAAGATACAATCCAAGTAAATCCGCATTAAATGCTAAATATATGTCGTCTTAAACTATTTGTACACTATAGTGTATACGCTTGACCTTTTTGTTACTAATTATAGTTGATGATTAATTATTTAATATTTATATTTATCTATAGATCAATACAATTTTATTTGCCATGTATAATTTTGGAAATCGGTTTTCAAAATTTATAATATTATTTACTCTCCATATACTTTTATAAACAAAGTATATAGTCAAGTTTTCCTATACTTCCTTATTTACTATATTTTGAATAAATGTAAATTTCAACTGGAAAGAATAGGAAGTTTTGCACGTCTCAAATGCGAAGCATATTAGGTTATATCTACTGTCAAATAGCCACCGTTTCGCAAAATGCTTGCACAAAGTCATTTTTCAATAACTCAAAGGATTAATTGATTATGTATTTATTAATGATTTTTGTAAACTTTAAAGTCTGATTAATGCGATAGTCAATTTTTTTATTAAATGTAATTGTTTATAATTAAAGAAAAATTCAGTTCAAAAGTTTATTTTAGTAACGTCCTTTAGAATGTATGTCTGTGGGTCGCCTGAATTTAAGCCATCACGAGGAATGAATCAACTTAATTCTTGTTGTAGAAGTTGCTATTCATCCTTGGGATAAACCCTATTGAATATTAGCAACCAACTCTTTCTCATTTAAAAGATATCAGAAAAAATCGATAGATTTTCTGGAATTTTTGCTTTAAATATATCGACCATAGGTCTTTCTGTCTTTTTTTCCACATTATTTACATTCGTATACATCTCGCTCTGTTTTCTATACATATACTATCTATCTATTTTACTCATGTATGCCCTGATTGAAAACTCCGATTGAATCTGATTGAAACTCAATCAGAATTCTATCAGTTTCAATTGGAAACAAATTTTCAATCAGAAATGTTCGGGAGCTTTCGGGGTCTCCGATTGACTTTCAATCGGATTCAATCGGAAAAAAAAAATTTTTTATTTTCTGATTGAATCTGATTGAAATATTTTAAGTGAACTTTCGGGGAAACGATAAAATTTCACCAGTGTATCATTTTTATACGGCATATTTGAACAGCCGCGAATACAACACGATACTCTCGATGAAGACATCTCGAAAATTTATTTTATTTAAAAAAAAATAAATAATTAAAGACAGTGATAACGCTAAACTAATACTGTTTATCATCAGTTCGCTTGTAGTTTTTCTCGGCAGATGGCATACAGGTCAACTTTCTCAGTCCCTATAGGGGAAGGTGTTGAGGAATTCTTTGAATGGTATGAAAAGAAAAGAACTGTACAGATCCCGTCGCCCTCAGACCAGCCGTTGCCGTGCGGATCGGCTAACGAACAGCCACCGTTTAATAACGTTAACATACATCTTCAACAATTGTAGATGCCAGTTAACGGCCTAGAAATAGCAACTGAAGATGATATAAATACTTGACCAGACGTGTCTACATTAGATGACAAACAGGAAAATAACGAAAAGGGCGATGAAGAGCAGATAGATGACGAACACATAACAAACAGAAGCACGAAATGAACATCAAACAATAACGATGATGAATCCAAAACAAAAGAAAACAGAAAAATAATTTATTTATTTATATACACGTTTTATTTATTCAAAAATTAAGGAAAATGACAATTGTCAGCTAGATTCACATTCATACGAAAGTTCAAAACCTAAAACTAAAAAATCAATTATAAAAAAAAAATATTTTTTATTGTAATTACTATTAATTGTTTCTTTTATTTCTTTGTAATGAATTTACAATTTCCCAAAGAATTTCGGGAATAATGAGATATCTCAAAAATTATTTTTGGGTTTATTATTGGCCCAGCTTCCGCCGGGCACACAAAAAATTTGTACAAGACTCATCAATTGTTCCCCTCCACGGAAATCTTTAGTAAAAGGCGAAAGATTTATGCGATTGTTGAAGGGAAACCAGAGTATTTAAAATCGCTCACAATATGGCTTATAAAAACTCTAACCCAAGTCTTCAGAACGGAACTAAATAAAATTATATACTCCATCTATCGTCACATTCCTGTACAACTCACCAGGTTTTCATCAGTAGGTCTCTGTCTTGTATGCGCACTAAAATACTTGAACATATATATGTATGACGACAATCCAGAATATAAAAATTTATAAATTTAAGCATTGTCAAAAATCAAAATTTTTTAAACTTAATATTATTGATTATGAATTTTTTCTATAAAAAAAATTTGCTGACTGTACATTTCCACTAGAAAAGAATCCCAAATAGGAAATAACCATCATCCCAGTAGAATTCAATACAATTTCATGGAGAATTGTTACGCATATATAATAAAATTTATTAATTTTACTAGAATTTTTTTAACCATTCACAGTAATAGTAAAAAAAAATTATCCTACATTGTTAAAAATCGGGAGTGAATATTAATTTTATTTAAATCCAAATCCGCTCCGTTATCGAAGGTCCGGAGTTTACAAAAAAATCACTCCACATGCGGGTTGTCTTTTTAGCGGAGTGATTTCCAAGTGATATGTGGATATTATTTTAGTCCGCATTTACTTTAATCCAGAGATACTATAATACAAAAAAGCCAATACTTCTATTTAAAAAATTAAAAGTTAGAATGGAGTGATTTAATAAGCGTTTTGTCACGGCCATTAAAAAGGAAATAAAATAGAACTTGGTAGCAAAAAATCTACAAAAGTACATGATTAAATTTTTTTTTATTTTTTAATCAGTGCAGTAGTGAGTAAATAAAATATGCATAAAAAAAGTGAAGTGATTGATAATTCTTGTACGATAACTTGTTTGATAGGCATATATAACCACAAACAAACGTAATGGTGAATATGTTTAACATTAATTCCCACTTTATTCTGAATTATTGTTGTGAGACAGAAATTTCAGTGTATTAACGATTTCGCTGATAGGCTAATTGTCACGACCGGTAATTTCTTTTATTTAATGTGCACTTACCAAGTCCTTTTTATTTGAGATTACCAACATTTTTTTTACCAATTAAATTATCGTCAGAATTTTTTTTCTTTCGAATGTAAATGAACTAAGGAATTAAAATAATCGTATTATCACGGACTGAAGTAAAATTAGAAATGACTTTCGGCAAAATTCTTTCGCGATGTTTCATGTCGTTTTATTGACCAACGGTGTGACTTTTAAGTGATAAAAAATTTTTTTTAAAATTTTTTTTGTTTTTAGAGACATTGAATTTAGTCGCTTTATTAATGCTCATATTTCATACGTTTTATGGAACATATTTTACTGCAATTTATTAATTTTTGTAAAATCTTTCACCAGCTGTTTTAGATTCATCTTCTCTATTTACTTAATTATTATTCACGATTAAAAAAAAATAAATATTGTTGCAAAATTTATACAACACAAAAATAATAATAATTTTTTTTTTTTTATATAAAAATAATTTTAACTGTTTTAATTTAGTCGAAATTCATTGAAGGGATACCTCGAAATAAAAAAAATGACCGACTTTAGAGAAAATTTTTTTTGTGGACTAGGGTAACAAATAAAATACAGCTTTGTACATCGTTAATTGGTTCTCAGACTGCATTAAAAAATTGGAAACATTTTTTTTTTTTTTTTTACTTAATTATGAATGAGAATCTTTGGATGGCCTCGAAAAAGGATGATCCTTTGTTTGACGTTTTTTTTTTTTTTATTTCCAATACATTCGCTTTCAATGCGGTTACAAGCTGTCGTGTAGAATTTTTTCGTTAGTAAACGAAATTTTTTTTTTTTTTGATATTCGTATTTTTGCTGGAACTATTTAGCCAAATGATTTAAAAAATATACCAGGAAACTTTTGCAAACTTCGTTGAAAGACTTTATTTAAATTTAATTAATTAACATACAACTATTTTAATATATCATAATCATAATGATAAAAAAAAATTTTGATTAAAAAGTCGCTTATTTTATTAATCTAAATCCTTAAATTTAAATTAAAATAATCATTCAAAATGAATAACAAATTAATCACCATAATCAATTAAAATATTTAACGAAAAGTGTCAAAAGGCGATTATACAAATTATAAGTTAATTAACACACATTCATAATGTCAATAAATTTAAAATTTATGAGCAATGCCAAATATTTAAATGCAATCAAATAAAATACTTGAAAATTAACAGCGAAAAATAAATAAATGATAATTTAGTAATAAAAATTAAAAAGCATCAAACCATGTATTTAACTAGCCACAACTAGTTTTTTATCTTGTTCACCGACACAAAAATGCGTAAACAAATAAGAAATCTTATATAGTATTTATCTCTATCCGAATTTAAAACTTATACATATATTAACTAAGAGCTCCTGGCGCCTAAATAATATTCACGAGCCCATTAACTCTTTATTTGTCTAGATTTAAATAAAACATAAACTCTAAGATGTCGCTAAATCACATTAACAACCTTCTTTATTAATTAATTGATTAATTGAGTTTATATTTATATATCAAACCATTAATAAGCAATAAAAGCAACTAAACATGACAACCGTGACCAAATAAATAAATTAATTAACAACTTGTCAACGTACACATTTGTTCCATGAACTAACACTTGATTTATCGAAGATAAAAAAAATTATTAAGTAGGAAGATTAATTTGAATTTAATGGTCGAAACATGTCAATCAGATTTTTAAATCATTTAATGTACAATGTATGAAGAGTATAAAGAGACAACAGGATGTACAGGATGCATAAAGCAAGAAGATTGAATTACTATTCCGATAAGGACCATCAGTAGCAATACGAGAGGACAACGACGATGACCACAAAGACGACGTTTGTACGTAAATAAATCCGTAGAAGGGAGAGACAAGACCCGATTTCCGAAGGTCGTTCAATGCCACCTATCCAACTAACCCTTCACTATACTCCTTCACTTTGATATATATGTATTTGTTATACATACAGTACATAGAATTCAATTACACTCTTCCTTTTTCCTTTTTAGCTCTCAGCAAAAGTATTCACCAATACTTATTAATAGATCTCTCTCACTCTGTGGTCGGCATCCTTTTTATTGCACACAAGCTTTTTTTTTTACTTTTATTCTTATCATTATTATTATTATTATTAACTTTTTTTTTTAAATGTATTGTGTTATTTACGCGGCTATATACACTCTATTGTTAGCTTTGTTGTGAAATTAACTTTTACAAATACCAAACAAACCAATCATTAGTATTTTATGTTACGTGTGTAATTAAAATCATATTATTTTCGTACTCTAGAGACAAATTGTTTTTTTATTGCTTAGTGATAATTTATAATTTAATAATAATATTTATTTATTTATTGGAGAAATGAGTTTATAATAATTAAAATTTTCGTGATTATCCAATATTATTAATTATCTAAAAAATAATAGTGATTTTTATGCAGTGTAATTTAAGCTGAGTTTGGAAATTAAATATTTGAAATCTGTCAACAAGCAGCAATATTTCAGAAAAGAATAAAAATGTTGGAAATATTGAAAATATATTAAAATTGTCTGGAATCTGGAATATTTTATAAAAATGTAAAACCCTCTCTAGGGGTAGGGGCATACCCGGGTAAAAATATTTGGCCAAAAAAGGGCCGAAAACACTAAATTCGGCCGAAATCCGACTATTTTATTCAAAGAGGCCTAAGTTTGGCCGAAAATACATTGAAATTTTATTATTCCTAAAAAAGAGGTTGAAAATTTTCCGATAAATCAAGCCGGCCTATTTTTGACCATAGAATTTTTTTATTTTTAATAAAATGATGTAACTGAAAATTTTAGAATTTTCGGTCATTTTTAGACCTAGTTATCGGCCAAATTCCGGCCTAGATAGTTTTCGAACTTGTGTTCATTACCTGGGCCTTTTATCGACCGAAAAAAATTTTTTCATTTTTCTTACTTGAAATTTTTTGACATGGGTATGAGCATTTAAACAAACAAATAATAATATTTAAAAATGTCATTTGCTCTGTTTAGTATAAAGTTTTTCCTTCTTGGCTATCGCCCCGGGAAGGCCACGTGCCACTTTAGTATAAAGTTGTTAAACATAAAAAAGTATTAAACTAGCCGGATGTGCAAATATGAATGCAAAAGATAATAATTAACACGAATTTTTCTGTTAGTGTTGAATATCGGGAGAATTATCTAATAAATAAATCCAATAAATAAATATTACTTGTTAATTGTGATGAAAACTGAACCTAAATGACTAATTACTTTTACGTTTCAAGACAGTGTTCAATTATGGGTTGAAAACAAAACCCAATTTCGAATAATTTTAACATAAAGAAGAGTAAAAAATCAAATAAAAGGAATCAGTTTTTATTCTTTTCGTATTCATTTTGTTTTTGGCTCAGGTTTACTTTAAATTGTAGGGTTAATTTTATCAAAAAATTCGCTCCGTGAAGCAATTGCGTTAAAGCAAGTGTTGCCACATGAATTATTGCCTTACAATCAAGTGAAATACAAACGAGAATAAATAAATATATAAGATAAGTTTGCGATAAAAATAAAGCCACTGAGAAGAGAAAATAATCCATACGAAATAATAAAAAAAAGTAAGTGAATTCCAATGCTATGTTCTTCTTTCACAGCAGGGTCTTCTAGTCCTGGTCATAAAAAGAAAGGCTATAAAACCAATAATAAAAGTAGCCGTATCGTATCACAGGTAGAGATGATACTGTCGCAAGGAAGAGTGTGCAAGAAATAAAATAATCACATAAAAAAAAGACTATGCGTTGTATTGACCGAGAGAAAGGTGGCAAAAAATTCAAAAATAACCTTGATGTAAGAATCTACTTCTACTTGTTCAAGGGATGAGAATATAAAAGTTTTAATAAAAATGATAATAATAATAATAATAATAATAATAATAATAATAATAAAAATAAAATTATGTAGATGTATTTATTCCCGAGTCGTTGGACTCAAATCTTTGGTTTCACTTCTCTCAGTTTCTCGTCTTCGTCCTTGTCGAGGTCTCACACCTAACGCCGCGTCAATGCCCCAAATAATATATGACGCAAGTTATATATACATGCGGTAAGATAAGACGCGATATAATAATGATCAAAATCAAAATTTTTTTTTTTATGCATAAGAAAAGTTAGATCGTTTTAAATAAAATTTTTTGATCTCATTATCATTGACACAAGTCAGGTTTTATATTTTATGGTGAAATCAAATATTTCCGGTTTAACTTTTTTTTATGCATGCAATTTTTTTTATTTTTTAAGATATAATACAAGTGTAATATCATGGGCAATTTAATGATATGAAGAAAAAAAAGGGTCGTTAATCTGCTGGGGTTATTGCCCGTGGTAAAACTATATTAGGTTAGTGTTTTCCATTTTTTTTTTTAATTTTTTTAGGATTCACATTCCAATGATGGCATTCCACCCAAAACCAGTAAAAATAAGCTGCTACTAAAGTTTTATTTTTTTACCAGATATTCGAAAATTTTTTTATAAATAGATTTTAAAGTTATAAATGCATAAATATTTTTTTCAGAAGCGTAAAAAGGTTTATAGTTAATCATATTTATCAGCAATTTTATAAATGATGATTTTTTTATTTCGATCTTCGAGAAAATAGATTTACTAACGATTAAAAAGTATGAGAATAATACAGATTTATTTAACCCTTAGAAGCGTAAATTAAATTAATTATGATGAATTGACAAGTAGACTACCTTCGATTAATATTAACCATATCCGGTATTAAATATGGACAGCTTACACAACGAGTATTAAAACCCATCTTTATCGATAAAATTACCACACACTGCAATATGATATTAATATTAATAATAAAAAAAAAATATATACATAAATAAAACTCAAAGAATGTCCATCTTGTGCATAACATATAAACTAAATGATTAATGTACAACAAAAGTACTCACTGAAAGTATATAATACATGACATTTTAATATTAATAATAGTCAACGAAGAATAAAGGAATAAAGATTATTGTGTATAGTACACAGAAAAAAAGGATTTCTTGGCGCGAAAAATTTTTTCTTGTTCTAAGAAAATTTTTACTTGACCCAAGAAATTTTTTGTATTATAAAGTGAAAACAAAACTTTTCTTGGGGTAAGAAAAAAGTTTCTTGGAACAAGAAAAAAATTTTTTAGGCGAGAAAAAAATTCTTGAGCCAAGAAAAATTTTTGTTTTCAATTCATAATACAAAATATTTCTTGCGCCAAGAAATTCTTTTTTTCTGTGTAGCAAATGGATGACAGAAATTTAATCGCACGATTATCCGATCATTATTTACGTGCCATATGACTATCTATTCAAATATACTATACTATAATAAGTCATACATAACCGGACATACACTTCATAAATCGATAGACACGTGACATGCAACAAGTGGTCTCTATGTTCTACAGCAATGCATATATTATAACACAAAATATATATATATATTAGTTGACGTAGGACGTCAAGCTGCCGCGAGTCTGCGGGGGTGGAATAAATACACACTGGGTAGTTTAAGTGGCAATAAATGTAGACAAAAAATTAAGTAACAGTGACAGTGACAGTAACAAGACTATGACGATGTAAAGTCTCACAAGGTGGTCGCGAGTTTTTCAACAATTCATTATTAATTTTCTATTAGTACACGGAGATAATTTTATAATAAAAGTTATCATCTAATTATAGTAAAATTTTTAAACTGAATTCGATAGTAGAGTGTACCATCAACTGATCCCAACAGTTTTATACCAGGACAAGTGATCCCTACAAATTGATCCCACCGACATCTGATCCCATCAAAAATTGATCGTCAATTGATTTTTATCAACAACTAATGTACATAATTTAACTTTTCATATTTATAACAGTGAATTTTTATTACTCATGTCATAGTAATTAATTAATAATTAATTATTTTATGAATTTGTCAGTGGGATCAGTTGTCTGTGGGATCAATTATCATGTGATTACTTGTCGGGGATTAGTTGTCTGGGATCAGTTGTCATGGAACCCGATAGTAGTGAATATCATTTAAATTATTAAATAAACAATCTGAATTGTAGTATCTACCAACTATATGGTAAAATCTACAATTATTTATGACAGAAATTATAATTTTTATTATCTTAACTAATTATAACAATTATTAACATCGTAATTCTTAATAACCTCATGTTAATAGTTACCATCAGCTCAAATAATAATTACTATTTAAACTAATAAAGACTTTATATATCGGCGTTACAGATCAAGCGATGCTCCATTATTTTATGTTGTAAAAAAAATACTGATTATTGATGATGATAAAGTTTTCCTTATCACTCAATTCTTGGATGGTTGCTATTTTGATGATCATACCCAATCATTTAAAGTTATCAATAACAGCTCCAATATTTGGAAATTTCGATTCTATTCTCGGACTTGAACGATTGTATAGTTACTTATTTTAATTATTTAAAGGACAAAATGGACACAGCTAAAATATGGATATAAATAAAGGATTTAAATTTATATAAATTTATCCTATTTTTTGTATCAGAATTGTTACAACCTTGAATGGTAACAGTTACCATCTTCGATTATAACAATTACAATCTTTGATAGTTACAATTAGCATCTTCGATAGTAATCGTCACTACCATCACTTGTTACTGTTACACGGAAAAAAATGATTGTCAATAATTGTAGTTCAACTTCTAATTATTTATGTTATGTTCAATAACTAATGTCGTTTCAATCAGTATAACAGTTAAATCAATTAATAGTTAATCATTGAAATATACTGCTTGACTATTTAAAATTACTACTTAAACCTTAAAAAACTACAAGACACTTGTCAAAAAAATGCATCTGTTAATAATTTCTTACGTTGTACTCCATAATATTTACTAATATTTGGTCTAGGTGCGCTATTGATGAGAATCTGAGTATTATTTACTAATATTTCTTTTCCGTGTATCATTCTCAATGGTAAAACTAATTATTTTACCACTGAAA
Source organism: Microplitis mediator (assembly GCF_029852145.1). Classification (NCBI taxonomy): domain Eukaryota; kingdom Metazoa; phylum Arthropoda; class Insecta; order Hymenoptera; family Braconidae; genus Microplitis; species Microplitis mediator. The sequence goes on along the minus strand of NC_079973.1, from coordinate 19,569,875 downwards.
AATTTTCCTACCATTTAAAATACTTGAAATTAAAAATTTAGTATCGTAGAAAATGTAATAAAATTTTCTTCGTGTATAGATAAAATATTTTTTATTGATGCATGCTATAACTATTAATGTTTCTTCATAAATAAAATTAATTTTTATTTAGACGATAAAATAATTCAGGCTTTCAAAAGCATAAAAGTTTAAAACTAATTAATTATAAAAATATATATTGACATGATTAAAAAATGTGGACATTAAAGTACGAAAAATTTATGAGCAAGAGAGTATTAGCTTATAACAACAAAAGCCCTCAACGCAACGACAATGTTCGAGGCATTAAAAAGTGAATTTTTATAGCCAAAAAAAATAAATTCAAACTTGATTGTTAATAAATTTATAGCTTTATAATGTTACAGCCTTCGTCATATATCTTATCTTTTTGTCTACACCCCTTTTTTAACAAAAGCCATCCTCGTGGACATGACTACAACAATTCAACTCTGAAGGTTATCACGTAGTCCAATCGTTGATGCTGAAGAAAAACACGTAGACCTTGGAAAACCCGATGATCAGAAGGAAATGAAACAGCGTACACCTTTTTATGGTTTCGCTTTTGCTTTTATTAATTTTTTTTATGCGTAAACCTCCCGGGGAAATTGGTAAGAATGTAGAACGGGTGGAATCGGAAGCATCAAAAACGGGATTCCGTTTGGATTTCTCATCGCAGACACAGCTGTACAGTACAGGAACTTAAATATAAATTATCTGTCTGTCTGGTTGGTTGGTTGGTGGTAACCTGCTGAAGTACTGTTCCATCTACTACATGCTACATGTTGCATATAATACCAAGCGAGACCAATTGAGTGAGAAGAATTTGAACTTGATTTCATGCAGACAGCCACCAATTACTGACTTTTGTATGCGTTCTTTGTAAAAAAAAAATTTTTTTATTTATTCAGAGTAAGGAATTTTTTCCAACCGACGTTTTTTCAATATTTAACCAAAGATAAATTGGTATTTAAATATATACAATTATTTTCAATATAAAAATGGTGAAAAAAAATTTTTTTTTTCAAGTAAAAAATTTAATGTCTGTATTTGAAGGAAATTTATAATGGATTTAAATAATAATTCATTATTTAAATTTTTTTATGCACGGAAAAAAAAGAAATTTCTGCAACAGGACATGGGCCTGTAGTAGCTACAGGACTTAGTTCTATTATAGCTACAGGACTTTCCCTGTACACACAGAGAATTACTATGTCATAATAACATGAGGACAGTATGGAATTATTGAACGAATTACCGATAACGTAGAAATTTTTAAAATACACTGAACAGAATTTACAAGGTGCATTGTAATTTTGACCAAGAAATTTTAATTTCTTAATCTGTTGCTTTGTCAAAATTACAATGCACCTTGTAAATTCTGTTCGATGTATTTTAAAAATTACTACGTTATCGATCATTTGTTCAATAATTCCATACTGTCCTCATGTCACTATGACATAGTAATTTTTCTATTAATTTTTTATGCAAAAAATACCGTAAAATTCTCTGCGCGTAGTATTTATAAGATCAGTCGTGTTGCAGTTACAGTTTTATTTCTGTTGCAGCCACAGGAATAGTCGTGAATTCGTAATAAGTGTAAGAATGTGAATTACTGGAGATCAGAATCAACGTCGATAAAAAATATTTTTTTACTATTTTGAGTAGGTTCGATACCAATTATCGTTTGCTACTGTTGGTCACCACATTTCTAATTTGTTTGTGTCAGGAGTATTATTCAAATGTATTGGTAAGTCAAGAAGATGAAAGACAAAATAATAATGTTTACTTTTAATCATACTGTAGCTGCTATACAGGACTAGTCCTGCAAACACTCCAGTACATTTCTGTTACAGCTACAGGATTGGCTTCGTAGCTGTAACAAGGTGAGTCCTGTGGCTGCTACAAAACTTTCCTGTTGCAGCAACAGTAATTTTTTTCCGTGTAAGTGAAAATGATAGAAAATTTTTTTGAATAAATTTGTTTTATAACATTGGCGAAGATATTGAAGTGTATAAATTGCTGTGGAATTTTAAAAACTGGAGTAAATAACGTCAATGTTGTGTGGCCGAGAGATGTGAACAAAGCGTCAGAGGATATCACACAAACCACAATGCTGTCGAGACGAGAAAGTATTGAGATAAATAAAAAATAAAACAAAGAAAAACGAGGGTTTCAACTTGCAAGAGAAAGAGCAGACCTTCGAGTTAAAATCCCATGACTACGGGCACGTTAATCCGCGTCTTGATCTCTGCAGAGGGAATACGCTACAGAGAATATCGCGATCTCGACGTTTGCTTTCGTGTAATAAGTATCGTCGATCTTGTGAATTGATAATATTCCATCGATTTGCAACTTTGACATGTTAATTGACAGTCACGCCTATCATCAGTGATTTTTTACAAGCCATCATTACATGCAATCTTTTACAATTTATTGTTATTTAAACTATTTCAGATTACATATCAATTCTCAACAAATTACTTAATTGAATTTTTTTTTATCCTCGGAGAAAAAATTTTAAATATTTTATTTGTTTTAAAAAATATTAGAAAGTGTAACTGATCTGTGGTTTAAATTGAAACAAAAAGATAAATGATCATTTAATAAAAGAGGAAATCTCTTGTTGAGACAACAGGAAATCCGTGTTAGGTAGAATTAATGTCATCTTATAAAGTGACTGCATATAAAATATACTTAATATTCATCATATCGTTCAATAAACCCGTCAAGATATTTAAATTTTTAATGTAGGCCAGTATTAAATTGGCACGTGAATAAAAATAATGCGTTTGTTATTTGAATACTTTTTTTTTATATAGTATATAAAAGTACTGTCGGAAAATCGAATAATAATTGTTCATCAAATTAATTCTTCAAAAACAAATTTTCTTTAATTATTTAAATTCCCGTTTTATTCTAGTCTCCTATAAATGTTAATTTATTCCATAAACAAAATAATGATTGAAGTAAAACATGATGCATAATTTAAAATTGATCGCAACATAATTATTCTATCAAAGTAAATCCCTAATAATTCAAGCATATAAAATACATTTCATATACTAAAAATGTAAAATTATCTTAAATTGCATAAAAAAAGTTGCGCATCCTATGATAATGTTGAATCAATATTAAACACTACCGAGCATGAATATTCATAACATCATAACATAATTCACAATCGATGATCAATCAGCCGTAAAGAAAAGTTAAATAATTACAGGTTACAAATTTACTGATTCTTAAATTCCGGATTGCAACCACAGATAATTTATACTATTGCACACGTGCACCACTGTATGATCAGCTTGATCGCAACAGATCTGCACTATATTTGCATTGTATGTTGATTCAATATCATTAAAAGATACTTCTGAACTCCGATACTCAAGCTCTGATATCAACATAGTAAAAAAAAAAATTTTTAATTAATAGTTTATTGAGCTCCGACGTTTTTTTTTTTTTTCATCGAATTTAAATTTTAATTGTGATACATTTATTATCCTTACGTGAGTTTCGGTTTTAAATTCGTTCCCATTTTATCTCCGCATCACCGTTATGTCTACTTTTAGCACATATAAAAAATATATATGTATATGTACACAAATATCTTTACTTAATACGGTCACAACCAACGGAAGTATCGTACCCCATTTAAAATAAGACCTACATAAATTGCTAACATCCTCTAATTTAATGTAAATAAAAATTCAATTACTTTTTTTTTATTATTGTGATGTTTCATAAGTTTCAGCTTACATCATCGCTTGCGTCTTATACTGAAAAAATCGGGAGTTAATTTGGAGTGATCACAAGTTTTATTTAAATCCGGAATCACTCCGTCACTCAGAATTTCGGAGTTTTAGAAAAAACTACTCAGCATACGGAGTAAATAGGGAGTTTGTTTTTCACACTGTGACAAATTCCCAATAAATTTTACTATGGGTGCATAGTAACACCGGACTATAAGAAATCTGATACAAAATTTACAAGTGTCCCATAGTAAACGCATGCGCATAGGCCACAATCGTGTAGTCTGCGCATACGTTTACTATATGGGACACTTCTAAATTTTGTTGGGAATTTTTCACAGTGCAGAGACGTAATTTCGGAGTGATCTAGGTCTTATTTAAATCCACATTCACTCCGATTCGGAGTTTTGATTTAAAATAAACTCCCTTTAGGAGTAAATCTCACTCCAAACCGGAGTTCTAATATTGAAATAAACTCTCCTTCGGAGTGAAGTTCACTCCAAGAGGTCTAACCAAATACGCAATCATCCGATCCGCATTCACTCCGAATTAACTCCGGATTTAACCTGTGTTTACTCTGAAATTCCTTTACAGCGTAGTAGTTATTTGTAGGAATAATTAATTTTTTTGAATATGATAAAAATTAAAAAATTTTTATAGATGAATAAAATAAAAAACATTAAATTCTTGATTCCACACACAACTAACCCTACAGCAGGTAAGATAATATTGTCGAGGTAATTAATTTGAAGATACAAATGTACATACGGGAAATAGTTAAATACTGATAATTGAACGTAAAAGTCTGCAGCAAAAGACATTAAGTGAAGACGGAAGTAATTTGTAGGGAAAAGAGTTAAGACTAAACATACATATGTATTATATATTTAAAACAAATTGAATAGAATAGAATAAAATAAAATAAAATAAAATAAAATGAACAAATGGTGAATGAACTATGAGAAAATATTTTCTGTAAAGTGTAGAGTCGTATCGCAAAGTGTGAGCGGGGATGTTAAAAGAAGAAAACGACTTAAAGTTAGATACCTCCGTCTGATTACGACCACTGTGCTTGTGAACAGTAAGCAGTGGAATATTTTTCTATATATAAATGTATATAAAATAAAAGTAAAGTGAGTTTACTGCAAGTGAAGAACATACGCGTCTGTGCGTACATAAGGATACATATCTGTTATTTATATATATTTATGATTATTTAATTACAAACCTATCACGTTACTAATTATAAAAGGACTTATATTTTTATACTCCATTTTGGCTTAAGTCAATAAGTTTAAAATCAAAAGGGCGTATAATTTTTTTTTGTTGCCAATCGTTTTGTAAGCTTATTTTATAGCTGAAAATTGAAAAAAAATTTTTGGAAGCCAAAAGGGCATATATAGTTTGAATTCAAAATTCAAAATTTCTTTTTCAATTTTCAGCTTTAGAATAAGTCTACAATATGATTAGCAAAAAAAAAAAAAATAATTACACACCCTTTTGGTTTTAGGGAGTGTCCTAAAGTCAAAAAGGTGTATAAAAATATGTCCTTTTGGAATTAGTGACGCGAATACTAAAAATATACACGCTGAAAAAAAATGCTAACTATCACCATCTTGTAATAGGGAATGATTACCATCTGTATGTGATAATCATTATCATGCTTTTATGTTAACTATTACTATCGGAGATGGTAAGCATTCTCATCTAGACCGTAACCATTCTTGTCCGTGATGATAATCATTACTATCTTAGAAGGCAAAATTAAAAAATTTTTTAGACATAAGAAATATTACTATGGAGATGGTAACTATTACTATCGGCAATAGTAATTATTACTATATGAGAAACGAATAGTTAACAGAAAAGCATCACAATGATTATCACATACAGATGGTAATCATTCCCTATTACAAGATGGTGATAGTTAGCATTTTTTTTCAGCGTGTACTTGTATATATTTCTTATGTGAAATATTTTTTCGATTATTAAAAACATATTTTTATTAAAACTTATGAATTTAAAGATTTTTTATGTAACTAAATATTGGAACGTTTTTCACGCAACGAAAATAAAAAAAATTTATGTAATTTTACTGCTTAAAGTTGACTTAGGGGATAATTAGGAAAAACGTTCCGGTCCTCAGGTGCAAGATTTTTTAAACAATTCATGATTTATAAATGAAAAAGAAAATTAGAAAAATAATCATTTAAAAGTGTGGCTATTACAAATTATTAGCCTGATAAAATGGAATCGATAAGACAATAAAGAAGCGAAAAGAAAAAATTTTTTATATTCCAGAAGCTAAAATATCCGATAAATCTTATTTTTTTAAAAAAGTCGACTCGTGTTCACGCTGCGGGAAACCAACAACGTGGAATTAATATTATCATATCATAGCGATCACATCAATATTATTTAATTGAGTCCAGCACATTTAGTATCGTTGTCCAGCAACTTTCTGGCGCCGCTTTAAATCTTCCATTCGAGCATCGCCACACAACATACATGCTCACTCACATGAATGACGGAAGCTATCCCATCCTATACTATATCATAAGCATTATATCTATTCATTTTCACTTCTGAATTTTCGAACAAAAGTAATAATAAAATAAATAAAAATTTATTTTTTTTTCAACCTCTGCAAAATTAATTTGTATCAAATATCGTTGCCTCCGCATAAATTTTATACATACATATAAATATATAGATATCATAACTCGAGAATCAACGCACGACGCACCTTTAATTAAGACCGGGTATCTCATTTACAAGGTCCGCGAGCATATTTATTTATTTTTTAATTCTCATATCAATAATTAAATATACAGATCGCGATCGTTAACAACTTCATTGTCACGACATTTAATTATTTCTACTGGTTTATGCAGAACGTAATACACAATAATCGCATCAGAATCCCGATATCAATCAATCAACTGGTCAGTCAATAAGAAATAATTTATATAACAATTTATTCAAATACAATTATATAAAAAAAAGTAAGGCTTAAAAAAAAAGCATAAGATAAATATAAATCATAAAAGGATAATAGATTCACGGAATGCACAAGTTAAATAATCATATAATTGTTGCAATCAAAGTAAAAGTTGATCTTCATTGTCAACTGACAATCGATAAAAAAACCAGTTTATCATTTTTTTTTTAAATCAACTCTTGAAAATTTCCATTCAATTTTAATAAAAAAAATTTTCCGTTATTTCATTTCCCGAAAAATAAAATATATGTCTATATATATATATTTATATATTTTTAATAACAATTACTAACCTTTCCAATACAAATGACCTCAAAATTGTTACACTTATGTTGACAGACTAATCTTTATTTTTTACCAGCGTTGCTATATAACTATTTACGCACGTCAACAGTTTAGAGTCAATCAATCACTTTCTCTGATAATATCTAAGGTCATTTAGCAAGGTTACATACCACAAAAACTTTTTTTTTAACGCTTTTTAATACTCGAGTAATTAACTAAAATCATAAGAAAAAATTATCGATTATAGATTAAAATAATTAAAAAATATTGACCATTTGTGCAAACAAGTTTTATTCTCCGCACGAAAAAATATAATATTTATCCCGGCAAAATAGTATATGTGGCTTATATCTTTAGTATATTATACTGGTATATATTCCCGGATATATCTGTCCTAAAGAAATTAATTTACTTGTGGCTTTTTTTTTAATATTTCTTAATGATAAATAAATATATTTGGTACAACTAAATATGACAGTTGATTCAAATAATTTAATAATTTTACTGAAATATATTATTTATTTGTTGTTAAAAATTTAAATTTGTGACAAATAACGGAAAATTTGACGATACTTAACATATATTTGAAGCTCATGATCCAATTAACTTTTATTTGCAGTAATTGGATCATTTCTTTACCACAAATAAATCACTTATTTCACGCAATTAAATTCCTCAAGTATAAACTGTAAAAAATTAACGGAGTAAATGCGGAGCGGATGACTGCTTATTTATTTAATCCCCTCGGAGTAAAAATCACTCCGAAGGGAAGTTTAACTTAATGTTGAAAATACGATTCGGAGTGAAATTCACTCCTAAAAGGATCTTATTTTAATATTAAAACTCTGAATCGGAGTGAAAACGGATTGAAATAAAATCCAGATCACTCCGAATTCACTCCCGATTTTTTTCAGTGTATCATATCGTTCTCACAATCAAATATTTATGTGGCCATATCGATATATACAATATCTTTCGCTCAAATAAATCTTTTTTAGTCCATTTTTTCATATGGGTCATGAGATTTAATTTTATTTTTAAAAAACTAGAGGTAAAAAAACTAATCATAAACAGAAGTATATAAAAAAAAATGAAATATCATTCCAAAAAGAAAAAAGAAATTATTAAAATTGCGGCAAGTTATATTGTCCTGCAATAGGTATAATTGTACTGCAATATCCTTGACTCCTGCGACATACGCGTTCGCGTAGGTGCGTTTTATTCTTTCTTTATATCATGTGGGTCTTAAATGTATTATTTTCTGATCTGTGATCGCGATCAAATTATACAATCTCACGAGTGAAATGATCATAAGGAATTATCAAGCGACAGGATTATGTTTTCAATTCATGGTCCATACATACTTTACATTTATATATATAGAACAATGTGTACTTGAAGTTTAAATTACCGTATGTGTTAAGTTTAGCATTGACTCAACACGTGTGCTAGGTAATTTTGTGAGAAAGCGTAATGTAATAGTTGTATGGCATAAAGAGATAGCAATAAGTGAAACGGGAACATTACTCGTGCCCTATAAATATCCACCGGCTCATGAGTTAAACTACTCTTACAAAACAATACCGTTGGAATGTTAAGAATTCAAATAATTGTGAATTAAATCAATTTTATAATAAATATGTATGTTAAGAAAAAAAAATAAATCACCGCGAAATCACGTTATTAAAAAAAAAAATACAAAAATTTTTTATCACTAAACATTTATGGTTGTGATAATAAAAAATGACAACTGCCAGAGAAATAATTGATGAAACAATTGATTAAAGTGGCGTAATAATAATAATGATAATAATTGGAGTTGAGTAGAAGTGGAGTGAGTATATATATAACGTCACACATAGGTGAACACAGTGAAATAACCTTATGAAATGTATATGTAATATATAAGATAAAGGATAACAGAAACTCACCAGCAGGACGAGAAGTATCGTGCTCGTTCGAGTGCTGTGCTCGTAGGATAATCTCCACGCCATCTCTTTCTCGCGACTCGCCAGGGAGTGATGCGATTCTCCTGCGCTACCAGGACATCCTTAAGCACGCTGTGATATGAGCAATGACCTGCCCTCTTATTTATTTATTTAATTAGATATATATATTTTTTTTTTCACTTAATATCGTCACCAAATAAAATAACCACCACAAAACATTCAAAATAAATTATTTATCTTTTTTTTTACTATTTGAAAATTTTATTAAATTATTATTTAATGATAAATATTTTTCAAAAAAGAAAAAAAATTTTTTTTAAATCTCTAGTTCACGACTAGACTGAGGATTTTTATTTTTGCGTATATTTATTTATGAAGATTAAATAATAATTGTAATAATAAATATTAAATTGCCTAGACTCCTTGATGCCTTTCGTCTCACTCGTTAGACTGATAATGTGACGGTCCTAACCGTGGCACAGGGCTCGGGCAACTGACAGCAGGTCACAGTCACCGCGGTCGACGGCGCCGCCACGCCGCTCACAGCTGATCTCTCGGCGCTTGTTGCTCTTAGCTTCATCTACCCTCTCTCTAAATAAATAACCGAGATAGTATATGTACATATATATTAAGTGAGTAAGGTGACTGAGTAAGTGAGCAAGTGAGCAGGTAAATGAATAACCGAGCTAATGTAAGTAACACGCGATCTTGCCTACCATATACAAGATTTAAAGTAGGATAGCGAATGGATAAACCCATCATCAGTGGATCACTTACTGACATACTATTTCGTTACGATAGTCGTACCTGTTAATCATCACGTCTTGAGCTGCGTCTTTAATCATATAGACCTTTGTACATTTTTACCAAGATAGTATAAAATTTTACTATGTACAGTGTAAACAATTAGGAGTGAATTCGGAGTGATTACGGATTTTATTTGAATCCGAATTCATTCCGTCACTCGGATTTCCGGAGTCAAAAATAAAATCACTCTGTGTTGAATTATTGTACGTCAGTTAGCAAAAATGAAACATCCGGTCTACATTTTCTCTGTCCTTGAAACAGGATTAGTTTTTATTAATTCCTTGGAAACGAAAGGAATATTATACCCAGGGTGATAAAACTGGGTATATTTTTGAGACAAAAACGCAAGCTATAACTTGTACATATAGACCTGCAGGATGTAAAGACTTAGGATAAGAAATCCCGAGTCAAAATTAAAAAGGTGATTTGAGCCTCCAAATCCTACACGAGGGTAAGAAGGTTCAAATCATCTTTTTAGAATATGAAGACCATGCATTTAAAAGGTGATTTGAACCTAAATGTGGTAACTTTGTCCGCTTTTACCAAGTTTAGGTTCAAATCATCTTTTTAAAAAGGTAAAATAAGCCTCCAGAGCCTAAATTTATAAATCGAGAAAGACTCTCATCGGATCGCGTATAATTGGTAAAGAAACAGAAGGGAAAAGGGGGCCACTAATTAGAAATGACCACCATGATCGATAAAAACTTAAAATTTTTAAATTACAAAAATAATTTCTTAGTAATAAATGTTTTGTTGTAATTTAAAAAATAATAAAATTTAAAATATTAATAATAATAGCGAAAGTTATACGAGTAGGTGTTCGAATAGAATAGCACTAAGTCATTCGAAATTCGAATTGAATAATTAGAGCCTTTGACTACTTAGTGTATGATTAATTAACTATTTTATGTGAACAATAACTACAAACGATGTATTGGAAAACTGAAACTATCAAAGAATTTGAAAAAAACTGCTGATAACTAATCTGCTGCCGCCGAGATTCGAAACCACGACCTTAAGAATATGAAGCACAACCACTGCCGCACTGCTACTCGGACACTCACGATCAATTGGAAATATCTTTATGTATTTAGAACGCAGATATTGTTATAACAATAATATCATGCTAAAGAATCGAGCTCATTCGAAGTTACAGATTAAAAGTATGGTAGGCCTTGGAGGGTTAAAACATATGTTAAAGATATCTTTTTAAAAAGGTGATTAAGTCCTCCATGCGCTTCGTTTAGGGTATTGAGGATTTGAATGGCATTTTAAAATATATGGTAGGCCATGGAGGATTAAAATACCATTTTAAAAAGGTGATTTACTCCTCCATACGCTACTTTTAGGACATCAAGGACTTAAATAACATATTACATTCAGCGGCAAGTCCAACATCAAAAGAACTGAGGCTTTGGAGGCTCAAACTACTGTTTTAATTTTGACTCGGGTTTTTTTCCGTGTATACACGGAAAAAAATTAATCGTGAATGCAACATGATGCAGTCTTGGTAAATAAACATGATGAAATCAGGTTGCATTCACATGATTTGTCATGTTTCGGTTACATGATAGTCATGTTGCGGTAACATGAGAAAATCATGTGGCATTCACATGATAATCATATTTCGGCTACATGATAATCATGTTGCGGTAACATGAGAAAAATCATGTTGCATTCACATGATTTGTCATGTTTCGGCTACATGATAATCATGTTGCGGTAACATGAGAAAATCATGTGAATGCAACATGATTTGTCATGTGTCGGCTACATGACAACATGTGGCAGCAACATGATTATCATGTAGCCGAAACATGATAGATCATGTGAATGCAACATGATTTTCTCATGTTACCGCAACATGATTATCATGTAGCCGAAACATGACAAATCATGTGAATGCAACATGATTTCATCATGTTTATTTACCAAGACTGCACCATGTTGCATTCACGATTAATTTTTTTCCGTGTAATTTCAACTATATACCTCAGATATTGTAAAATAAAAATTAATCACCAAGTGTCGAACAGAGTAAAAAATTTTGATTCTACGGTGTGGTGTGAATAATTCGGTGTAAAAATTTTTAACACTACCGGTAAAATTGAACGATTGTTTTGATTAGCCGGCTACTAGTGATCATGATTTTACTCAAATATGTATGAATATTTACTTGATTAATCTTATGAAAAATAAGTTATCTGATATTTGTTTAATTAACCGATCATGTATAATATATATCGTATTTCAATAGGGGTGATAAGATTGATTATCTCATAAATCATTAGTGGTACGAAAAAATTTATAAGAACTTATTTAGTTGTAGAGAATTGAACTTTCTGTGGATCGATAACCAACGAATTGTATTTATTGTTAGTATTAATATTGATGGAAATAATTATAATAATAACAGCAGTAGTATTCATTTAATTTCTGATGAAATAAATTTATTTTATGGATTCAGTTGTTACAGAAGATATCGGAGTATACATATTTATTTAAACTAATGTTTTTATTCCATATTGAAACCAATGATGAGTTGTAAAAACCTATTATTAGTTTAAAAATTTGTATAATTCAACGAGATTAATGTCCATGACAAGGTTTGTGAGTCGTGGTCGGACACTTAGTAGTAGTAGGACACATAGTAGTAGTAGGACACATAGTAGTCTAAAAAAAAACCAACCAAAGAAATAAATTAATAAATTTAAATAATAAAAATTTGTTGTTATGCAGGGGAAGACCGGGCAAAATAAGAAAGTGGGGCAAATTAAGACGCCACTGATTAAAATTAAAAAAAATCGTTTTTTGTTAAAAAATATTTAGACACGGATTATAAAAATGGGACAAGTTAATCAGCCCGGCCAGTGCAGGTAATTTAAAATTTCCAGTGAAAAATCTGAGGTGTTTTATTTTGCCCCACTGTCTCATTTTGTCCAACCTTTCCCTATTTGGTTAATAAAATTATTAGCTTACCGCAGGTGGTTTAGTCGGATGATAACAACCGCTTGCTTCTAATGCAACGGCGGCTAAGATTCCAATTATGAGAAAAATAAGGAAGATTCTACTCATTTTTGCTGCTTAATTACCAATGAACTGGGGCTAAAAAACGAAGAATAAAAAATAATTATTGCAATTGTTAAATTTTATTGACTATAGTTCAATATTATGGCCAAACTAACAAAATTATGTGGAAAATCACTAAAATATTTATTTAAAAAAATATAATTTCATCTAAAGTATTTGATAATTTAAATCGTATCTTCCCAATTTAGCCATAATTTAAATTGAAAAAGTCAACAATTCTATCAAATTTCTTTTTTATAAAATTTATAAATCGAGTATTTAAGTTTTACACGGAAGAAAAAATAAGTGCTACAACAGGACGCAGTCCTGTGGGAGCAACAGGATTTTCATGTTACAGCTACAGGGCACATCCTGTCGGAGCAACAGGACAAAATCCTGTGGGAGCGAAAGGATTTTCATGTGACAGCAACAGGATAAATCCTGTGAGAGCAACAGGACAAAATCCTGTTGCAGCAACAGGATTTTTCCTGTGAAATAAATAGGATAAGGAACAAGTTTCATGTATTATTTTTTTTGTCCATATAATAAAATTAGTACATGAAACTTGTTCCTTATCCTATTTATTCTACAGGAAAAATCCTGTTGCTGTCACATGAAAATCCTGTTGCTGCAACAGAATTTTGTCCTGTTGCTCCCACAGGATTTTATCCTGTTGCTCCCAAAGAACTACATCCTGTTGTAGTACCTATTTTTTTTTCCGTGTACATTACAGCTGAATTATTGAATTTAATCAAAAAATCATTAGAATATTTTTTGTTAGAAATAACATTTTCTGCAAAAAGTATTCTAATCATTTTTTTGTGTTTCTAATAGTTGAGCAATAAATTAAAATAAACTATAATAGTAAAATGCCTAGTATGCTTACCAGTTGAATTATTTAATATCACTTACAACTTGATGTAAGTCAGAAATATTCATAATTAAAATTCATCACAACCGAGGTATTTATATGATTTTCCAAGGATTTAATTGCACGGATTGAGTATAGATATGTTTTTACCAAATTACTTCACACGAAAAAATTTGAAAAATAAACACTTCATAAATTATCGATAAAAAAATATGTTACTGTTTAAATTTCACAGCTTGTTACGAAGTCTGGTATCATTATTCAAATAAATTTAATGAATAACATCATTGTTATTTTTGAATAATTTAATATGTCCTCATAATTAATCAAAAATTGTGTAAATCTGTAGATTTTGAAATAAGACTTAATTACACTTCAACGATTTAGTCAATAATCTCTTGAAAACATCAGGTAAATTTAAAAATATGTCACTTAACTTGACACAGAACAAATATAAAAGTAAAAAACAATTTTTTTTTTTTTTACTTTTTTACTTATGTAAATGATTATTTATTTTGACGTATATGTAATTTATTTCAGTTTAAATTTAAAAAATCAAAAGGGCTTTTGTTGCCCATGAGAAATGGTCCTAATTTAATATGAATCAGTCTAGTAGAATTTGACTTGTTCAAAAACCTTAAAATAAAATCGCACTCCTTTTTTTTAACTTTCTTTGAACCCTTTGGAAATGATCTGATAGATCAATATCCAAATCTAATCACCTCCAGGATATTTTTAATTTAATGAATTGTAAAATCCTGAACAAAGTAAACTGAAAACAATGTCATATTTTTTATTCTGATAATTTCAATCCAGTGTTTACAAGAATCAATTGCGTTGTTTTAAAAATATCGACGCAGAAAAATTAAAAAAATATCCGTAATTCCTTACTTCTGTTGGATATCTAACAATAGGTCGAATATAAAATTCCAAAAGTTGAAATTGTGAGTTTCGTTTCAAGCATAACTTTAATTTGTAGAGTCAATCGTTTTTCAATTTCATCGATTTGAACTCAAATTTTTTTTAGCTCAAAAACATTGTAAATTTTTGTGGTTGGTCCACAAGGTCAATTATTTTTATAATTTAAAAACCAAATTTGCTTCCTTAATACATGGAGAAAATTTTATTATGATAACTATCTTCGATACTAAATTTTTACATTCAACTATTTGAAATGGTAGGAAAATTTTTCAGTGGTACAATAATTAGTTTTACTATTGAGAATGATAACAGTAACAATTGATAGTAGTGACGATTACTATTGAAGATGCTAATTGTAGCTATTAAAGATTATAATTGTTGCAATCGAAGATGGTAAATGTTACCATTCAAGGTTGTAAAAATTCTGGTACAAAAAATAGGATAAATTTATATAAATCTAAATCTTTTATTTATATCCATATCTTAGCTATGTACATTTTGCCCTTTAAATAATTAAAATAAGTAACAATACAAACTTTCAAGTCCGAATATAATCAAAATTTCCAAATATTGGAGCTGTTATTAATAACTTTAAATGATTGGGTATGATCATCAATACCCATATAAAAAAAATTTTGTTCATAATAAATTTAGATTTGAATTTCATGACGAAACTCAGATCCCGACACAAATATGACTCTCATCATGAATTTACTCCAACTATTCGTCTAGAAAATCGGTACCAATTATAAAATTAATTTATCACATCTTTGAATTGGACTTGGGATGACTTCGATAGAAACTTGCTTGAATTTTTACTGAATCAAACCTTTTGTCAAATTTATCGATCCGGAAATTGACAATAAACTTTTTCTATCAAGTACTTGATTTACGTAAATCAGTTTCGATTGTAAAATTAATTTAGTGAATGAACTTCGGATCCCTTGGATTTAAATTTTACTGAGTCATAATCTTGTCGTGATTAAAGTTGTTGAAACAAAGTAATTACGAAAGTCATATTTGTGTCACGATCTGAGTTTCGAGAGATGAAATTTAGATCTAAATTCATTATGAATAAAAATTTTTTTACACGGGTAATCAGTATTTTTTTTACAACATAAAATAATGGAGTATCACTTGATCTGTAATGCCGATATTTTAAGTTTTAGTTAGATTAGATAGTAATTATTATTTGGGCAGATGGTAACTATTACCATCGGGTTATTAAGAATTATGATGTTGACAATAGTTATAATTAGTTGAGATAATAAAAATTATAATTTCTAATTATCATAAATAATTGTAGATTTTATCATAAAGTTGGTATAGATACTACAATTCAGATTGTTTATCTAAGAATTTAAATGATATTCACTGCTATCGAATTCAGTATAAACATTTTACTATGACTAGATGATAAATTTTACGACAAAATTCTTTCCATGTATATTAGACTGTGTCAAAATGAGTTGTTATTTTTTCTTTCGATTGAACGTATCTTAAAAGTTTCTTCAATATAAAAAAAAATTCTCTCAAAATTTGAGCTCAATATCTCAAAAATTGAGCTGGCGCAAAGGGGGATCTCTTTTCCCATTTAAAAAACATTGTAAAATTTTTTTTTTTTTTATTTTTAAAATAACTACACGAAGAAAATTTTTTCAATTTTGCTTTCCACTGTCTTAGAGGAAATTTAATTCTCTACAAAATTGTCGATGTCTATTTTTTTTCTAAACTCAACAGAAACGAAGTTACAGAGGGCCGAATAGGAGGAAAAAAATAATTAATGAATTAATAACAGAAAAGAATTTATTATTTTAACTTATCAATTAATTAACTCAATGTACTCCATTATTCATCAAAAATTTTTGAATTCAACATCATTTCGAATTAATAATAAAACAAAATTTACAATAACACATAAATTAATTATAACACAGAATTTAATTAAATTTTACAATGTTATTTAAATGGGAAAGGAGACCCCCCTTTGCGCCAGCTCAATTTTTGAGATATTGAGCTCAAATTTTGAGAGAATTTTTTTTTATATTGAAGAAACTTTTAAGATACGTTTAATCGAAAAAAAAAAATAAAAACTTATTTTGACAGTCTAATGTATATATTTTATTAAAAATTCACATATCGGTATGCTATTAAAAAAAAAAAAAAATTAGTTATTTTTTTTTTTAAGGATAATGTGATACTTTATGGCCTTTATTAAAAAAAAAGAAAAAAGCCTTCATATATCCTAAAGTCATTAAACTTTTCCATATCCGTTCAGTTAATCCTTTGTCTTTTATCATTTTTTTTTTACTCGAAAACCTGACTCGAGGTCTAAAATCTCCAATAAATTAGTGTTTCAACAATACATTTATGTCCCGAAAAATAGGATCACAATATTTTCCACTGAGACATTTATTAATTCGTGTGTGTTCCTTATCACAAATACAATTAATTAAATTGTATGCCTTTATTTTTGTCTAACTGACTATGCCTCTATCAATATTGTTAAAGGAGAAAAAATAATTTGTGACAGCGATATCTCTGTTGTAAATTGAATTGAGCTATTGAACTTTCAGATCACCAATTAGTGTCTTTTTATAGTTTCAGCTTTTTATTTATAATTAATTATATCAGAAATCCAATTAATCCTGCCAGTAAATAAATTTGAATTTTAATCTCCACCGAGATAGAGAAATACTTTTAACAAGAAGGTATTGATACAAAAATTTATTACATTGGTGATAACTCTCGAAAGAAAAATTCTTTTTGGTGAAAATTTTTAAAAATCAAATAAACACACTGACATTTTTACGTCAGTAAAAAATTGATGTTTGAGAAAAAAAAAATAATTACAAGTAATTATTATAAATACGAAAATTTTGTAAATATTTATTTAATCAAATAATAGACAAATAAATTGATTAACCAGCTGTCTACTATAATTAACTTTTTTTTGCTTGGTCATTAATTCCAAAATTATAAATCGATATCAACAAAAAAATATTTTGTTTTTGCAAAACGATAATTAATATAATCGATAAAAATTTAAATATCCAGGAACTCCATCCATATAAATTATGAACAATATATCTAAATCAATCAAATTCAAATCAATAATTAAAATATATACTAGTATACTTATAATTAATTATTTATTCATTTATATGCGATACTTATATAAAAAAAATTTTTTTTGATAGATATATTGACAAATAATTTATTAGATCATTCAATTAAACAAAAATTAAAATATTTGAAATGAATATATGTATATATAATATGCCGCCAGATTTGTACATTAATAAATATATTTATTTTCTCTGATATACATATGTATACATATTTATAAATATATAAATGCAATGTCATGGGTGTGATTAAAAACCTGAAGAACCCGTCACATGAATTGAGTAAACGACGTAATTTTATAGTACCCGAATTATTCCGGGCACGTTCCAGCTGACGAAGCTTTGACTCTGGCTCTGGATCTGAAAATAATGGGAGCCAATTTGTGAAATCTCTTAAACTCTTGAGTAACCACTCTAACAGGGATGTATCAGCGTCCTTGGGTGTGAAAGTCTTCTCAAGACTTTCTTCGAGGGAAAGGTCGTGTCTACACTTGTAAATTCCTTCCTAACTTCTTATTCTATAATTAAAGTTATACCACTAAGGCTCTATTATTATTATCCAATAGCTATTTTAAATAATTTACTAACACAAATTCTTGTCCTATCTAAATAATTAAACGACATCCGTGATAATTCAAAGTGTACAAACAATTATTCAAGTTCCTCCCGGCAGGATAATTATACGCAAACTATCCGAAGAAGGATCACACGAGACTTATTTAATTAAACTGACTACATTGTATCCACAATTATATACCAAGAACCTACTGACCAATAATTTTAATAGCTTTGTCTCAATAAAAAAATTTTTTTCAGAGTATCCACCCCCTAGATGTCTCACAAGGACATTGTTCAATAGTCCACAGGACCTAGTGATGCCGACAACATTTAATTTTACCTTTATCTGCATTTCTCGCATGCCTATACGCCCTCTTGTCGGGCGTAATGCATTTGCCCGTAATGTCGCCGACGGAAATTCCTATGGCAACAACGTAAACGACCACGACAACAACTACGACGCTGTGCAGAATACAGGGTCAATGGTCATCTAAAAATATTTGCGCACATTGTTCCTTAACATCCAGCATTGTTCAAGATCTCAATTCATTTTGTTTTTGTTTTTGTTTTTTATTACTCTTTATTATTATTTTTGAAATTTAAACTCAATTAAAATATAAATAAATAATGTAACAATGAGCTCTGAGCAATAAATGGAATTTCGCTTCAACCAAATATGGATGTCATAAATAATATTTAATCATAATTACATATATAATATAACACCTATTAATTAAATAAAATAAACTTTAAAAGGAAGTTCTTTTTGTTTTTTCAATATTTATTTTGTATAATTCTTCATTTAGAAAAAAAAATTCTATGGGGTAGACAACTTTTTGTTCAGAAAAAGACTTGATAATAGTGAGGAAAAATAAAGTGGATCATTTATTAAGAAACCTCATAAAGTCAATTTTTTAGGGGAAACAAACAACATTTTTCTTAAAAAATTTACCATAAAGATTATAAATGAATAACAAAAAATAATCATATTGACGTCGCTTAAAGAGATTCCAAGGGAAAACATTTTATTTTTAAATTTATACTCCTTAAAAAATTAATTTAAAGTTGATTGACTTATGGGGTTTCTCAACAAAACAAGTGAAAAGTAAAAAAAATTAATTCATTTTCAATTTTTTTTCATCTAAATCATTTATTTTACTTATAAATTGAAGTGCAAAATATGTATTTGTACTTCAAATCATTAAAATCACAAAAAACAAAATTTATTCTCAACTTATTTAAATTTACATTTTAATAAGACGTTTTATAGACTTTATTTATCAGTATTAATACAAGTGGTGTAAGTAGAGGAATTTAAAAACCCGTCAATTATTGAAAACCACTTAATACTGAATCGAACAGTTGAATTATTTTTCAGCTACTTTATTACATAGATTGGTATGATTATTGCGTAAAGTAATTACTCAAATCCTTGATACCCGATTCTATTGATTTAAAAGAGAAAATTAATCGGTAATTACATTGGATTTTATATTTCAATCTTCGATATCGTTTTCATTGTTCTTACATAATCAATGATTTATTTTCCAATCAATCATTTTTAAAATTAAATTTTATTTTTTAATTCATTTAAATTACATATTATTAATATATTAACATGGATTTAAAAATCAAAAGACCGACTGGTTGGAACTTTTATTTTAGTTTGTTTTTCTCGCATATTACGTCTAGCTCTTCTTTCTAATCTTTTTATTTGTAAACGCTCCATTAATTCGTCCAGGCAACCAGATCTTTTTTCACGACAATCAACTGGTATACCACCAGCTGAACATTTACAGTAGTGACAGTATGTTGAAAAATCTTCCATTGGTGTACATTCACGATCGTCTATCATGAATAATTATTATTATTATTATTTTCATTTCATTTTTACTATAATCAACTTTATTAATTAATTATTTGTTAACAGAAGAAATTTAGTCATGACGGACTACTTAAATAGTAATTAATTCTTGTAAATTTCAATCCCTGTACACAGTTCGTTTTTATAAATTTTGAAATTCACCGCCATTATTAAAGAATTTTGATCAAAAAAATTTTTCGGAGTACTTCAAAAAATTTTTGTTTCGGTAATTGTAATTACTATCGACAATTTCATTTTATTTTTATCAAATAAGTCTATAATTAGTTTTTCTCAACTTTTTTAACTTCCCGCCAAGAAAATTAAAAATTTTGAAAAATTCGAGAAGTTATTGGTTTCGGTCCGATTTTCGAAAATCGAGTTTTCATTAGATCGTGACGTTTTGAGGTCCTAGAAAACTATTCTGACTATTTCTAGGTGATCTAGGGATCTTTGGAACGAATCAATAACCGATTTGAACTTGCTTGGCGGCAATCGAAAGGCTTTACTAAGCTAGAACTCAATAGATTTTGTAGTCGAGTAGTTTACAAATACGGAAAATAAAAATTACAAAAATTTTTTTTTTTAGTTTTTGTTGCATAATTCGTAAATCGCTTGACTGATTTGTTTCAAAGTTTGATCAAATCCAAGTCTCAACAAGCTCTTTCGATTGCCGGAGAGCACCTGCAAATCGGTCGATTTTTTTTAAAGATATCTTCGGACAAAAATGAATTTTTTTCAGCGAAATGTATATTTTTTCGGTGCAATCGTTTTTTGATCTCGCAGAGCTCAAAAGTTTATCAATTATAGCTCTCCAAGCTCAAAAACAGGGGGAAGTGTTGGAGTCAACCGTTTTGTCAGATTTTTTTTTGAACTGGGTTATCTCCAAAAAATTTATTTTAATTTTTAGGGATCTTCATTTTATCCCGAGAATGATATTTCAAAATTGATATGAATTTAAAAAAAAAAAATAAAATTGCCGTTAAAAAAATTTCATTTTTAAATTTCCAAATCCCGCTGTGCCGCGATTTTCTTTAATGAACTGTGTATTTAAATAAATAAATAAAAAGTTTTTTATTTTTTAATTTATTAAAGAATAATCGTTAAAACTTGAATATAAAATAAACTTACGAATCGGTCTTTTGAAGGTTTTAGAACATGTTACTTGTTCGCATAAACTGCCGTATCCATGACTTTTACAAATACATTCGCCACAACCTTCCAAGTCTAAATGTTTTTTATTTGGCTCACAAATTGAATTTTCATCTAGTGTTTTGAATTTTTAATTCAACGAAACAGCAATAAAATTTAATATAACATTTACTGTTAAATATAAATATAAATATATAATATATAATATATACACATATTTTTAACTTACATTCAGCAGCTCTACGTCCGTTAAATTCACTGTAACCCGATACTGAAATAAAAATAAAAAATAATTTCAGCAAGTAATGATTGTAAAATAACATTTTTTTAGTAGTACAGCAATTGAATAAAACTGCGAACCAAGAAAATAGCCGCGTAATTTGAATAAAATAACGAAATGTTTATTGTAATAAAAAAGTGATTTAATGAAACTGAAAGTTTGCAAAATTCAGATGTAAATTAAATGAAATAACGAAATGTTATTTTACAATAAAATAATCAAAATGTTGACAGTTAAATTGTTATAATTTACCAGTCAGTAAGATGATAATAAATATTACAACATGCGAATGTAACGACATTGTGGGCGTGAATCGAGAAGCTCTTGCCGTTAGAATGCCCTATATACTCTTGTATGTACCACTCGTCTTGTTAAGTTTGTCATTCACGAGCAGCTCGACCGTGAAATAAGCTCCATAGAGTGTCAGGAGGTTGTTTTAAAAACTTTATAGCCGCGTAGAACTTGATTTACGATTTAACTATTGCTAGATTTTTCATCTATGTACATACATCTACATGTAATATAGTTTTTTAAAAACCTACACTGCACTATGACAAGCAAACAGAAAAAAAAATTTTCATTGTTGTCTGATGGTTTTATAATTTCAATTTCCTCGCGATAATAAAATTCACGAATATTTTATTGAAAATATGATGATTTAAATAATCAAAATTATTTTTTATGAAGCCTTAATTAGTTTTTATTTAAAATAATAATGAAAAGAAAATATGTAGTTTTGTTTTGAAGTTGAAATAACTATTTTTTTTTTGTTTTTTTTTTTTTTTTTTCAAAATATGTTGTAGTGATTTTTTTTTTGCATGTGAGTGTGAGGACACGGTTTCGTGATGATCCTGAAGTTAGCCGACAATTCAAAATTTTCGGATTTTTTTTGCAACAAATAAATTACAAAAAAACAAAATCTAAAAATATGCACATGTAGAAAATTTAAAAAACTATAAGTGCAATTTTTTCAAATACTTTTTTTTTTCAATATTTATGGTTTCAAATAAATTTCAAAAATTATTAGACGTCGGCTAACTTCAGTATCATGTTTCGTGGTATTAATTAGTATTTGCTACAAAGATCGGGTCCAAAAATGGGTCTGAGCAAATTTTAAGGCTTCAAAAAAATGAAAAATATATTTTTGTTTTAGTATAAATACATCTCTCATCAAAGACATTTTGTAACTCTAGTTATATTTTTTTTCTAAAACTTAATTACGTAAAAACACTATTTTGACTTGAATTGTTAATTATACAATAAGAAGATATAAAATTTTAACAATAAAAAATACTCATATAACAGGAGATTTATGTACTCGTGTAGTTAAATTATAAAAAATTTATCATATATTAAAATAATAGCGCGGATCTTTGTGTTAAAAAAAAATATACACGCATGTTTAAAGTAAAATAAAAAGTACATTTATGACTTATGACCACAATATTTCAAAGTACAACAAAGTGTGAATAATTATATTTATAATTATCATTTGTCATGCATTAAGTTGATAATAAGTGTCATAAATATCGTTTGAAAATGTCCAAATAAAATAATGGGTTTAAAATACTCAAAAAAAAAAAAACCAGTAATATATTTTAGAGTTATAAATATTTAAATCAACATTAATCAATATCTCACATAACTTAAAAACAAATTTATGACCACAGGTCACACACGGGAAAAACTGATGTTATATATGTGGGTATTATAATTGAAGATTGCTTTTTCAGGCAATTATCCTTATCGTAATACACTTTTCGTAGCAATATTGCTGCTGACCTTGCATACAAATTTTAATCTTTATTGTGAATGACAAATCGCTGTAGGGTATTTAATATATATATATATATATATATATATATATATATATATATATATATGTATTTTTTGTTTGCTTTTTTGTCGGAGACAGTAATTTTTTTAAAATAATAGCAACAAATTATATAATTTTTTTAAATTTTCAGCCTGCATTCAATAAAATACTTCTAAGATCGCGGATGTTCATCTCATTAAAAAAAAAAAAAAACATTTAAACAATTAGTTCAAAAAATAACTCACCTTTTCTTGAAAATTTTCAATTTTCACGCCGGAAAGTTAAGAAAATGTTAAAACACAAAAATAATTATAATTTTTACGGAGAAAAATTCTTTCTAAATTATATTGGGATTTATTTTAAATGAAAAAAATTTTTTTTACGAAAGTTACATGTTGGTCATTCTGTCAAATTAAAGCTCATGATCGCGAGATTCTTATAATGTTATAATATTTTTAAGATTAAAAATTTTTTATGTACCTGAAGACCAGACCGTTTTTCGTGCAACGAAAGTGAAAAAAATTTATGTAGTTTGACTGCTGAAGGAGCAGTTCCGAGATTGGGGTGGCCTAAGATTTTCAGCTGACATACCAGCATCTATATGTGAAAAATTTCGGAAATCTAGTCATCCAGTAGGGTTTTTACTTTTAAATTTTCATTGCGTGAAAAACGTTCCGATCTTCGGGTACATAATTTTTTCACAATTTGGCAGTGTAGATTTTTGTTCAAGAATCCCATGATTGTACAATCATCGAAATCAATAAGTTTAAGAGTTAATGATAAAATTTGTCTTATTAAGCCTACATGATAATAAAAATAAATAAAATATTCGAGAGTAAATTCGTAAAGATTTTAATAAATAATTCAATTTAAATCATATTTAATAAATTTGGTATAGTAATACTCGGACAGTCACGTACACGCAGAGAATTTTTGAGTAAAAATTACCCATAAAGTTTGGTACTTTAAGGACATCTAACCAGTAACTAAATTTTTACTATGTTATTAGTAGAAATTGCACTTCATTTACATGCTATCGCGTCGTATATTTTACCTCTATATTTGTCCTCACAGTATCAAACTTTTTGGGTAATTTTTACTAAAAATTTCTCTGCGTGAAGTGCTGTAAGTTGCTCGTTTTTAATGATCGAACTAAAGAACGCTCATATTTTGTGACTTTATTATTAAAAAATTTATAAATATATTTTATAAATTTTTTATTAAGTAAATTTGATCTAAAAGCAATAAAAAATACCGTAGATGATTTTTAAACGATGATATTTGTTGCAGAAAAAATTACATGGTTTTATATTAATCAACTAACTACAGTCACTTCTCGTTTTCAAATATATTTAATTTTTGAATCGAAAAGTCGGTAATTATTAAAAATTATTTTCTTATACGACAAAAACAAAGTTATAAAATATATATAAATGTTCATAAATAGTCAAGGTTCGAGTTAAATCATAATGAATTCATAACAATATGAATACTAAACGTTATCAGTGAAATATTTAACAAAATAACTATCATGGCATAATAAAAAAACGAAAAATGGCATGTAATTAAATTAATTACATCCTGTTGTCTAGTTATTAAAAAATATAACTAAGCAAAATATCCAAATTTAAATTAACATAATTAACATAATGTATATATATAAAAGTAATGATAATAAAAAAATTAAGACATTAATTAATTAAAACGGAAGTTCATAAAAAGTAATTACTGTCATATTTAAAAAATAATTATAATAATTTATTCTTAAATAATTTTAATAATTTACAATACGCGAATCTTAAGTAAACAAAAATGAAAGGTCATGTCATAATTCATCATCATACACAATTACTTATAAATATTTTATCTCGTCTCGCCTACATGAAAATATTTTAACTATTTTTCTATTGTCTCATCTTCTATATCCTTTTCCGTAAAATATTTATAAATACCATTATATATTTAATAATGAAATGCAATAATACTGTGTTATACCAACATAAAATAATTCAAATACTCAGTAATTTTGAATTGCACAGATTTGAGAATGCACTGTGACATTTATATAGAAATGAATAAAATCAATCAAGATGCTTTTAGTCAAGTAACGTAACACGATAAAAGCTATACCAGACAGCATTTATAAAAATAAAAATAAGAAGGATCTCGAATTAGTATCCGGTTAAGAGACTTTGATTTGTATGTTTTCTTCAGCGTCGCACGCGCCCCAGGGTATAAATGCAGTTAACCATTATAATATTATATTAACCATAAGTGTATTGTAGCCCGATTTAATACACATCCGAATCCGAATGGAAGATAAATAAAAAAAAAACATGAATATCAAGTTGAGAAAGGATACAAAAGAAAGAGAGAGTAATTAAATTAGTCAAGAGTTGTTTGTAACTATTAAAAATAATTTGCATTTATACATAATTAATTAATCAAGTTTAATAAAAGCGCTTCTGGGGTTTTTGTTGGTAGAAATATTTCATCTTGAATAAACGTGTAAAACAGTAGCAGACCACCGAGATTTTCACTGCTTAAATAAATTCAAAGTAATTCATTATTAAAGATTGAATAATTTTATCGGCTATTTATAATATATTTAATGGCAATTAAAATTAATCATGTATTTTTTTATAAATTGTATTACTTATTATTAGGAATGTACGAATAGTTCGAGCTTATGAATCATTAGTATCGAATCGAGCTATTCGATTCAAACTTCGAATCGAATTATTCGGAAATTTACAAATAATTCAAAAGTTTTCTTTTGAACGACTTGAAATAGTAACAGTTTTTTCAAAAATTCAAATTTTTGTCAGAAGTAAATAGAGCTTAGACACGAATCTACGAAAAAATTATGTTTGGTTACTTTAAAAACTATGCTCTCCGTTGAATAAATATTGAATATTTGAAAGCTGATCAAAATTTTTTTCGATTCGAATAATACACTGTAAAAAATCACCGGGGTAAGTCCAAGCGGTGTAGGTGTTAAAATTATCGGTATTAAATTCACCCCCGAAAGCGGTGTGAAAATAACGCTGCTACCGGTGTAAATATTCTAGACCGGTGTTAAAATAACGCCGCCGCCGGTGCAGATATTCTTTACCGGTGTTAAAATATTTTACTTTATGAATATTTTTACTTACTCGATCACTATACTTGTTAATAAATGATATTTTTTATTAATTTTCATAAAGAACTGACATTTTTTGTGTTTTATAATCTTTAAAGTTAATACTCCAATTGTATGCAATTTACCTCGCTTTTACACCGGTTACCCCGCTTTTACACCGATTATCCCGATTTAACACCGGTATTTTTAACACCGGTGTATTACTCCTCATACACCGGTGTAATTTCATTTTTACACCGGGCGGAGTTAAAACGAGTCCATTTTTAACACCGCTCTTTTTACAGTGTACGAACAGATTTGAATTATTTAAAAAAAGTTTCCTATTTTGCAAAAGTTTCGAATAATTCAGAAATTTTAATTATTCGATTCCAACTTGATTCGCACACCTCTTCTTGTTATTTATAGATTAAAAATTTGTACAGAGGTAAAGTTAATGATAATAAAACTAATTATATTTTTATATATGTGTTGTTTTAAAATAATTTTTGTTTGAAAATTCCGGCTTCTTAGCAGTACAAAAAAAGAAGTGAGTACTAAAAAAAAAGAAAATATTTTTTTTTCATTTTATTACGACAAGACATGCTGTGATTTTTGCATTATAAATATATATGATATATACATAAAAGCAGAATTTTGAGATCACTCTTATAAGAAACAAAATGAAAAGTATTTGACATTGATAGCTATGAAGGTGCAAATTGGAATAGCGTCTCGAAGAAATTACTAACACGAATCAGCCCATTTTACGATCGTAACTTTATTTAATGTATATACCTGTTAACTATATATATTTTTAAAAAAACTGGACTTTTAACACAGACACTTTTCTGTAAAACATGTAAATAAAAGAATCTCAGATGAGTCTAAAAAATATTCATGTTGATTTTTAATCTCAAGTAAAGATAGATTCAATTCCTCAGCTTTTTAAATTAAAAATTGAAAAATTAAAAAAAAAATTAGTGAAAATTATCTTCACATGATCAATTTAGAATTTACTTGAATTTAAAAAATTTGTCAACTTTAATAACTAGAAATAAATAATTAGTACTACATTTCGACAATGTCATTATTAAAACATTTAACGTAAAGTCTCTAGATAATTTCTTTCATTTTCTTTTAAAAAATTTCTCTATTATAATTGAAAAAAATTTGTAACATTAATTTCAATTATAATTAAAATCGCAGGGAGAAGAATAAAAAAAACATTAGAATCTGAATACTGATAGATGTTGGAAATATTGCCACTGGTATTGCGACTTCATCAGCAATTAATTGTGATCTTTCACTAAGTATTAAAAAAAAAAAATTATAACTGATAAAAATTAAATAAAAAAGTAGATTTTGGGGTTCTAAATTTTTTTAAACATCACCCCCAGCAAATGATCTTTCACTTGATTCGAATCTGAAATTACTTCACTTGAAATGTAAGTGAAATTATCTCGAATTATATATATTGCAGTGTTTTAATTTATCGAAACTAATAATAATATTAGAACTTTATTTTTAAATGACTTAAGCAAATGATCTAATATAAATTCATTAGTGAACCGATTCCGCTTTGCTATTAATGCAAATAAGTTAATTACCTCGTTGATAGTTTCGCTGATATTAATTAATATTAGCAGTTATCGATATTTACTTTCATATTAAACTTGTATAAACTTGTATACCTCTATATATTACATTTAAATTAAATTGAAAAAAAAAAAAAAATTACATCAATTTTATTAAGAAAAATTAACATATTTAAATATAAATGTTACCAATGAAAATAATTATTATGCAACATCCATATAAAATTTTCCTTAAATTAAATAATAGAATTAATTAAAAAATAATATTTCAGAATGAATTTTTTTAATATATGAAATAATAAACTTTGCGATATTGATTAAGCAGCATTTAATTTTATTGTTACCATCCGGATAGTTGGTTAAATAAAAAGATAAAAACTCAGCAAGTCTGAATTTTTAACAAGGTCGACCAGTGGTGCCAGGAGTTTCTCCACCCTCTTTATCTCTCGACGTTGACCAATGCCCTCGGGATGGGCCGCAGCCGCGAGCCGCGAGACCTGACTGCACCGACGTGATTCTCTTTATAAAAGTATGTACACTTTTCAAAGAAATTCTCCACTACATTACACATTACACGTTACATTATACACTACAGGACACCTTTCTCATTTGCATAAAGCATCACCACCACGCAATGCACGTAAGTCACGGCGTTATTTTATCCTTTTTAATGCAACATCAACATCAGCATCAAAACCAATATCAATATCATTACCAATACTCACATAATAAAAAATCTACGACGACGATTATGATGATGATGATGATGATGACAACTCATCTTATTTTTTAGCATATAATTTAATCATTTAAATTACTTTAATGTATTCATGAATCAGCCAAGGTTGCTTACTTGTATCTTCACAGTTTTAATTTAAAAAAAAATTTATTCTTAAAAATTATATCACTAGTTAATCAACTTAATTGCATCTTAATGTTATTTTCATGTTTAATTAAACAAAAAAAGTTCACATACACACACATACACACATCCACATACACACATCCAGATGCACACACACGGAAGACGTCCATCTGAAAATGGTCAGAATAGCATCCTAGGACCTCAAAACATCGGGATCTGATGAAAACTCAATTTTCGAAAATCGGACTGAAACTAATAACTTCCCTTTTTTTGAAAATTTTCGTACTGGCCAGGATCAGGTTCGAATCACAACACTGAGAAAATTGAATAATAGGAATTACTATCTAGTTATGGTAAAATTTTTGACCATCAATCCGACAGTAGTGAATACTATCTAGATGATTGTATAAATCATCTAGATTGTAACGTTCACCATATTTATAATAATTGTTACGATCCTGTATGTTAACTAGAGTTAATTATTATTATTCTAAATAGTTATATTTATGATCTAGATGGTAACAGTCACCATCAGAAATTACAATAGTTACCATCTGAAGTAAGTAGAATTTAAACATTTTTTCATAGCATTCAATAATATTAATTACCATCCTTGATAGTAAATATTATCATCCTCCCTGATAGTCAAGTTAGCGAGAAACTGGCGTGAAACTTACAGCCGCAACTAGACACTAAGTTGGCCGCAAAAGTTGATACTTCCAAAGTTGATAGACACTTTCTGAGAAAGTTAGTGGCAAAAGTTGGAAATTCAATAAGTTGACGGTAAGTTGCCTTCAATTTTCTCAGAAACCTGCATTTCACTTGCGGCTCCATACTGGCGTGAACTTTCTCAGAAAGTTGGCGGTAACTTGTAGCCAAAAGTTGCAAATGCTAAAGTTGTCGACAGCTTGTCGTCAAGTTGGTCGCAAACTAATGAATACCAACTTTTGGACGAGACACCCTGGCTATCAGGGCTGATAGTAAATATAACCATCCTGATAGTAACTGTTACCATCCTGATATTATTAATTCCCCTGATAGCCAAGTTGGCCGCAAAAGTTGGCATTTTCATAAGTTGACGGCAACTTTCCGAGAAACTTGTCAACTTTCCGCTCGTGTAACTGTTGCCGACAAGTTGCTCAGAAACTTGGTAACAGGTTGCGGCAGTAGATTACCAAGTTTCTGAGCAACTTGTAGCCAACTTGTAGTCAACAGTTTCACAAGCTGAAAGTTGTCGACAACTTGTCGTCAAGTTGTTCTAAAAACAGGTACACCAATTTTCTGATCAGAGACTCTGGCTATCAGGGTCTATTAAAAAAATTATAACACTAACTATTTTTGCACTGAAAAACTTTTCAATCATTGTAGATGATTGGAATTAAAAATTTAGCATGATAAACACAATTACTTAATTTTCTCCGTCCAGAGAGCAAATGAATTATTTTTCACAAGTTGATAAAATGCATTGCCCACTAAAAACACTCCGTGATTGTAAAAAATATGGAAAAAAGAGATGATAACAGATAGCTAATAATGAGGTATGAAATAGAAAAAGAAAAGATGCCCAGGGGAAACATAGTCTGAAAAAGTTTAGAATAGTTTGTTAGAAATATATGGAAAATATTTACCCAAGAAAATAGGGGCTTAAATTGCTTGCAATGTAATTTGAAATATGTAAAGTACAAAAAAACTGAAGAAAACGAAATTTATACAGTTAAGATTGTAACAAAAATAATCTAATTTATATGAGATTAAAAATTTCCAATAGAATAGTTTCTTATAAAAAGAAAATACAATATTTATATAAGTTATTTTTTCCCTCTGTGTAATTTAAACTTATACTAATAATTATAAGTATACAAATAATTATACTTATAAAACTTATACTTATAATTAATAATTAATCATCATCATACGAATAGTTTTTTTCTTTTTTATTTAGGAAAGTATAAAAAATTTTATAAAAAATAATTTATATTATTGGTATAAAAATTATTTAATCGATTTATCTTGTTATTAAATGATTAGATTTTCAATTTAATACTTTATGTATTGTTAATAGATATGATAGTGAGTGTATTATCATATATTATGATAATTTAATAAGTCACTATAATTGTTAAATTATTGTTAAAACGGTGGATCATTTTGTTCATAGTTAAAAGGTACTTTAAATATCATGTAGAATAAATTGTACTGTCGGATATCTTAATAATAATATTATGAGTAAACAATCTAGTTATTGACTCTAACTGTGTTGTAGTTTTTGACTTTCAGATTTTTAAAAATAATTTTACTTTTAAGGGCATTCTTAGACAGTGACCCCTACTTTTTAAAAATATGCAATGACTTCCAACTGTCATAGCCGTATTAAAATTTTATTAATTAATTAAAAAAAATTAAACCTTAATTGAACAAAGGACAATTTCGCCGAGATATAAATTTTGGCCTACAAAATTAAAAAATTTCAATTATAAAATTGACATGAAGATTTTACTGAAATTTTTTACGAGTGTGAATGCAGCAGCCATCAGACAGATTTTAAATTATAAAAAAATAGAGTAAATAATTTTTAAAAAGATATTTATAAAAAATGCACTTACTAATTTCAAAATTTTTTAAATTCGAATTTTTTTTAAATTTTATTTTATCAATTATTTACTCTATTTATTAATAATTTTAAATTTGTCTGATATCTGCTACATTCACACTCATAATTTTTTTCAACAAATTTCGTTTAATTCTTAACTGATATCAACTGTAAGTAACTTTTTTTAAAATCTATATCTCAGCGAAATTGCAAATACACAAAAAAATTTTCGGAGTGAACGCGGGTTGAATTCGGAGTGGATTAATATTTATTTATTTAATCGCCTCGGAGTTAAATTTATTCCGAAGGGGAATTTATTTGAATATTAAAACTCCGAATCGGAGTGAATGCGGATTGAAATAAAATCCAAATTCCTCCGAAATCACTCCACTGAAATGACGAACTCCCGATTCACTCCTTATGCAAAGTGTTTTTTTTTACTCCGAAATTCGGAGTGACGGAGCGAATCCCGGATTGAAATAAAATTCGTGATCACTCCGAATTCACTCCCGATTTTTTCGGTACGTTGTCTTTTTTTCAATGAATACTTAAATTTTTTTTTAATTAATTAATAAAATTTCGATACGCTTATGACAGTTGAGTCATTGAAAATTTGTGGGGGCAGTTTGAGAATGTCCATAATAAGTTAACTATTTTAAAAATATTTTGTGATGTTTATTAATAATAATTAAATCTTGAAAGTCTATACTACAATATTCCGAACGATGAACATGAAAAAAAAATGCCCAAATACAAGTAACAAATAAATTATAATAAAAATCGAGCGAGAATAGAACAGCCCCGCTTTCGCGCTCGAGGTGTGCAATACTACTTAATAATTGAGCAATATAATAAATAATTAAAACAACAAAATACGAGCCAATAACTAGGACTGCTATCAGTAAATACATTCTTAAAATTGACCTTTAAATTTCAACTGTTTTTAAATTAAATCTACTTAAAATAATTATCTAATCTAATGCCTTTTTTTATTCGAACCGTAAATTAGTTTCGATAAATTTTTTCAGTATGAAAAACTTAGTAATAAAAGGTCTTATGTTTACTATTTATTATCTAAGCTACTTAACTCTGATTACAAATGGCAACGTATGAATTTTCTTATTAAATTTTAAAATGAGGTGACCAAGTCTTTAATACAGATTCATAAATTAATACTTATGTTTTTTTAAACAATTTTTTTTTTTGTAAATTAAGATAGAAAAAAAAAGTCGGTATTTTTTTACGGTTTAATTATTTAATTATGATAATTATATTTAATAAAAATCACCTCATTTTATGATAATTTAGAAATATAATTTTACATATTAATTTTAAAAATAATTATCTTCAAATTAAACATAAAAAACTTACAAGACCTAGCATCGACATTTAAACAAAAACAAAAATGTCACAATTATCATTTAAAGTCAGTAATTAACAATTTTAATAAATTTAATTAATTATTTTTGATTATCGATCAGTATCTTTTTCAGTGGAAGAGTCGCGTTTAAAAAACTTAAGTAAAGAAACCGCGGGACTTTTGATTCGATTTTCCGTAGACCTCGATCTCGATCTAGTTTTTTTTCTCCCCGGCGTCGTTTCTTGACCACTACTATTGTTATTATTATTATTATTATTGTTGTTATGAATATTACTAGTATTTACATTCGAGGAATTAATATTAATGGAATTATTTTCTATCTGCGATAAAAATCTTTCATATCTCGTCTGACGTATTTTCGTCAGCCAATCAACGTTCTCTTTGCTTTTGATCGGCGATCTGTGAATAAGATGCGGGGCCGTGCCATCAATAACAAAGTTCGGTAAATTCATCGTAGGTGAGAACAATATTTGCCTTTGATCAAGTGAAGTAGACGGCCCCGGTTGTGGTTCCAGACATTTATTTGTACTAATACTCACGGTGTCTCTCGTACTCGTGGGACTGAATAATCTCCTGGCACCTCTCATTTCCATGTTAGCACGTTTACATGGCTGTTCATTCTCACGTATCGGCGATAATATTGTTTTGAATTTATTATTTTCTGTATAATAATTTGACATTGACATTTGAGAGTATTTTCTCTTAGCAGAACTACCTGGTGTCATAATATCCGGCGATTCTATATTACTGTGATCAGCGTCACTGCCGTTGGATGCTAAATAAAAAAATTATTTTAAATAAAAAAATTGATATTTTTGTTTTTGAGACTGCGACTAATCACGCGGTGATTATAAAACTGCAGTAAAAATAATCATAATGATTTTACATCAAGGGAAGATGCTAAAATAATTTCACTTAAATCGTGTCCCTAATATCAAAAAGGCATATAGGGTAGAAGTATCGTTTTTGCCCACCTTAGGGCCAGTTTTGGCCACTTAAAAATTTTAAATAAACTAATTTGTAAAATACGCAATGACATATTTAATTTTTTAAATGTGTTCGAAGATACTTTTATCTCTTTATTACAATAAAATTTTTTTTAACACGTTTTCATTAATTAAAATAAAGTATCAACTGTCCAAAAAGGGAGCAGTGGCTACAAATGGTACTTCTACCCTACATTTTTTTAAATTCACCTATCGCTTATGTACCTGAAGACCAGAATATTTTTCGTGCAGCGAAAGTAAAAAAAATTTATGTAATTTGACTGGTTAAGGGGCAGTTCCGGGGTTGGAGTGGCCTAAGATTTTTAGCTGACATACCAGCATCTAAACATTTCGGAAATCTAGTCATCCAGTAGAATTTTTACTTTCAAATTTTTTTTTTCATTGCGTGAAAAACGTTCCGATCTTCGGGTACATGAAAAATTTCCATTTTTTTTACTTCAATTACCCAAGTAGCACAGAGACAACTTCAAGATGTCTTTTAAACGGGTAAGACAAATTTTTTTTGTCTCAAAGTCACTTTTTTTGGTATAAATACGACATGAAAATGTTGGTTCCAGAGACAGAGAAAATTTGTGTTGTTTTTCCTGTCTTATGTCAATTAAAAAGTTATTTAGAAGACTTACTTTACCACTATTGGTAATTTGCTTTTTATCGTCACTTGTGTTAAGTCTTTTAAGTAGACATTTGTTCGGTGACATAAATTTCTGATCGTTTTGTCAACATGATGCGTTATCGATATGTCAAAAAGTAGCCTAAAAACTGATATCTTATAGATGTGACAAAGGCAAGTGTGCTACTTGGGTACTTCCATTAGTGTATTTAAATTTGAATTCGCGGGTTTAATTTTATGGTGATTTACTTTTTTTTATGTCTCTTTTTGGCATTCATAATCATTGTGCGTAAAAGCAAAAATACTTATTGCACACCTCAAGCGCAAAAGCGCTGGTGTGCTTTATGATCGCTCTAAATTTTTTGACTCATTCACTCACATTTAATTTATATTCATAGATATTTTTGATTTTAATTTTTTTTGCTATCAAAATATTCATTTCAAATTATTTCTAAGCGATTGAGCAAAAAAAAATATTTATATGTCTTTTTAGCTCTAACAGTAGATTTATATACAACATATACCTTTTTGGCATCAGGGACTCGAAATATAAAATGCCAGAAGAGAAAAAAATTTTTCTGCCCTCCGGCCGGAAAGTGGCAACTTTCGGGCCGCTGCCCTAAACGAAGTTGCAACTTTCCGGCTTCGTCGAGCAGAAAAATAGTATACGCACCTTGGCCAGTAAAAAAGAAAGCCTCAGACCACGTGTTTGTCAGCCTCGGCTTCGCCTCGGCCAACAATTACATGTGCTCTGAGACTTTTCTTGTTTTACTGGCCTAGGTATGTAATATACTATTTATTTTAATTATTTTCGTATTATTTTTATGGTTATTTTTCCTGCAGTTATTTTGTAGCTAACGAAACTTAAATAAATAAATAATGTACGTACCGTAAGCAATATCTGAGTCAGGTGAACAAATGAACCGTGATTTTCTGAGTCCTGAAAGTGTTGGTGTTGATTCAAGTTTTGATTGTTGCGGATGCATTGCTATGGGAATGGGTGATGCACGTCCCTGTATTTCAATTTCATCATTGTCACCTTTTTCCTCTAAGCCAACTCTCCAAATCCTATGAAATCCATCATCACAAGCAGTTGCAATAACTGGTTCACCGTAAGGTTTCCAAGCAACTGACGTAACTTCATCAGTATGTCCACATAATTTGAAAATAGGACCACCAGGTTTACTTGTTTTCCATATATATGCGTGTTCGTCAGTCGAACCACTCAATAAATATTTACCATCCGGACTTAAACAACTTTTAACAAAATATGTACAATTTTGATGTCCATAGTACTCGGCCATGGGGTTTTGATTATAAGATGATAAATTGTATGAGTAAATAATATTGTCCATACAATTTACGTAGAGTATTAGACTTGATGGACATACTGCTAATGATGTGAAGCCATTTCTTGTACCACCGCCTTTATATTTAAATACATGTTTAGGTATTGGTTCTTTTTTGTGTATCGTGTAGTGTTTTCTCATGTCCCATATCTTTATAATACCATCACCGGCACCGCACGATATCAAAGTATTGTTATCTTGAAACGCAAGTCCTGTAATACTCTGAGCACGATCCCCGCTTACAAGTGAACGTCTGCGATGTCGAGATCTGCTATTATTATTATTTGTTGTTGCTACTCTAGTGATACCGTGGGCATTATAAATACCGCTGTCTGGCTTTGGATTATCATGCGGATGCTTAGCGCGTATGTCCCAAAAAAATATGTTACCGTCGCGAGCACCAGATACAAATACTGATTTATCTTCTGGACGAAATATCGCTGTTTTGACACAACGATCGTGACAATTAAATGTATTTAATAGTGTTATTTTTTCTTCATCTACGTCCCATAATTTTATTGAATGATCGCCGGATGCTGTTATCAGTTTCATTTCACCGGGCATCCAATTTATGTCAAATATTGCGTTATAATGTGCCTGTAATTATTATGATAATTTATAAATATATATTATGTTTAATTATAATTATCTGTAGTAGGGTAAGAGCACCAATACCCAGCCACTTCATTTTAAATTATATCTATATATATTTTGAGCCAATATTAAAATTTATGACCGGCTGGCTAGTGGTTAGAGGCTGGGTACTGGTGCTCTTACCCTATGCAACTACAAATTGTTTAATAAAATAAATAAAATAGGAATAAGTTTAGTTTCTCGGATAGTAGGTGTTAAAATTAAAATTTGTTCTCTATTTTTGTACAACGTTTCGTCGGTCTCCCGATTTTTTCAAGTACTGGAAAGACAATAGTATTTGTGTGACAAGGCATGAAACAAAAAAATTTCAGAAGTTGGCTGCCCGAGCAGTAGACGCAGTCTGACATCACCCGCAATTTTAAATCGTGTTTCATCTTGAGTTATACACTAGATTTTTTATGATTTCCTGCATTAAAACTTAAAGTTTTAGTGTCAGCAGTCAGTCAGAAACAAGTTCATTCAAGACCAATTGTGTCATCAGCTATTAGCGTAAGCGTAATATGCCATTTGCTATACTTCTGCTATAATTAAGCAGAAGTATAAATGGGTTCCATGACAACTGATCCCCGACAAGTGATTACACAATTGATCCCAGACTAGATCCAACTGACAACTGATCTTTTAATTCATCAGATGTCGGTGGGATCAATTGGTAGGGATCACTTGTCGCGATATAAAATTGTTGGGATCAGTTGACAGTACACCAAATATAGATGCAGGTATGACAGCCCAAAATTTTAGACCCCCCCCCCCCCAAAACTCCGGAACTACTCCTCAAGTCGCCCTTACGCAGCCAAATTAGATAAATTTTTTTCATTTTAGTTGCGCGAAAAACGTTCTGATCTTCAGGTACATAACTATAAATACTATTTATTATTCACACTAACTTTTATAAAACTCAATCACAAAGTCAAAACTGACATTTACGTAAAGAAAATGAATGGTCTGAAATTACTATTAAACAAATGACAAGTATCAGAGTTTAAATTGCAAAAGCTTTCAGTCAACGGACAGAAACTGGTATCATAAAAAAATTAATAATTAACATGTATATAAATATATATCTATATACATAAATTAAAATAACTAGTAAAAATGTTAATTGTTAACTGGAATTCATACTAGTTCAGACACACAAATTAACCACAGTTTAGAATAATTCATATACATGTTAATTATTAATTCTTATCTTTCTAGAACTAGAAAAAATCAGGAAACCGATAAAACGTTGTACAAAAGTTGTGAATAAACGTTAATTATAACACTTACTATCCCAGAAACTGACAACTTATTCCTATTATATATAAAAAATGAACATGAATCGTAATATTTCCATGTACCCAAGGATCGGAACGTTTTCCACAGAACGAAAATAAAAAAACAAAATGAAAAGTATGAAATCAACTGGATCTAGATTTCTGAAATATTTCGCACGCGTCAAAAATTCCAGGCCATCTCCAACTATCTCTCAAGCAGTCAAATTACATAAATCTTTTTTATTTTCGTCACGCGAAAAACGTTCTGATCTTTAGGTAAATATAATTTTAATGAGTGTGAATGTAGCAGACATCAGACACATTTAAAATTATAAATAAATAGAAAAAATAATTACTAAAATAAAATTTAAAAAAATGCGCGTTTAAAAAATTAAAAAATTAATAAGTGCATTTTTTACAAATATTATTTTTTCAATTATTTACTCTACACAGTAAAAAGAATTCGTCAAAATCAACACACACCGTGTGTGAAACGAACGTTTTACACTTATTTATAAGTTACTTTAACACGTTGTGTGTTAAAAAAAGTTACACACGTATACGTTAAAAATAAAAATTTTTCAAGAATTCTTTTGTGATGGTCGACATTATTTTCAACATATTTTGTGTGTTGATTTGATAGTAACATATAAAAAGTGTTACTTTCAAATAAAATGACATTTTTGTGTGTTAAAAAATCAATCGATTGCGACAGTTCAAGCAAGATAAATACTGTGTTAAATTGACACACAAAAGTGTTAAAAATTCAACACTCAGAATTTTAACACACGTTTTTTTTACACTTTGACAATTCGTTTTTTTCTGTGTATGTATTTGTAATTTTAAATTTGTCTGATGTCTGCTACATTCACACTCATATAATTTTAACATAAAAATAAATAAAAATTTTACAGTAGTTCCTTCCATTGATAGATGAGGTTCTTCTGATTTAACAGTAGTATCTTGCAATGCAATTCTACCATCTTCAGATGCCAGGGCCAGTGTATCTTCCCATCCAGCACTTGTAGAAAATTTACACGCAAATATCAATGGGTCTCGTGTAAAATCATGAGGATTATCTGGATTTACAGATACGCCACGATAAACGTCACAATAATAACATTTCAAACGTCTTATCGCAATGTCATAGTCTAATTGTGTTGCTGTAAAATTTTAAATATTAAATAAATAATAATAATTCAATAGAATAAAGAAAAAGTTTATTAATAAAATATTTAATTTTTATAAATGACAGTACATCAACAAATATATTTTGATAATTAATAATTACTTTAAAAATACTAGAATTATAATAAATAAATTGTAAATAATATAAATAAATGGTAAATAATATAAATTAGTTTATAGTAAAATGTAACCTAAAAGTTATAGAAGTACTTAAAGTATTTTAAAATTTAAAATATGAAGGTTAATAATTACCAAATCCAGCGAATCGACGTTCCAATGAATTAACAATATTGCTCATTATTATTATTTATATAAAAACTTTAATCAACAATTTTTATAACGTATTTTTAATATAGATTTTATTTATAAAATTTCAATAACAATTAAGTCGCGTGTTACGCGGGAACCTGTCACTTTTCCCGCAAACATACGACTACATTGAACAAGTTTGATATTATTGAACTTAAATATATTCTTGTATATTATTGTTACTGTTATAAATTTTAATTAATGTAATACTTGATATTTATTAAAATTAATTTAATGGTTTTTATTTATAATGTCTAACGTTTATATTAAATGACACATGTATACAGTAGTCTAAAGGTTCATTTTCATGGACGACATGTAAAAGCTATAAATTTTATGAGTGTGAGCCCTAATGGTCACTTTAGCTTGAAATTGACAGTAATTTGACATTGACATTGCCTGAAATTTGCTGTCCGAATTTCTCGACAGTTTGACAGCAAAAGTTGGAACGAAAAATTTGCGGTTAATTTTACCTCGATTTAAAGGTAACTTTTCACTAGAAAAAAAAGTCGCTAATGTTCATTCATGAGTGTAAATGTAGCAGAGATATTAAATTTTTGAATTACATTTATAAAAATTGAACAATTAAATGGATAAAATAAAAAAAATGCATGTACTAATTTTAGAATTTTCTAAAAGCCCATTTTTAAAAATTTTTTTTTGTTAAAAAAATTTATTTTTTTATTTTAAAATTTAAAAAATTGTCAGATGTCCGCAAACTTTACTGTCATTGTTCATTCTTACCATTACAGAATGTAAGCAAATTGATACATAAAAATGTCTACAATTTGACGGTAAAAAAATACTTAACAATTTTTCAAGTCAAATTAACAATAAATTGATATGAAAATTTGCCTGAAAATTGACAACTTTTTTTTAGTCAACTTTTGAAGTGAATTTGCATTCTAATTCGGATAGTAAGTTTATGTTAAATTGTACAGCAAGTTGTATACAAATTGTTGTCAAAATGGGAAAAATCCGAAGTTAACAGACATTCGACGAAAAATTCAAGGATACTTTTATAAAGTAAACTTTTGTTGTAGCAAACTTTGCTATTAGGGACACTTGGCTTTATGACATCTATAAGATGACA
Organism: Microplitis mediator; assembly: GCF_029852145.1. Classification (NCBI taxonomy): domain Eukaryota; kingdom Metazoa; phylum Arthropoda; class Insecta; order Hymenoptera; family Braconidae; genus Microplitis; species Microplitis mediator. The sequence continues at coordinate 19,529,368 of NC_079973.1, read as the reverse complement.
GTTTTGAAGATATTTTTTTTTACCTATCGGTAAGGCGCCAAAATGTCGACAAAACAATCAGAAATAAATTTATTTCACCAAAAAAATATCTGCTTAAAAGACTTTACACAAGTGACAACGAAAAGTAAATTACCAATAATGATCAAATAAGTCACCCAAGTAACACACAGATAACTTTGAGATGTCTTTTAAAAAGATAAGACAAATTTTATTTTTGTCTCAAAGTCACCTTTTGAACTTCCCGCCATAAAAATTGAAAATTAACAAAAAAAAGGGAAGTTATTGGTTTCGGTCCGGTTTTCGAAAATCGAATTTTCATCAGATTTTGACCTTTTGAGGTCATAGGAAGCTATTCCGACTATTTTCGGATGGATGTCCGCTTGTGTGTGTGTATGTGTGTAAACTAAGTTTTGTCGTACGATATCTTTGGAACGAATCAGCCGATTTGAAGGTTCTTGGTGGCAATCGAAAGGGCTTATCAACATTTTTTGACGTCGAAGAGCTCAAAAATTTGACAATCAAAACGTTTTTTAACTTTCTGAGCTCAAAAAAAGCGAGAAGTTTTTGGGTTGGCCCACAGGGTCAACCGTTTTTAAAAAAATCGATTAAGAAAATCCATGACTATCATAAAAGACGTTTGCGCGAATTGGAGTTGAGGAAATTGATAGTCAGTAGACAAATTGTGGAAGTAATTAGCACCCGAATAAATTTTTGCTAAAGACAAACAGTTTCAGTTTAATAGCAAAAAACAAAATTAGGAAATTAAATGAGTCCACAACTTCGACTCAAGTCAAAAAATTAATAAGAAAAATTTATGATACAGTAAAAAAAATATATCATGCAGAAAGTCACTTACCACACCGAGAAATATCCAGAGCAGCAGACAATTCTTTCAATTTCTAGAACAACAAAAAAAATCAATTAAAATTATTAATTTTTTTAAATAAAGGAAGAATTTTAGATGATTTTTTTCATTGAATTAAAAAAATATTTACTTCGGCGAACGTATTTCTCCACTTCCAGCATCCGGAACCAGCACAAGAGATTCATTATGATCGCAATCAATAAATTAATTTTACTCCAATTAATCTCTCACTGAAGTTTATTTTCTTCTCTAAGTATTTTTGCACCAACTGAAAATTTCATAAAAAATAATTAATAAGAAACAAATAATGAACTTTTAGTCCTGCGTAAAATATTATGATCCTGAAGTTAAAAGGCAATTAACAATTTTCAGATTTTTTTTCAATAAATGAATTACAAAAAAAAAAAAAATTGAAAATGTACGTATACAAAAAATTTCAAAAGCTATAGGTGCAATTTTTGAAAAATTTTTCAATTTTTAAGTTATCGTCATTGAAAAAAATCAAAAAATTATTAGACGTTGGCTAACTTGAGTATCATAAAATATTTCGAACAATTGGAAATAATTTTTATTCAATTTGTTAGAATGTGACAATAAAAATAAAATTTTAATTAATTACCGAAAACATCAGTGAAGAAAATGATGATGAAGATCATTAGAACAAGTAAATACTCAACATATCCGATATATATTATCGATGTTGAATATTTAGTCATTCGTATCAATGAATAGCAACAAACTTGATGACTTGATGACTTATGAAACTGTCCAGACATACATTATTTGCTATGTACTTAAATAAATGATGAAAAATAATTAAATGATGAGTTTTTACTGAGACAAAGAGGTTAAAAAATTGACGTCAACTTCTCAACCGCCTTCTGCTTGCGGTCGTTCTTTTGACGGTGACTTTCATAAGCTGTGGCGCTAAGGTTTAGTTTCAGAATTTGAATTATTTTCTTAGCGGCTATTTTTATTTCCAACAATTGAAGCTCAGTTAAAAAAAATCTTTGTTTAGATTTTAAAAAAAATAATTTTAATACCAAGGCCTGAAAAATAATTATAATTTTACGATAAATTTAAGAAAATAATTATTTTTAAAAATCTATGATCGATATTTAGTAAATTAAATTTTATTATTAAAACAAAAAAAAATATCAATTCCGTTCTCGACTACAGTTTTAAATTAATAATCTCGTCCGTCATATTAACTTGTCTTATATTTAATAATAAGAGAAAATTTGAATAATTGACTCAATTGATTTTGAACAAAAATTATAAAATATCTAAATAAATTTAAAAACTACTCACTTTGCCGCCATTTTACTGCTTTTTTATCAGCGACGAGCACTTGAACAAATTGATAAAATTCACTGAATATATAAAATTTATGCAACTGATTGACCAAAAAACTCAAACTTTCACTTAAAAACAATAATATTAATTATTCTTAGACATTCAATTACTTTTATTCTTGCATTTAAATTATTTAACACGAACCCAGCCCACACAGGCAGGAAAAAAAGCCAACACTGAATTTCATTAATTTAAAAACTCACATTCACTGATACACTTCATTTAGTGTCTCATAATAAGTTTTGTTTACTAATTAATTTATATTAACTAATTAGAGTTATAAGAATTGAATATTATAATAAATAAACTAATTCTTTCACTGAGATTCAGTCGCGAACGATAACGACAGCGTCAGCTCGGACATTGACTGAGCTTAGGGTTTCTGCGCATGTCCGTTCCAACTTTCACCATCGCAGCGCCTTTAGCTTGGCGACAAAAATAATTATTCTTAAAAATCTAAGATTGATATTTAGTAAATTGGATTTTTTTTATTTAAAAAAAAAAATATTAAGTAAACTACAGATAAATTAAATTAAATGAATAAATTAATGGAGCTTAGATGAGAGATGTTTGTTTACGACGGCGGCTTCTGGAACTACGAAGCTAACATTCGAAATTTAAAAGTTTAAAATTAGCGCGTTGTGAACTTTAAGGCGCTGTGGTGGCGACGGTTGAAACGGACATGCGCAGAAGCCCTAATCTCAGTCAATGTCCGAGCTGATCGCTGTCGTTGTCGTTCGCGGCTGAATCCTAGCGAAATAATTAGTTTATTTATTATAATATTCAATTCTTATATCTCTAATTAGTTAATATAAATTATTTAGTGACCAAAACATATTCTGAGACAATAAATGAAGTGTGTCAGTGCATGTGAGTTTTTAAATTAATTAAATTCAGTGTTGGCTTTTTTTCCTGTCAGTGTGCGCTGGGTTCGTTGTTGAAATTTAAATGCAAGAGTAAAAGTAGTTAAATGTCTAAGAATAATTAAAATTACTTTTTTTAAGTGAACGTTTGAGTTTTGTGATCAATCAGTTGCATAAATTTTATACATTCAGTGAATTTTATCAACTTGTTCGAGTAATCGTCGCTGACAAGGGGTGCATTCGAATATGCTCTAGCTCTAGCTCCAGCCAAACGTTACCATATAGCAAGAGCTAGAGCTAGAGTATTTCCAAATACATCCTAATTAATATAATTATTGATACAAATAATTTTTAATAAAATCAGTGCTAGTGTAAAGTGTTGCTGATGGCTGATGCTGAAATCTTCCTGGTTCCTGAGCAAAATCATCTGGCATCGTCTGGCGGGAAATAGCAGTTAAGTGACGTTTTTTTAGCTGCAATACACTTGGAGCAATTTAACTTAAATCTCCAAGTGTATCAGGACACCCTTCTGCATATTATTTCCCCGCCAAGGTTTGTTCAAACACTTGCTTGTTTTTTTTTTTTAATATTTTAAATATTTTTCTATCATATTCTGCCGCCAATTGATTTTAACGTGCGAATTTCAATTTTTCTCCAGTTTCTAATAATTTATTCTTCAAATATTTAATTTTACTGCGCAAGTAATGAGAATAAGTAATAAAAATAAAAAATTTCGAGTATATTCAGTCAAGTGTTTTAAGTGGACATTTTTTCGGTAACATAAATTTCTAATGTACCTGAAGATCGGAACGTTTTTCGCGCAACGAAATGAAAAAAACTTGTGATTTGACTGCTTTAGGGGTAATTGCGGGTGACTGAAATTTTCGGCTGACATCCATAATTAAACAACTGAATTCGATCGAATTAAACAGAATTAAATTTTTAATTCTACTTCATTGGGATAAATTCTGTTGATTTGGTACCTAACTTAAAAATGAATTCTGTCTAATTCGGCAGGAAAACCAGAATTTGTCCAAATTAAAACGAATTTGAATAATTCTATTTGGTTTTATTCTGATTAATTCGAAAATAATTCTCTAATTTCTGGTTCTGAATCCGAATTAAACTGAATTATGACGAATTTGAAATTTTCAAATCGGTTTTATTCTGTTTAATCCAAATTTTCAATTCAGTTGAATTCTGTTTTGCAGAATTCGACAGAATATAACAGAATTAAAATTTTTAGTTGTCAGAAGGAAAATTATTTTCTCAGTGTTAATTTTAAATAAATAAATAAGGACAAGTTTTCGAACCGCAATATTAATTTAAATCCGGTTTGAAAAACTGCCCCTAAATTTACCCTAATAACACAGTTTGCTATAACAAAAGTTTTCTTTACAAAAGTTTCCTTGAATTTTTCGTCAAATGTCCGTCAACTTCGGACTTTTCCGGCTTTGACAACAATTTGTATACAACTTGCTGTATAATTTGACGTTAATTCACTACCCGAATTAGAATGCAAATTCACTTCAAAAGTTGACTAGAAAAAAGTTGTCGTCAATTTTCAGGCAAATTTTCATATCAATTTATTGTTAATTTGACTTGAAAAATTAAGTACTTTTTTACCGTCAAATTGTAGACATTTTTATGTATTAATTTGCTTACTTTCTGTAACGGTAAGAATGAACATTATCGATTTTATTTTTCTCGTAAAAAGGTATCTCCAAATTGAGGAAAAATTAATGATCCTGAAGTTAGCAGACAATTAAAAATTTTATGATTTTATTCTAAACAATTAAGTATGAAGAAAAACAAAACTAAAAAAATGCACATGTAGAAAATTAAAAAGACTATAAGTGCAATTTTTTTAAATTTATCGTTTTTTAAAAAATCCAAAAATTATTAGACGTCGGCTAACTTCAGTATCATAAAAATTAACCGCAAATTTTTTGTTAGAACTTTTGCTGTAAAATTGTCGGCAAATTCGGGCAGAAAATTTCAGGTGATTTGAACGTCAAATTACTGTCAATTTTAAACTAAAATCGCTATTAGGGATTTTATAATAATGCAATCGGAAAAATTTGTATACTGTTTTTTTTAATTATCTAAATAAGCATTTTTCAATTCTTCTTCCACTTGCATTTAATTTATTTATACTAAAATTAAAAGAAAAAAAAAATAATCTTATGACTGCGTCAAAATTATAAATTGAAATCTCTTCTTGCTATTAGTGTACTTTTTTTCTTTTTTTACAAGTGTAATATGAAACTGGTGGAAGTGATTTAAAGTGAGTGGATATCGCGATTTTTTGAATTGGTGACAATTGCTAATTGTCACCTGCATTCACACTCATGAAATTTTACCGGCAGTCGGTAAGTTATAAGCCAATGATATCCTTAGTTATTATTCTCAAGTAAAGAGGTATGATGATCGTTTTCCAAATGGTATTAAACCTTTGGCTTACAATCTAACAAAAATTTTCCATGGATCTAAATCAAAAATAAATATAAAGCGTAAATAACAACCGATTCTAACCAAAACATAGTCAAGTTCGGCTATTTGTTAATTAAGACAGCAGCGTAATCAATAGATAAATATATTAATAATATCAATAATAATAACTTTAACAAGTTAATAATGATACTCGATGGCTGATAATAAAACAATAAACTGAGGGTTATGGACGATATTGAACAATCTGTGAGTAATAAAAATGAAATACTCAGTCAATCTTACTCCCAAGGACTCCAAAGGTATTTATTTAATTAATTATTTATAAAAGTACTTAACAATTTTTTTTTTTCCATAATTTATCACTTATTTTTTGAATTTTATTTATATCTCTATCATAAACACATGTTTTAAAAATGGTCATGATGAACTTTTGAATTCAAGTCAGTATGTAACTTTAAGTTAAAAATTTTGAAGTTTTAAAAATTTATGGTACTGGACATAGCAGACAAGAAATTTGATTATTTTTGTTAACAATTTACGTGTGAGTATAATAAAATATTTTGAATATTCCCAAAAATATTTTTTTCCATAAGTATTTTATTTATGATCCTGAAATTAGCCGACGTCTAATAAGTTTTGGATTTTTTTTCAAAACGATAAGTTATAAAAAAAAATATTTGAAAAAATTGCACTTATAGTTTTTTAAATTTTCTACATGTGCATATTTTTGGTTTTTTTTCTTGTAAACAATTTGTTGAAAAAAAATTTGAAAATATTTAATTGTCTGCTAACTTCAGAATCATTTTTATTTATTTATTTATTTAATATGCATTTCTGAAATTTACAATATGATACAATAATTTAATTATGATTATTTGATGAACAGGATAGATGAAGACATTGATAGAAATAAAAACATTATTTTGTATTTAATTAGATCATAAAAAAATGTTTAAAAAATTCAAAAATTTTTAAATGTCTGCTAACTTAATGGTCATTAGATTTATTCATAGATCATAAGTAGATTTCTTGAATTGCTCTGATGAACCTCCAAAGAAATTTAGGTCACAGGAGTAATTGTTAAATGCATCAAGTAGCCTATACATGGGCTAAATTTAATAAATTGCTTTTTGATATTGGATACGTGGACTAAACGACTATTCCTTAAACCGAATTTAGGAATATTAAGTTTTATTTGACTTCGTATGTTCGGAAATACAATATAACTATTAATAATTTTATAGAAGCAAAGCTGATAATACAGATGTCGAGTTTGCAAACTCAAAATTCCATTTGTTTTGAGTAGATGTACAATAAATTTCATGAATTTGCGCTGGATTTAAAAGAAAAAAAATTTTTAAATGTTTGCCACTCTCAGTATTATAAAAATTTAAGGCTTAGTCATCCACTAATTGTAAAAATGATAAATATTTATTCATCCTACAATCGGAAAATAAATTTATTTTATTCGTCCGTTAAAAGATTATCTAGTCGTCTAATAAAAAAATTATTTTGCCTGTTAAAAAGTCATAAAAGTTATTTTCTATGTACGTGAAGATCGGAAAGTTTTTCGTGCAACGAAAATAAAAAAAATTTATGTAATTTAATGCTTAAGGAGTAATTGGGGCCGGCTACAAATTTCGGTTGGCATACTAGTTCTTATACGAAACATTTAAGAAATCTAGATCCAGTAGACTTTTTACTTTTCATTTCGTTTTTTAATTTTCGTTCATTGTCATAATATCAGATAAATAAAATAAATTAATCGTCCGACTACAGGACAAATAAAAATAAATTAATGCTCAGACTATAGGATCAATAAATATTTATCATTAATACCATTAGCAGACGTTTAGACACTGAAAATTTAAACAATCTTTGATTATAATTACATCTGATTGAATTTTCAAAATTTATGTAAAAAACTATCGTTGAACTGATGGTTGATAAAAAAAAACCAAAACTAACTACTGAAAAAGACTTGAACTAAAAATTTTGAATTTTATTTTAATCGTGGTCGAGCTGTAATTGGTTATGAATATTTATTGATAGTTGTGATTTGTGTAAACCTGTTTATGATAGACATGTAAATAATCTCCATCAATATCCGACTTATTAATTTACAAAAAAATAATTTTCCATTGTCTGGTGCTTCCAGTTTTATATAAATTTATGAATATTGAACTTAAATTTCAGAATTGGTTGTAAAGACAATAACATAGATAGTTTCTTTTTACCCCAAGATATAATTCGCTTACGTGAAAATCAATGGGACGAATTTTTCGATAAATATGAAAAAAAAGTATTTATTTATTATTTAAATTAATATTAATATAAATAAATAAATTTACGTAATTAATAATAAATAAATTATGATAAATTTCAGTTTGATGAAGACTCGGAGATCGACATGAGAACGGACTGCGACGAGGCTGCAGAAAAATCTGATGATAATTTAGGTGATGAGAGTGAATTTGATCTGCGACAATCTGATTCAGATGCTGACGAAGTCGACGAAGAAGAACAAGAGGGTGACGATGAGGAAGATGACGAGGAAGACGAAGACGGTGACGAGGCCGAAGGATACTTTGAAAAAAACCGAGCGCCGCTCAGAAAATCTCCGAGTTTAATTCAGTACTGGATTGACACCGGGCGGCCCCCGATTTTGATGAGTGAAGACCTAGACGAGTCTAATATTTTAAATGAAGATGTTAAGGCAAATAAGTTGATTCACTCGATGGAGGTTGAACCTAAACGTCGGAGTAATTCTCTACTCAGTTCTGTTGATACCGCAGCTTATATTCTTTCCAATACTAATGTTACTGCTAAAGCTGAAGCCATCGCTATTGTCGAAGGCGCCAAGTCTCTTGATTTAAATGATACTAATGTTAATGCCACTGTGCCAAGCTGTTTAGATAACGAAATAATAAATTGTGATATTCGTAATAAGAGTCCTGTTAAAAATAATCAGGGTGCTAATAAAATAAATCTGAGTCCAATAATTGAAAATATAAATTTAGATAAAATAAATCCAAGTTCAATCGAAGGAAATAATTTAAACGTTACTGATAACAATAAGACACTTATTACTAAATCACAATTAATATCAAAATCCGATGAATCTGAAAATAAAATAACTAATGACGGTAATGTTGACAAATCAGAGATTGAGGCAACAGCACAGTGTAGTCCTAAAATAGCCGACGTTCTTCCAATTCACGATGATCCAACCAAAGCTAAAGTCATTGAGTCTTCAAATATTTCCAAAGAACATGACGATTTAAATTCACTCAAGTCATTAAAATTAACCTGGAATAATACGACTGATACTAAAACTGTAAATAATCGTAAGTCATTGCGTAAAAAATTGTATACGCAACGCAGTTCTCCAGTCAATTTTGTCTTATCAACGACTCCGATCAGTGTAAAGAATGGAAATGATAGCGATTTAAATGTTCGCAACAATAATAATTGTGATTCAAATTATAGAGCTGAAAAAAAGATACTGAAAAAATTACATCCGGCATTCGCTACACCGCTGACTGATAACACTAAAAAATGTAAGCGTATTAAGCGAGCCAGCTGGGCAAGGAGAATGAATCGTTATTCGAAAATGAAGACTGAGAAGAGTTCGGATGACGAAGCTGAGAGTAATTCTGATTTGAAAAGTGAATCGATGAATTCTATTGATAACAAGGATTCAGTGGATAAAATTAAAAGGAAATCGAAAAAATTAAGTCGTCATTCTGTGAGACAAAGTTTGAGATCTAAAGTCTCTATAGATTATAATGAAATTCTGTCAAATTCATCGGGTGAAGAAGAAAAATTAATGGATACAAAAAAGGCGGGAGAAAAATTAATGAATACAAATAAGACGGAAGATAAATTAATGGACACAAATAAGGCGGAAGAAAAATTAATGGACACAAATAAGGCGGGAAAAAAATTACAGGAAAAAGTTTTAGAGAAAAATAAAATAAAAGAGGTAATAAGTAGTGAGAACAAAGTTGTGAATAATAAAAACAATATCCAGGTTTATAATCCATTAATTGTATGTAAAAGATTGACTATTAATTTAGAACAGTTGCCGGTTAATTATACTAATAAGTTGAGAAATAAACAAATAAGTGAAATTCAAAATATTGATGATTCACAAGAGAGTGATGGGAGTACGATACTAATGTACGAGTGTGTCCGTGATAACAAAGATAATACGGATATAGAAACGGTTACCGAAGTAAGTCATCATGAATCTGAAGATGATAAATCACGAGGATCAGTATCTAATCCTGAAAAATTAAATAAGCCATTTATTCAACGATGTCTTGGTTCGTTAAGTGATAAAAATTTTAATGTTAGATTAAATATTACAAAATTAGATGATAAATTTATTAATCGCAAGTTCAATGATACTGACGACGATTCATCGGATGTTAAAGACAAAAATTTAAAAAATTGTACCATTAGAAGTTCGGACAAGTCATCGGAAAAGACGAAACGTCCAACGAAAACACGTGTCATAACTTTCTCATCTGACGAAGAAGATTTTGTAAAGGTCGCGAATAAAAATGCTGAAGAAGAAAAAAAATTGATGGTAAATTCAGCGGATTCTGCTGAATCTGATGCTGCTAAAAACTGTGATAGACTTATTGATGATTTAACATCAGAACCGACAGTATCGGTGTCGTCGTTGTTGTGTATACCCACGGAAACATTAAAAATAATTAGTAATTCAGGTAGTGAAAATTCGATTTGTCCTGATGGGTTGACGTTTGATAAAAAAGGTACCAGACAATCTATCAATACGAAACGGAAAGAATCGAATGTTAAATCAACGGAAATTTATTTTGATAGGGAAAGTGAAAATTCTGTTAATTTATCAGATAAAATTAGTAAAAGTAATTTTGAAAAGTCAAGTTTAAAATTTTCCTCCGGAGAATCTGTATTTTCTGAAGAAATTCCTAAAGGTACACCTAAGAAATTTGAAATGTCTAATGGCAATATTGAAGAAACGATTTTTAATAATGATAATAATAATTATGAATCGAGTACTAGCATTGGGAATAAGTCAGAATTAAATAGAAATTTAAATTTATCACAAAATAAAGTACAAAAATTTCAAAATTTGATAGATAAAGGTAATAATATTAATGATAATAATAATAAATTAATTAGTGATGATAGAAATAAAAAATCGACAAAACGTTTTAATCATTTAAATGAATCTGATTCGTCAAATGAATTTATGGTGAGTCCACCTAAAAAAATAAAAATATCAGATGATAAAAATTCAAAAAATACTCAGGTGCATTTTAAAAATATCTCGAAAAATGAGTCAAATGAAAAATCTAAAAAATTAAATAATAAAATTAAAAAATCCGGACTTTCATCTGCTTTAAGAAAACAAAAATTATCTGGTGATAGAAATGATAATTTAATAGAAAATAATGAGTATAGATTAGAATTACAGACACCAGTTAATAAAATATTTAGTAATCGTAGTAGTGTTAAAAAACACGTTTCATTTGCGACAAAAAATTTTGAAAAAATATTTGTGACAGATGAAAGTTCGAATGAGAGTTTATTCAATTCAACTAGACCTGGAAATACGAGTTTGAGTACGAGTCCAAGTAGTATTAGTAATTGTAATGATAAAAAGATAAATTTAATAATAAATTCGAGTACAGTAAATGCATTTGAAGAGAGCGGGTTAAATAGAAATAATTTAATATTTACTGGGGGAATTAATTCGGATTCTCAGTCAAAAGTAACGAAAAAAATTTTTACTACGAGATTTTATAGCGACTCTGAGGATTCGAATGATTGAAAAAATGAATAACCAGTTGGGTGTATAAATAAAAATTTAAATATAAATGTAAATTTTTGTATTTATATAATTTTAAGTTATTTTTTTTATTAGTAATTAGATTGATTGCGAGGTTTATATATATATTTTTTTTATTTGCGATCAATAAAATTTATATATACGTTTGTAATAAATACTTTTAAGAACCGATTTATATTTTTTTATTTCGACGTATATTAAAAAAAAAAAATTTTTATTATTAACACTCTAATTTAATAGAGTTTTGTAAATTCACTTTATTTATTTTTTTTTTTTTTGTTTACTAAAGTCGTTGACGACAATTTTTTCATGTAAATATATTAAATTGGTCATAATTTTTATAAAAAAAAAAGAACAAACTAGAATAATAATAAATATGTAAGTCTTAATATTTTCTAATAAATAAATTTCTTTTCATTTAGAGTTTTAATTATTATTTAGATAATTAAGAAAAATGATCTAGTAGATATAATGTGCGTTAAAACTCATGTTAAATTTTTTTTTTTAAATCTACACTAATAAATTTTGAGTCCGCGGTGCGGTATAAATTATTTGGTATTCAAATTTTCAACACTGCTGGTGTGAAAATTACACGACGTACGGTGCTAAATTTTGGACCGTGTGAATTGAAACCTTTACACCACCAATGGTGTAAATGTTTAAATTATTTATTGAAAGCTCTCGAATACTTCGACACTAAGTATTTAATTTTTATTTTACAATAATTAAGTAGTTTGAATCGTAGGTCTGTGGAGTGAAGAAAAGCTTTTAAATGTTGGATTATACTAATGTACGACGTTTCGTCTATTTATTTAGACTTTAATCAACGTGTTTAATCAACTTTTTTGTGATGTTAAATATAATTAATGTTACAGTACTTGATAAAGTCTAAATGAATCGACGAAACGTCGTACATTGGTATAACCCAACATCTAAAAGTTTTTCTTTAGTCCACATACCTACGATTCAAACTACTTAATTAATTATAAATATGGACACGACACCGAATAACGATTTTACAATAATTTTCATCAATAATAATAATAATGATATACTACACTGTAAAAAATTCGCGGAGTGAATGAATTTTTAATTATTCACTCCCCTCGGAGTAAAATTCACTCCGCAGGGGAGTATTCGCGGAGTAGGGGAGGGTGGGGCAGAGCGACCCCCCTGAAATTTTGATCAAAAAAAAATTTTTTTTTTTTCGACTAATTACTATAAATCCGATATGTTTGCGCATTTTTAGCCCTACGCATGATATTTGGGGCAAAATGGACAAGCCCAAAATAAAAAAAAAGTGATTTTTTCATATTTTTATCGTCAAATTAATAAAAAATTAGTATAATTCCACATTTCTAGCCCTACGCATAACACCTGGGGCAAAATGGACCATCCGAAACTTCCGAAAAAATTATTTTTTCATATTTTTCGGCCGTTTCTCTATGTAAGAGGCAAATTTGGTCACTAAAAATTTATAAAAATTAAATTTTTTTTTTAGTTGACAAATTTTTGAAATATAGTAAAACTATAGAATTGATTTTTTTTTTTATTAAATAACAATTAGTAATTAAGGTAATCGAGAGTAAACGATTTATTACACTTTAGAAAATTTTTTTCGAGTAATATAAAACCAAAAATAGTCGTCAAGAGAAAGAAATACATTTTTAATGATGAAAACAATTAAAAAAAAAAAAAACGAAAAAAAAAAATTTTTATCACTTTTTGGAGGGGGGCCCGCTCTGCCCCACAAAAAAAAAATTTTTTTTTTCAGAATTTTAGCAAAATGTCCATAAATTTGTTCGAAATAGGACAAAAGTAAAGTGATCTTATGGTTTAAAGCCACAAAAAGTAATAATTGGCTTAGGGGGGCCGCTCTGCCCCACCCTCCCCTATATAATTTTTTATTAATTTAATGCCTCCAGAGTGGAATTCACTCCGGAGAGGAGTTTTGAAAATATTATTAATAAAAAATAACTCCACTAAATAAAATCGAAGTAAAAACTCGTGTATTACATTACTGATCAACTATGATACGCACACACACACACACACACACACACACACACACACTGTTTAAGAGTTTAATATAAATTAATATAAATTCATTTAAATGTTAAAATTCCGGACCGGAGTGAAATAAAATCCGCGTCACTCCGAAATCACTCCGCTAAAAAAAAACTTTCAATTCCTCCGAGTGGCGGAGTGAATGCAGATTAAATCCGGATTCACCACAGATTTTTTACAGTGTAGTGCTACAGCCTATATATTATTTGATAATTTATAACTACAAATTTTATTATCGGACAATTTTTGACATAATAACACCGAACGGTGTGAAATAAAACACTCATATCGTCTTAAAAAGTTCACTGCTTGATATTTCACACCAAAAAAATTAAACACCGAGCAAACCGCGTAAAGTCCTTGGGGACCATTTTCACACACGTAGAGAAATTTTTAGTAAAAATTACCCAAAAAGTTTGATACTGAGAAGACATGTGGTAAATATAGAAATTTTTCCCATGCCCATTGCAAAATATTCTACTTGATAGCAGGCAAATGAAGTGCGATTTCTGCTAATAACATAGTAAAATTTTAGTTACTTGCTGGATGTCATTACAATACCAAACTTTATGGGTAATTTTTACTCAAAAATTCTATGCGTGCACGAAAAATTTTTTACAGTGTATTGAAATGAAGAAAATAAAAATTCAGTTCAATTAAACAGTCGATAATTTAAAAATCTCTTATTGACTTTCAACAAAAATAACATATTGGTTTTTAAAAATACATACTTGTATAAATATCAATTTATATATGAAAAATTACGTGCATTTAAAATTGCTAATTGTTTTGCTATTATTATTATTAATTGATTAAATTATTTTTTTGCTGTGCCCATAATATGATAACACGTCAAATTTAAACGATATGGATGAGAGACATATCCGCGTAATTTAATTATTTCCCATACGACACTCTTGAAATTGGCTGATTGAATACATTCAAGTGGGTTTGAATCCAATCGACAGTCGCCGAAAAGTGATGGCCAAATTTTCGTTTTTGTTAAAAAACCCTGTAGCCAACGTGTCAATGCATCCTTTTCATCGGGTATATGTTCGAAAAATAAATAAATTCCACCCTGAAAGGAAAAATTTATTCTTGGATTAAATAATTTTATGATAACCACATATTTATAATCCTATCATATGGATTTGAATCTCATGTAAAATAAAAATATTTTACTGTAAATACGAAATTCTGATTATTGACAACTACTCAGTGAAAATTTTACGATAAAAATTATCCAGCAATTTAGAGTAATTTTATGCCTACATAAATATGTTTTTTTTTTTAAATATTACTCTTGCAAAGAATTTTTTTGCTACAGAAGACTAAAAATCGTAACAAAAATTTATATAAATATATATACTATACATAGAACTACTATTTGTTAGTAAGTATCAACTGTATCAAAGTTCTCAATATACTCGTAATTGACGTTTACACAAATAGAGATTTAGATTTGATGATATTTAATATTATAATCTTATAGTATTTTTATTCAGTACAAAAAAAAAGATTTATAAAGTTTTAATTACTTATGAAATAAATTACGATCATTATTCATAAAACTGCACATACTACCCTTCACATCAAGAATAATCATCAGTAATCAGTAATTTCAATATAAATTATTTATTGATTGATTCATTATGTGCCTCAAATTACTTATACTAAATTTTTTCTTTATAAAAACTTTAAAAAAATATTTATTGTTTCGCCTGGATAAATAAAATGTCATATAAATTGATAGTACTTTATTTAATTATCGAATTATTTAACATATCACGATAAATATATATTTTATTTGTAAAAGTACTCAAGTATAAATTTATTTTTTTCTTTAAATTCGTATTTTCACTAGCTATTGTTGAATGTTATTTTTAAACTTTAACTTCAAACAGTCTATAGATAACGAACTTAATTACACCTGTCATTATATTTTTTTTTTAACAAGAGAAATTCTTTTACCAATAAAATAAAATTTTTAACACGTTTTATATATATACTTTATATATAAATCAGTATTAAAGTTATTTTATTTATTATTATTATTACCGGTGCAAGAACTCGATGTATTTCACAAAGAACATCAGGAACTGATGCTACAGAACAAAGTGATCTTGTTGTAACAACAGCATCCACATAATTATCTGGAATATCTTTTAAATAACTGCCATCGCCAATTATTATTTTTTCAATAATAATATGAGAAAACTGCCATGCTTGATCACTTTCTGTCAAATATTCTTTTAATTTATAATTCCAATCAACGCCTATTAAATGAGTACCATTTGGATAGAATTGAATATTTTGCCCTATAATTTAAAAATTTATTTATTTTTATTATTAGTTACTTAAGGAAGACCAGGGTATGTCGTCCCTATTGTGATTAAGTTTTATAAGAATTAATGTGAATAATAAATAGTACTATATCCGGGTAAAAAATAAAACTTGATTTACTCTCTAAAAATGAATTAGTGAAATTCACTGCAAATCAGTCGATAGTCACTATTTCTACAACTATAAGTATACCACTAATTCGACCAGTGGTATACTTATAGCTGCTTCCCAGTGCATATTCACTAATTCGTAGTGAATTTCACTAATTCATTTTTAGAGAGTAGACTTGGTTTACTAAGTCGAAATTTAAAGCCGTTTTTCACAAGAAAAACTCAACTTTTTTTACGGAGATATGAAATAAATTGAGTTTTCCCCTTGGTGTAGACTGAACTGGCTTACTTAGTGACGATATAAAACGATAAATTCAAAATCAAGTCGAAATTCACTTGCTCTCTAAACGTGAATTAGCGAAAATCAGTGAATGTTCACTAATTCCAAGTATAAATCGAACCACTAATTCCAAAAAGTGGTTCGATTGGCACTCTAAATTAGTGAATATTCACTTGTTTATGTTTAGAGAGTGGTTTAGACTTATTCAACTTCAATTATAAGACGAAAAAGTCAAAATTAAGGTGAAATGCGATAAATACATTTTACACTATAAAAAATACTGCTTGCTTTTGACTTGGTTGATTAAGTCCAAAGTAAGGTGAATGACTGTCGTGCTCGAAGTGAAGATGAATAAGTTCAAACTAATATGAAAAAAGTTCTAAAAGTTAACAAAACTTTAATTTAAGTCGAAAAAGTCGAGATCTTATCGAAAAATCTGCGGCAAATCGATAACTTCGAAAGAAAATAAGGTGAAGCGAGCCTGAATAAAGTTTTATTTTCGACCCGGGATAGTTTCTGCTCTATAAATTGCAAATGAAAATTTACGTTTACGCTAATAGTTGATTACACAATTGATCTTAAATTGACTTGTTTCTAATTGACTGCTGACAATAAAACTTTTAAGTTTCAATGCAGGTAATCACGAAAAATATAGTGTGTATCTCAGGATGAAACACGATTTCAGACTGCGGGTGATGTCAGCCAACTCCACCCTGGTCTGAAATCATTTTATTTCATCCCTCGTTACACAATGTACTATAAAATAACTTCTGGGCGTTCCATTACTATTTCTGACAGTAATTTTTCAAATTTCTTTTTTTCTGTGTCCATAAAACAATCTGATAAAAATAAAATAAAATTATATTTACCGATTTTAACTCCAATTTCAAGTACTCTGATACAATTATTGAACCGTAAAATTTTATCACTAGACTGAATTTCATTTAACGATTCAAACAACCGTTTTTTATAAGTAACAGCAACTTCCGCGCACTCTGATTCAAACCCCACTAAATGTAAACGATAAATATAATTCGTTAATTTACACCATTTCGAATGAATAAAATAATATACTAACAGTATGATTATTATCAATGAACCATAAATAGAAATAATATTGCGTATAGAAATATCGCAGGCTGCCATACTTCGAACAGTTAATATTTACAATTATTTTAGTCAATTAAATCGTAATCTATGTTTACATAACATACATGTTATGTATATCAATACAGACACTTTACTTAAACACTCTTTAATCCACGCCAAATATTATTGGACTTTATTATTTTTCAAACTCGTATCTATATAAAGATTTAATTTTTTTTTTACTTTGAGTTAGAGATAAATATATATATATATATATTTCTATATAACTAAACTTGTTTTTGTTCTTGTTTGTACGTTCAACATTTAGTGAATAAAAAAAAAATTTAATGAATAATTACGATATTAATTATAAATATGATTATCATTATTTTCTGAACGTTTTAAATAGAAATTAAAAATGCAAAGTAATCTTGTTGATAAGATAAATTCTTTTTTAACTTTTTAATGATTTTGTTTTTTTGTAAAATATACACAACCTGATAAATATATTAATTTGTTGATTCAAAATTCGATTAATTAAATTTACACTGAGAAAAAAAATAACTTTGTGAAAACAATATTTTTTTGGGTAATAAATCGATATAAATTATGTAGCACGACTTGTAATCCGCGGATGAAATATCCGCGACAAAATATCAGAAGACATTTTATTTATCCGATAGACAAAATATCCCCGGACTATGTGGTTATAACAAATTATAACAAATTAAAGTCATTACTTATTAAATTTTTCTTTTAAAATCTTAAACATTCTGGTTGTTTAATTACACCGGCACACAAAAAAAAAAAAGTTCTCTGTACTTTTGACGGGACCGATATATTCCCATGTATTTTGACCCGCTGAATCCGAATCCGAGGTCCGCTTAACCCCTACACCCTCAGATTTTTAGAAAACTTTAAAAAACCTCAAAAATACACAAAAATCGACCGTTTTTTAAATTTATAAATTTTTTTAACCCTAACTATGCATCGTTTTTATGTATTTCGGTCCTCCACATACTAACCTGAAGTTTATTTAAAACATTAGCCATTTAAAGTCTGAGTAAATTCCAAAAAACCCCAAAAAATTGCAAAAAAGCAAAGAAATTCTTAGTATTGTGATGAAAAAAATTTTATAGGGCTAAATAAATAATTATTTTCATGTATGTTTATCTGTCACATATAATTCTCGAACATCCATGGCTCAGACATCTCTAAAATTTTAAATAAATGGCAAAAATTCCCAAAAAATCGAAAAAAATAAAATTTGGTATAACAAAAATCAATTTTTAAATCGAAATAAATAAAAGAAATCATATTGTTCGATCTGTGATATATATATAAAAAATATTTTGGCCTAAAATATAAAAAAATTTTAATATGCTTCAAAAAATCTTTATCTAAACGTTATTTCAATATTAATTCGTTCTCCTCTTATATCTAACCCTTTTGTCCTCAAATGTACTACATAAAGGGTTTCTCTTTCGTTTCCTCATTTCTTCAGGTAGATCTCTCTGTAGTGTCCAACAGTGATCTGCCATCATATTGACATCCCACGTACCTTGATAACGTTTTTCCATTACACTGATGTCCTGATGGAATCTTTCACCTTGCTCTTCACTATAGTCACCAAGATTTTCAGGAAAGTGTGAAAGGTGAGAATGTAAATAACGCAATTTGGAATTCATTAAGCAACCTAAAGTATCATAGTTGTATATCAACTCTTCAACTAAAGGTACGTGGGATGTCAATATGATGGCAGATCACTGTTGGACACTACAGAGAGATCTAAGAGGAGAACGAATTAATATTAAAATAACGTTTAGATAAAGATTTTTTGAAGCATATTAAAATTTTTTTATATTTTAGGCCAAAATATTTTTTATACATATATCACAGATCGAACAATATGATTTCTTTTATTTATTTCGATTTAAAAATTGATTTTTGTTATACCAAATTTTATTTTTTTCGATTTTTTGGGAATTTTTGCCATTTATTTAAAATTTTAGAGATGTCTGAGCCATGGATGTTCGAGAATTATATGTGACAGATAAACATACATGAAAATAATTATTTAGTTAGCCCTATAAAATTTTTTTCATCACAATACTAAGAATTTCTTTGCTTTTTTGCAATTTTTTGGGGTTTTTTGGAATTTACTCAGACTTTAAATGGCTAATGTTTTAAATAAACTTCAGGTTAGTATGTGGAGGACCGAAATACATAAAAACGATGCATAGTTAGGGTTAAAAAAATTTATAAATTTAAAAAACGGTCGATTTTTGTGTATTTTTGAGGTTTTTTAAAGTTTTCTAAAAATCTGAGGGTGTAGGGGTTAAACGGACCTCGGATTCGGATTCAGCGGGTCAAAATACATGGGAATATATCGGTCCCGTCAAAAGTACAGAGAACTTTTTTTTTTTTGTGTGCCGGTGTTATCAAATAATTATTAAATATTTAATTATATATATGATTTATTGTTCACTAAAATTCCATATCTTTCTACGTGATACTATGTTATTTAAACTATTTTTGTATACACCTTGCCATTCGGCATTTGCCTTGGCATATATTTCTAAATAAATAAATAAATAAATAAAATAAATATTCAAGAGACAAAAAATCCGTGATAAAATATCCTGTCGATAAATCTTATTCAGAAAAATATGTTTTAAGTGAAAAAATAATTCATGGTTTTCGATAAACGGGTATTGTATCATTCCAAGCATATGTGTTGACCTATTTCCAAAATAATATCCACCCAAAATCTGTGAAAAAAGGGCACAGTACGATTTCAAGCATATGTGTGAATCTATTTTTAATATCACGCACTCAAATTTTATGTGCAAATATATGAAACGTCGTCAAATTAAAAAAAAATTATTATAATTACACATTTCTAGCCCTACGCATAACACCTGGGGCAAAATGGACCAGCCGAAACTTCCGAAAAAATTATTTTTTCATATTTTTCGGCCGTTTCTCTATGTAAGAGGCAAATTTGGTCGCTAAAAATTTATAAAAATTAAATTTTTTTTTTAGTTGATAAATTTTTGAAATAAAGTAAAACTATAGAATTTATTTTTTTTTTTTAAACAACAATTAGTAATTAAGGTAATTGAGAGTAAACGATTTATTACACTTTAAAAAATTTTTTTCGAGTAATATAAAACCAAAAATAGTTGTCAAGAGAAAGAAATACATTCTTAATGATGAAAACAATTTAAAAAAAAAAAAAAACGAAAAAAAAAAATTTTTTATCACTTTTTGGAGGGGGGCCGCTCTGCCCCACAAAAAAAAAATTTTTTTTTTCAGAATTTTGGCAAAATGTCCATAAATTTGTTCTAAATAGGACAAAAGCAAAGTGATCTTATGGTTGAAAGCCACAAAAAATAATAATTGGCTTAGGGGGGCCGCTCTGCCCCACCCTCCCCTACATTATAAAAATGGTATATTCCTAGCTTTGAAGATGATTCCAAATTTTTTAATCGAAAAAAATTAAGACAATGAAGAGGAGTAATTCATGATGAATTTGATAATAATTATTATCAATTCAGTACTAGATTCATATTGGATTAGTTATAAGATGAATGTGTTTTATTTCATAATTGTATTTTTTGTTTTTACACCTGAAATCTTAAAAAAAATAAAGAACTATTTTATTTAACTTAAATGACATTTATTACTAATTTGATTAAATTTAACAGTATAAAATTAAAATTTACTCTAAAAAATCTATATTTATTGTTAACAGTTTGTTGTTTGTGCTATTACAAAAAAAATTCTGTTTATTGAATGAGTTGAAAAATAAATAAACTAAAAAATATATTTTACTCTGAATTATTAAATTGAATTTATTAAACTAATCTACATTTATAATATATTTTCCTAATTTTATAGCTATATTTGTTAGAAACTATAACTTGACAGTTATTGTTATATAAAATTTGTTCATTTGTTCATCAACTTTGTAACATTTTTATAATCAACTTATTATGAATCAAAAGTATTAATTTTATACTGTTGAATTTAATCAAATTAGTAATAAATGTCATCTAAGTTAAATAAAATAGTTCTTTATTTTTTTTAAGATTTCAAGTGTAAGAAAAAAAAATACAATTAAGACATAAAACACATTTATCTTATAATTAATTCAATATGAATCTAGTACTGAATTGATAATAATTATTATTAAATTCATCATGAATTACTCCTCTTCGTTGTCTTAATTTCTTTCGATTAAAAAATTTGGAATCTTCTTCAAAGCTAGGAATATACCATTTTTATAATGTACTTATCACTTGCTTAATGCGAAAGGTAAGTTTTTAAAAATTACCCATTAAATTATTAGATTTAAGCTGTTGGTTACCTGTTAGATTCAGCTGTAGTAGAAAATTAGAGGATTTTTATAGTTAATTCATTTTCAAAGTCATGTTTGTTTCAAAATCTGAATTTGATTATCAAATTCATAATGAAATTCATAATGAAGCAAATTTTTTTTGCACGAGTATTTATATTAAAAGTATTTATATTATAAGATATTTTATCGGGGATATCTTATCTATCGAGTATTTAGTCCGGGGATATTTTGTCTATCGGATAAAATGTCTTCAGATATTTTGTCGCGAATATTTTATCTATTGAGTATTTAGTCCGGGGATATTTTGTCTATCGGATAAAATGTCTTCAGATATTTTGTCGCGAATATTTTGTCTCCGGATAATAAGTGACGGTACCATAAATTATTGCATTATTAATTTCATATTTAGCACGATGAGTCATTTTCTTGTCAGAAGAAAATTAAAATTTATTTACACTACAGCAAAAAAATAGAAGATTAAAATATCTTGAAATAAACTTGGGTTTCTTTGATTAAGAAAATTACTTTGAATGAAATTTTCAAATTTTTACACCAAAAACACATTAAATTTTAAATTTTAAATGTCATAACTTTTTGTGGTAAGAACATACAAAGATTCGAAAAGATTTTTTTTCTCTCGGTGTACAAAAAATTTTTAATTAAAAAAAATGACTCGTTTTAAAAATAAATATTTCAAATATTATTTCAAGGACTTTTTGTCAGAAAAAAAATATAAACAGCCGTTCTATTTATCAGCAAACCCTCTGTGAAGTATTAAGTAGTATTAGACATATATAAAAAATGGTAAAATGAATTTTTACCCGAATGTGCAATAATCATGGTAAATAAAAAAATGTTGAAGCCAGTGGGGTCAGAGAGTAAGAACAAAGGAGTCATGGGTTTTCCAAAGGAAAAAAAATATAAACCCCCGAATGTACAATAGAGTTAAAGGTTCGATATTGATGCCAGGGCGCGCAAATGTCTTTGTCGTTATTGCTCAAGAGTGACCACAAACAACGGGGTCGACGATTACGTTCATCCAAGTGGTGTACTCACCCATTCGTGCAATGTAGACCAGAAGCATACACAGCATTATATGTACACTAGCTCTGCTGTTAACTTTACGTGCTCTATACGTTATATATATATTTAATATATGTATGTGAGTGTGTGTGTGTGTATGCATAAATTCGATTGAGAGGCATTTCGCGATCCGAAGGCGTTTTGTTTTTGACATTGGGCGGAGAGAAGGTTGGCCGTTGTGGCGGCTCGTTGACTTGGATGAATCATCAAGCTAAATTCAACCTGGACCCCTGATGAACACCCTATACTTTCTGCTCAATCTCAAAGACGTTAATCTACTTTGTTTTTTTTTCTCCTTTTCATTTATTTCATTTTTTTCCCAGGAAGTTTATGAGATATTCATATATATGGAAAAATTATACTGAATCTATAGATGTATACATATATACACTGTAAAAATCGGGAGTGAATTCGAAGTGATTATGGACTTCATTTAAATCCAAATTCACTCCGACACTCGGAGATCCGAAGTTTCAGAAAAAAATTACTCTGCATAGGGAGTAAATAGGGAGTTTATTTTTCCGGCGGAGTGATTTCGGAGAGATCTGGATTTTATTTTAATCCGCATTCACTCCGATTCAGAGTTTTAATGTTAAAATAAAACTTCCCTTCAAAGCGAATTTTACTCCAAGAGGATTATAAACAGTCATCCGCTCCGCATTTACTCCGAATTCATTCCGTATTTAATTCGCGTTCACTCCGCAAATTTTTTACAGTTTACATATAAATCAAATTTTAAATTCATATATTTGTTAAAGAATAAAAATTCAATTATTCAAATAACTGCTATAATTTTTTAAAAGCAATTTTGACAATTTAAAAAAATTTTAACGTTCACTACATCCTGATTTTATTTTTGTTTTTTTAATAAACGTGATAGAGTAGTCGCATTTAAATATTTTTCACTCTCGAAAGATCGCAATGATAGGTAGCGAGTTCGCTTCGTGACCGGCAATAAGCCGATGGATACTCAAGTCCTCAGGCCATGTGGGCTAGCTACCGAGTGCTCTAGTGTAATACACACATACATATACACATATATTAATATAATAAGAGTTGTATGTACGATGTAGATTGTAGAGTGAACATTATTCCATGTGCCCTCTTTATCCATCCACACAATAATAATATATACATACATACATCTACCGATTGAATTTGCTGACACACCCGGGGCATGTCATAGCAACTGACAGTCGTTGGTAAAACGTGACCACGATGTGCATCGCTGTGCCAACTAGACGTGCACTTGTCAAGTACTTAACTCCATATTATATACTCGTTCTCTCAAATTCAACTATTTTTATTCTCTATACTCCTCTTTTAATAAACAATTAATTCATGTTATATAATATATATTATACACGAAAATTATTAAATACTTAATAAACAATGATTTTATTCATATTATTTACTTATTATTTTATAATAATTATTTTTATATGAAGGTGAAAACAAAATTTTATTGAAAAATGCAACAAAATTAAGATATTTAAATAATATAAAAATATATATATTGTTTTGCAACATACATTTAATGAATTTCATATATTTATTGAAGTGTACACAGAAAATAAAGATTTCTTGGCGCGAAAAATTTTTACTCGCCCCAAGAAAATTTTTGCATCATGAATTGAAAACGAAAATTTTCTTAGGGTGAGAAAACATTTTCTTGACTCAAGAAAAGGTTTCTGAGGTGAGAAAAAAATTTCTTGCGTCAAGAAACTTTTTCTAATCCTAGGAAAATTTTTGTTTCCATTTCATAATACAAAATTTTTCTTGCTCTGGTGGAAATTTTTCGGAATTTTCTCTGAAAAACTCAAATCTAAAGTTCTAAAGTCTTTTTCAGAGTTTTTCAGAGAAAAGTCCGAAAAATTTCCACTAGGGTGCGCCAAGAATTTCTTTTTTTTTTTTATGTAGAGTGACCTAAGGCAAAATTTTACTTCGCTGATGGGGTATGGGCAGTAACCCTAAATTACTTTTTTTTAATTTCGAATTTTCATAGCAGAAAGTAAAGAATTTTATAAATTATTTGTTAAAATAATAAAAAAATATTTATTCAATTATTGTGTAATTAGAGTAAAAAAAACAAGAATTTTTAGTTATTAAAATTTTTATTATTAGAAGTATCATATTAACTTTTTAATCGCACCTGTCAAGTAGATTACGGGCCGGCACGTGTGTCATCAGACCCTCCACGCAGTATAATCTCAAACTCGTTACAATCGCGATTAGATGGTAAAAAATAGAGAGACCGAGCCTTCACATGCCGATCACTCGATTACAAATTTATATACATATTATATTACATACATATTTATGTAAAAAAAATTGAAAAAAAAATATCTATCCAACGGCAGATGTGTGAGTCATTACTCCGAACAATTAGGAACCCATAACATATATTTTTTTGTATTATACCATTACACATTTTGTTTTTTTAATTTTTTTAGTTTCCACTTGAAGATAAATCTAAAAGTTGAAAGAAACAATTACATAAAGTGTGGCGGCATTTAGTCTAGCTAATTGCGAGAGATAAAAAATGATAGGATCTTTGTTTTTATGTATAGATCTGCACTCTCTATAACTGACGCGCACCTTTGACACGCGACACCATGTTACTGGTATAACGCACACGTGTGACATATGTCAAGTTAACATTCGGTGACATGTTGATACTCTGGCATATATTAACACTCGAGAATAATATATGACTTTTAGCTTTAATTGAAAATAAAAATTATTTTATTTCTATTATTTGTTGGATAATTGGTAACAAAATTTGAGTGAATTCGAAGTGGGTAAGAATTTTAATTCACTCCGAAGTTCCGAAGTTAAAAAAAATCACTCCGCAGACGCAGTAAATAGAGAGTTTGGATTTTTCAGCGGAGTAATTTCGGAGTGATCTGTACAGAAAAAAAAGTTATCTTGAGCCAAGAAAATATTTTGGAAGACAAGCGATTTCGGGGACCAAGTCAAGATTTTCTTGAGTCTTGGTCAGAGGAGATTTCTACTTTATCTGAGAAAGTTGAGGTTTCCCTAGCGGATCGCAATCTACTAAGTATACACCAACTATACACGGTGTATACGCGGCGTATATACTGAGTATACACCAAGTTAACACCAAAAATTTTTTTTTAAGTCCCGTTTTCATAAAAATTTCTATTTAAGGGTTTCGAGCTAGAATACAGCGAGATGTTCTAGAGATGGCTGCAAAGTCAACAACCTCTTTTCAGATTTTTTTTCAAATGTTCAGACAAATATAAAAAAAATTGATCAACATTCTATGATGGAGGTTGATTTTTTTTTCTTTTTTCAGTAGTAAAATGAAAAATCTCTTGAAAACTTTTTTTTATACTTGTACTCACTGAATTACGACAAATTTATTAACGATGAATTATAAAGACTTGTCCACTGTAAAAAATTTGCGGAGTGAATGCGAGGTGGATGATTTTTATTTGATTTAGTCCCCACTGAGTGAATTTTTTTTTATTGAATAAAAACAAAAAAACTTTTCGCTGAGAAAATTGAAAATTTTCGAAAATCGGTAAGTTATTGGTTTTACTCCGTTTTTCGAAAATCGAGTTTTCATCAGATCTCGACGTTTTGAGGTCTTAAGAAGCTTCTTCGACCGTTTTTACGATGGTGCTTGTATGACTGTATGTATGTGTATGTTTTTTTTTAATATTCCTGAAAATTTTAATTTTTTTGAAAATGTTAATTTTTTTTCAAAATTTGATTTTTTTTTTATTTCAATTTTATTCAAAAAAAATTTTCTTCACAAGTTTTGTTCTGAGGACTTCAAAAATTTTTTTAGTGTATACTCGGTGTAAACTCTGTGTATATCGTGCGCATATATACCGTGTAAATTCAGTAATATAAACTTTGAGTGTATTTGGTGTATACTCAATATGCACCGAGTATACACCAAATAAACCCCTAATTTACACTGACACTAGGTATATATCGAGTTTACACTACGTTTACACGGTGTATATGGATCCGCTAGGGTTTCAAAACATTTTCTTGAATTAAGAACATTTACTTTCAGTCGAGAATTTTTTTTTCTGTATAAATTTCATTTAAATCCATATTCACTTCAATTCGGAGTTTGAATATTTAAAAAAACGCGAATTTTACTCCGAAAGGATTAAATAAAAAACCACTCATCCGCTCCGCGTGCACTCCGGATTTACTCCGCGTTCACTCTACTAAATATTTAGTGTATATATTTACATAAATAAATAATATGCAGACTCGGATTTTATAAAAATATAATTCTCCATTTTTGTTGAGTCACGTATTTAGTTGAATTTTTTCTCTATTGTTATAAAAAAAAGACGAGGTGTTGGAAGAAGAAAAAAGTGGATGACACATTGTCTTTGGGGACGAACGACTTTGGCTGCACATTGTTGGGGTGGGTTTCGAGTGGGCTGGCGATGTCTTATAATGTGCATGAGCGGAGAAGATGGACGAGAATAGGAAGAAGGAAGAAGAAGAAGAAGAAGAAGAAGTGCCGGTCGAGGATGCTGTTTTAAGTGCTACGACAGCGGATGTAACGGCATTGTCTTCATTGTTGCCGAATTGTAATCAATATTTTCACAATATCGTGGGCTATTGTCTATGGCACGAGCGAAATGCAGAAAATTGTTCACTTTTTTTGTTATTCTAATACTGTAAAAAGTCGAGAGTGATGCCGGATTTTATTTAAATCCGAGTTTACTCCATTACTTAAAGTTTCGGAGTTTAAAACAAAATCACTACGCATGCGGAGTAAATAAGAATATTTTTTTGAGCGGAGTGTTTTCAGAGTGATGCGGTTTTTGTTTCAACAGCTGCTAATCATTTTTTCAAATTCTTTCGCGTGAATATATGTAAAGCGAGCTCATAATTATTTCCATACTCCATATAAAGAACGCGGATTAAATCTGGAGTGAATGCAGAGCAGACTGTATTTATTAAATTCCCTTGGAGTGAAATTCACTTCGAAGGAGAGTTTATTTTAACATTAAAACTCTGAATTGGAGTAACTGCGGATTTAAATAAAATCTGTACTTACTCCGAATTCACTCCCAATTTTTTACAGTGTATGTATTAGTAATTTACTCCGCGATTTTTACTACGATATCATTCTGCAGAGTTTTTTTATAACAAATATTTTCCAAAATTCCCATTCGGCGTAAAATTTTCTACTAGGGGATTAAATAAATAAAAAGTTATCCACTCCGCAAATTTTTTACAGTGAATAACTTTTCATTTTTTATGATCAAAATTTTATTGAAAATATGCAGAAAAGTTCGAGCCAGATGAGCGAGTTTTAAACCTTACAAATTACATTTTTTTAATTTTTAAAAATTTACTTATAGATATTATCTAATATCAAATCACATTCGAACATTAGAAAAAATGAAAAAAAAAAAATAAAATAATAACATTTTTAATTGAAGAATGTTTAGAAGCATAGAATCCAAGTCGAGGTCAAGACTTCATTTGTTTTATACTGAATTTAATCGTGTACCTAAAAATCGGAACGCTTTTCGTGGAACGAAAATAAAAAAAACGAAATGAAAAGTGAAAAATCAACGGGATCTAGATTTCTGAAATGTTTCGCACGTCAGCCGATAATGGCGGTCACCCCCCCCCCCCGCCAAATACCCTTTAAGTCGCCTTTAGCCACAAATTTAATGAAGTATTTTCATTCTCGTTTTGCGTGAAAAACGTTCCGATCTTCAGGTACATATTTAATTTTCGTTATTTTCATTGTCATATTTTTCAACCTTAGAAATATAAATTTAAGATTTCGAAAACTTCATTTATTTGAATTTTTTTAAAAATAATTTATACCCCAGTTCATTTATTTTTTGACTCAACAAGAAGTTAATAGTATATACAAGTATTTTTAATTTACCAATAATAAAATTTGACCGTTTAAAATTTTTTTCGTTAGCGGGCTACAGGTTTAGTCGTCTTATTTTATAGTAATCAGTATTAGAATTAATTTTTATTATTTATTTTTAAGTATCGATTCACCACAACATTAAAAGCTGAAATCAAAGTACCAAGTACACATTAGAAAGTTTTACAATTTATGAAAATTAACCAAAGGGCATCGTTGTAAAACCACAAGATTTCTATTATGAGCTACATAATAAAAAAAACAAAAATGTACCATAAAAATACCAGACGAAAAATTTTGAAAAACACCTACAGTTCTTTTCATTAATTTTTTGCTCCTATTTTTTCAAACATATCGCTATTGTTCAATTTAAAAAAACTTAAAAAATTTGACCTACTGACAGTGTTTCATTTTTTTATTTTTCATTCAACAACCCAAAGAAACACAATAAAAAAAATAAAAGAAGAATCGTAAAAACGTGTGTAACAGTAACGTATTAGACATAACGTAAGAAAAAATTTAGCTCTCGGAAAAAAAAATCAACCATAAATCTCAGCGATTTCTAATGTCGTAAACAACATTTACAGTTTTTTAAAAGAATTATTTTCAACAAAACTCCATATATACATATATATTTTATATAAATACGAAAGGATTTTTTAAACCTTAATTGGTTCCTCACAAAGGTTTTATATTTTATTGTACAATAAAATATTTTTATTTCTTTATTTTTAAAAAAATATTTTCATAGAAAACAGATAATAATCTTAATCTTCACGAATATATTAAGACGTTAAAAAATAAATAAAATATCAAATAAGTTCCACTTTAAAGAGAGTATAATAAAAATCATAATCATTATTACTATGAAAAAATAAATAAAAAATTAACCTCAAGGGTAATATATTTATAAAGTGGATGCAATTTGACAAAAAAAAAAAAAAACCGTAAAATATATATCTGTTATTATTTACAAAAGTCAAAAGTATATTTTGTGTCCTCGCGTGCCAGCGGGTGCCTTACAACCAAACATAAGTTGACAAATAGTAGTCCAGAGTAAAGGAGGAAATGTATCTTAAGGTATAAGTGGCTGTAGGAGGTATAAAATGACCTCGACAAATTATTGCGAGAAGGTTAACGTTTGTGGGATAATGAGTAATGAGTAGGTTTTAACTGTCCTTGCTTGTACTTGATTTGGTTCAGTTGTAAATCAGTAACGATCTTCCATTTACTTTGACTATTCACCATAGCTCGTGATTTGTGTGTGTACTTTTTAAATTCGTTAAACTTGTACCAACTTTTCACGTCTAATTATCTTTTGCCTTCAAATAATGACACAATGTTACGTTTCTATTGTTATCAGTTATTACTTGTTGTCGTTATACATTAAACCTATTTATGTATTAGTTTATGACAGATAATATTTTTATGACGGGTTTAACTACTAAAGTCACTTGTTGTCATGCTTTGATTTTTCTTTATACATCAACAATTATTTCTCGTAAAATATATGGAGTTGCCACACGACTGAATTCATCTCTTTTCTATCAAAACTTTCAAAATAATTGAAATTATTAAACCGAATTTTTTTTTAAACAGACATCGAGAAAATTATAATTCTCAGGACAATTTTTTTATACAATAGGATTTTTTATAACAAAAGTTTTAAATAATTTTATTTTTGAGATTCATTTTTTAAAATTTAATTACTAACTTATACACTAAAAAAAACCGGGGTAAGTTCAGGCGATGTAAGTGTTGAAATTTTCGGTGTTAAATTTCAACACCGAATGCGGTGTTAAAATAACACGGCTGCCCGTGTGAACATTCCTTACCGGTGTTAAAAAAATTGCGCGGTGTTAAAATATTTTACTTACTCGATCACTACAGTTAGACAGTGTTTTTATTAATTAATTAAATTATTGGTGATTGAAATGGTGGGTGTAAAATTGTGTAATTTTTAAATAAATTTCATATAACATAAATAATTATTTATATCAGTACATAGCAAAATTTAAATTTCTTCCAGATAATATTCATCAAATTTTTATATTTTTTTATATGTACTTCATTTTTTTTCTAATTTCTATACGTGGAATTTTTTATTTACACCGGTATTTTAACACCGCCAAATTACACCGCCCACACCGGTGTTATTTCATTTTAACACCGCTTTACAGTGTAGAAATTAATCAAATTTTTTTTTCACGCTAATGATTGTAAATAGAACGCAATGATTTATAAAGAGATAGATAATATATAAAATTTTGATACTGTTGAATTTTTATTTCGGAAAATTTACGAAAGAAATTTAAAAAAACATCAAATTTACTGATTCCGAACGCGTGGTCACGTTGTTTCCGGCAAAGGAGTTTTTGTTTCCATAAAAAGGAATTTATCTCGAAAGAATGCAGATCAGAGAGAGAGAAGTGATTCCAACTGAGCAACCTGACACTATTTGCCAAACAATGCACACGGATAGCGAGTACTAAGTGGCAATGTTACGCATTTTTAAAAAAAAACCCCTGTTGTGAACCTCGCTCAAATCTATTCTTACGCCATCTCTTCCTCTCATCCTCAGTATCCTCTTCTTGCCCATCAGACTAACTCGCAATACTACATGATGATTTAGAACCTGAAAAATACGAAGAAGAGCACGTTTAGTTGTTGCTTCATACAAATGATTGTAATCTGTCTTTGACCATGCACTTTCAGAAGCATCTGTTGTTAATTTATAAAAACCACCTTCTTAAAAAAAAATTCCATCACATTATTTTTTAACGTTTCTTCCGGTTTTACATCTATGGAATGTTTTTTTTTTTTTTTCTAATAGTCTAGTGCAAAAATTCATGATATTTCTCAGAAGAAAAAAATGACTTTTACATGCAGACCACAAGCTCTTTTGTGACAAATATTTAAACAGGTTAAATTTTTCAATAGACTTTTCTTAACTGGTCTGTATAATAAAAGATTTGGAATCTAAATGTTTTAAATTCTTCGTGGAGGTTTATGATGGTCATAAAACAATTATACAGACATCACTGTTGGAAGTCAAGTTAAATATTTTATTCATAATTTTCTTGGTTTTCTTTAAATTGAAATAATTTTTGTTTTTTCTGAGCGATGAAAATGTTGACGTTGACACTTTTCATGAAAATTTTATTCTTTGTGATTAATTAATTAAGGTCAATAGTCCGCTCAAAAAGTTTTCGAAAGAAAAGTTCCAAATTTTTTTTTTAATTTATTCAAATCAAGAATATGTTTGATTTGATCACGAGTAAATTTTTTAAGGGAGTGTTGTTTGAATTATTGTAATAATTAAGAAGAGTATACACGTGAAAGAATTTACTCAAAATTCAAAAAATTTCATTGGTGATGAAGGTTCAAAGGCGAACGTGGTTCGTTTGATACCTGACTTAACCAGAACCTTAAATGCATTTTTCAAAGAAACTGATTATGAATTATTTGAATTTATGGAAATTTTTATTTTTATTTCGATAAATTTAAGACATCAAGTTCTTGACAAACATTGCTTATTTTATGCAAAAAAAAAACAAGTTCTTCGAAGACAAAGGTATGAGTCATTTGCAACTCAGACTGTGGTAATAAGAATTAACACAAGAAGCATTGAAAAGGGACCATTTGACCAGGTATTACATTTATCATGATCATTAGGAATATTTTGACTTTATTGAAACGGATTTCATAAAATTTTGTCGAAAAACTTGTAAAGATCATAAACCAGATCGTGTTGATAACAGAAAAAATTCTTATTGAGCAATTAACAACTTCAACTTTTTACTCAGGAATAATAGTTTTGTTAAGCTTTGTATTAATTTAAATAATTATTATTTAAAAAAAGGTTTGTAAAGTCAACAATCCCATTATTAGTGTAGCTGATGAAAATGATAATGAATTACCGACTGTAGATTAAAATCCAGTTGACTTCTTTATCAACTTCAGTATCTTTGGTCTAGGAATGACTTCTTGTCTCAATTTATTTTTCCTCGTTTTCCATGCAATAAGGAAATAAAAAAAAAATACAATTTATTGATTGCTACCTGTATTTTGTTTAAGCCCTCAAACTCCAACAAAGATACCCGGGTTAAAAATAAAACTTGATTCAGGCTCGCTTCACCTTACTTTCTTCTTTGAAATTATCGATTTGCCGACGATTCTGCGATAAGATCTCGAATTTTACAGCTTAAATTAAAGTTTTGTCGACTTTTAGAATTGTTTTTCATCTTAGTATGAACTTGCTTGTCTTCACTTCGAGCACGACAGTCATTCAGCCTACTTTTGACTTGCTGGACCAAGTCGAAAAAAGTTATTTATTCGCCTCACTGCTCTCTAAAAACGAATTAGTGAAAATCACTATTTGGCAGTGAATAGTCACTTATTGCTAGTGCAAAGTATACCACTATTTGAATTAGTGATATACTTTTCACTAGCAAATAGTGAATAGTCACTAATTTCACTATTTCATATTTAAGAGAGTGTAGATTTGCTCAACCAAATCAAAAGCAAGCAGTATTTTTTGCGTTTCACCTTAGATTTGACTGTTTCGCCTTATAATTTAAGTTGAATGAGGCTTAAGAGAGGGTACCAGGTGATTTTCAAATGAACCGTTTTCACAGGTAAAGACCCAAATTATTAAACAAAATATGTCATTCGATGCACAAACTCATTATTTATCGAATAAAATGTTTCTCGTTCGGAAATTGCAGTTTATATCTGAGAACGACTCATTTAAAATTTCCATTTGCTAATGTAAGTGCAACAAGGATAGTTCCGTTCGTTCACATGTGTGTGAGAAAGAGAATAGATGGCATATCCTCTTAACCAAATTAATTTCGACTTGATTTCGACTTTATCGTCTTAAATCGTGACTAAGTAAGCCAGTTGTCTAAACCAAGACGAAAACTCAATGTATTTGATATCTCCGTGAAAAAAGTAGAGTTTGTCTTGTAAAAAACGGCTCTAAATTTCAACTTAGTAAGCCAAGTGTAAATCAAGTTTTATTTTTGACCCGAGTATATCCCTCTAATCTAAAGGTAAAACCTAAAATCAAACTACAAATAGCTAAAAGGATTGAATACTTTTAAAAATTTCCTTCACACTTTCTCATGGTGAAGATTCATTATTCATAAAACTTTTATTCATGTAATAAGTATAATCCATAGGCAAATAAAAATTCATGTATTTTGAATTGAATTGAATTGATGATATAAAAAGGTATATCGACGTTTATTTTAACAGCTGACGAAATACGCATTCTTTATGATATAGGTACACAAAAAGTCAAAATTTTCTCTCTACCTCCGTGTTGTTACATTACAAATAAAATACTACAATAACAATAATAATAATAGTAAAAAAAATATTTGACTAAAGTTTGACATTTCTATTTGATCAAGTCAAATATATATATGTATAATTGACGGGTGCGGAATAATATGTACCCATATGTGGACACGCATAAAACAGAAATTGAGCCAACATGTTTTTCTAGGAGATGCCGACAAATATTTAGTAAACGCTGTAAAACTTGTAGTAGTTTTTTTAAAAAATCTGTAACCAACAACAAACGGTGTCCGTAAGTCTGGTCCTTTTTCCGATGAAAAAACCATATTTTGCTGTTGTATTTGTGCTCCGCCCTGATATTCTTTGACGGCATAATAACTTTTTTGGTTGAAATATGCCGGCACATTGACGTTTTACGATAAATTTTGTTGTTTAGTTTAGTATGATGATGTGTTTAAATATCATATTGTGTTTATTGTATACATATATTTTTATTTGTAATTTTATTACAAAAATAGTATAGGTAGTGTGTAAGACGTTTTGGACGTCGTCGGGGGCCCATATAGAGCAAGGGGCCAGATGCCGTTAATTTCGCCGATTTGCCGTGACGAGCATGAAGAAAAAGGCCCCGACGTCTTTTTCCAAACTTAAAAACGGTTTCTTCTATATATGAATAAAAGTATTATATATATATGAAGCTTTGCTGTATAACATACAGTCGGCACACTACTGTGTTGTCCCAGCGGCAACATAAGCCATGCCAAATTTCAACTCGTATTCAAGTGATTCGTCACTCACTCCGGGGGTGGACCTCGCCGATAATCTATTTATTGCGTGCATAATCGTTCACTCGACGCGAACACAGCTATTATTATATATATATATATATATATATACACATATATACTTTTCATACACAGATTTACGTTCCCATCATGGCTGTGGCGGGATATACGTTTTTTTTTTTTTTTTATGCCAAGATGTGGAGAAAGATTGTGACAGCTTCATCATCAAAGATTGAAAAAGAAAAAAAAAAGAATATTAGAGTCTCTGACTGTTGCTTCAATATCATATTATTAGGTTGTTTATTAATTTATCTACTTGTTGGTACGTAAAATTATTTTTTAACAAATATTTACATCAAAAATGTTGAAAAAAAATATACAAACTTTGAGTAAAGGGTTTAAGGATTGAAGAATAAAAACTTTAAGGACTTTTAAGCAACTGCTGACATCATGATGATGGTGACTATAGTTAACGGTGAGAAAAAAAAGTACCGACAAACATGACAAATTTGTATAAAGGAAATGACAACATCATCAACGAAATGTCTATTTGTAAATATATTGTTAAAATTTCAAAAAGTTACATTAGCTAATTCTCAAAAGACTGAATCATCTTGAAGATATTCCCTCGACGATGATAATTTGTAAGTTTTCACTTCAAACTTGTGTATATTCTTTTTCCTGACCAAAGTAACGATTGCCTGGGAGAATATATTAATATTACTAGTATATGTGAATAATATACTAGAGAAGAAAAAGAGTTCATAAAAAGCGTAGAAACTGAATTGCAATTGGTTGTTGCTGCTGGGCGTGTTTCGCAGCTATTGTCCAACATGATCGTGTCCCGCGGGTCGTACCATACCCAACACAAAACGATATTAATGCATTTAAGCCCATAGGAAACAATATAGTGTGCCTAAGAGGCTGTATTTAAGTTGCACTTGAATAGTCTGGTTACGCCGTAACGACCGTAATCAAACAAAAAGAATAATAAAATAAACTACTCCCTAATATTTTAAAATTATTTTCAAAAAATAACTTGAAAATAAAATTTTGTTAAACGCAAAAAATTTTTATTAAAAATTGGGAGTAAATTCGGAATGATTACGGATTTTATCCGTCATTTGGAGTTCCGGAGTTTTAGAAAAGATCACTCTGCATACGGAATAAATAAGGAGTTTATTTTTCCAATGGAATGATTTCGGAGTGATCTGGATTTTATTTCAATCTGCATTCACTCTGATTCAGAATTTTAATATCAAAATACAATCCCTTTCGGAGCAAATTTTACTCCAAGGGGAAATAAATAAACAATCATCTGCTCCGCATTTACTTCAGATTTAATCCGGGTTCACTCCCCAATTTTTTTGCAATATAGCTGGACATCAAATAAACTTCTAAATATTTACTATGCTATTACGTAACATTTTGAACGATTGGTAGCTTATGACAAAATATTTTAATGTTGGATTAAATCTCTTCACTATAAAAAATCGGGAGTGAATTCGGAGTAATTGCGGATTTTATTTCAATCTGAATTCACTCCGTTACTCGGAGTTCCGGAATTTTTAGAAAGATCTCCCAAATGCGGAGTAAATAGGGAGTTTGTTTTTTCAGAGGAGTGATTTCGGAGTGATCAGGATTTTATTTCAATCTGCATTCACTCCGATTTGAAGTTTTAATGTTAAAATAAACTTCACTCCGAATTTAATCCGCGTTCACTCCGTAAATTTTTTACAGTGTTCATATCGCAGTATCAAATTTTTTAGATCATTTTTACTAAAAAATGTCTAAGGCTAAAGTTCTAAAAAGTAATATTTTCATAATCTTGATTGAGTTTAAAAAATAACAAAGATTTTCCTGAAAATAGTTTTCTTAAAAAATATAAATAGCATGAGAGAGTAAGCGGTAAAAGTTGACGTGCACAATAATCACGGATCGGAAATATATTCGTAAAGTTATTCTCTACCTGCTCGTTTATTCTTATGAAGTCATTCGCCGGTGAATTTGGACTCTCTTGTACCTTGACAGAACTCAGAACGGCATCAACCAGCCGGCAGCTGGTATCCTCTAATTGAAATATCTAGTTTTCAATTCGACGCGGAGATTTTGTCCCGGATGGATATTATAAGACCCGACGAAAAGTCATGATGGCTAAATATTTAAAAACATGCCACGCACACCGGGCTTTTGCTTTGCTCTCTTGTTCCTGGTGCTGGGCTAAGCTGAAGGAGGCGGATCTACGTTTTATACACGCTTCCTTCCTTCTTTTTATTTATTATTTTTTTTTGTCACCCACTAGATGCCGCATCATAAACATTTTTGTTTTTTAAAATAATATACAATAAATATTATCAATTGATTTTATTTTAACATTTTATGCAACGTGTTGATTTCAATAAAAAATAAATTACAGTAAACAAACAGAAATAAATAGTTTTGAAATTCTTTCTTCAAATAGAAAATAATGTCCGGTAATTATTTAAAATTATTAGTATCAAGCTGTGCAAAAAATGCGGTTGTAAATTATTAATCCAAATACTTGGAGTGACTCACTCCTATTATGTCTATAAAAAGTCGCTTAGATATTTTTCCTATGAAAAAAAATAAAAAAAAAGTCTCGACTAAAATTTGCTGGCTCGAAAAAAAAGTTCCTGCTGACATTGCGTGTAACTTAGTGCAGTACAATACTGGATGAACCTCTTGCTCTGTGGGCGATCGAGTTTTAAATGGATTTTCCGTAAGCTTGTATATGTCTAGTGTTAAGATCTGGACCCAGACTAAAAATTAAAAGTCGTCCGAACTAAATCTCTACTCTTGTTGAGTTAGAAAATCTATATTTTTTCTAATACAAGTAAATCTCTATCCCGAAAAAAGAGAAAGAAAAAAGTGTAAGACTAAAAAGAAGAAGGTATGATTCGAAAACGGAGTTTGTTAAAGTTTTAACTGACTGACACGCGTGACGATTCGATAATGCCGCGTCGTAAAACACTAATGCCTGATCATGAGAATAACTTCTCGCTTCGTAAAACTCACATTGTTCGAGTATTGTATGCATTTTGACTGCGTGGCTAATTTCTTGTTGACGGCGTGCGCGTTTCCGTCAGTCGTTTGCTCACTTTTTCAATACACAAAAGACATATTCATATATCTATGTATTATATATATTTATTGATTATTGTTGTGTACAACTCAATTCAATATTTAATTTTTCTTTAGCTCCACTTCGTCTTAAAAAAAAAAAAAAAAAAAAAAAAGAAAATGTCGGAAAATCCAAAAGTACATACCTCAATCGCTCATTTTATTTTTAATCATTACTTTTATTTTATAGTAGTAATTTATTTTTTTTTTTTATTATGAATTTTCATTCAACTTATAAATTATCAATTTGATTTATTTATTATGAAATTTCAGTTTAATATTTTTTTAAATATCCCGCCTTTTTGTCCTAGATGGCGCTCTTTTTTCAAACCTATAATGTTACGCTAGTGCTGCTACCAGTAGTTGATGGAGAGAAAAGAAAAAAATAATAATAACAGTAAAAATAAAAATGGCGGCTAAACTTTTCGTGAATAATCAGTTTTACGTTATTAATTAATTACAATTAAACTAAAAGGATTTAGATAGTAATTTTCAGAAGGGTTCTTGTGAAAATAATACAAAGATAATAGAAAAAAGTTAGGTCGATTAATTATGTCTATCGAGAGTTATCGTGTTTACAAAATTTCATAATACGTAACAATTGACAGCACTGGTTTCTTTAGTTAAAATAATTTATCTCAAACTTATAAAATAACGAATCGACTTAAAATCAGGTTCAAATTGTTCCTCAATAAATTCTCTAGATGCTAGTATACAATTTGACCTATTTTAGTGTAATTATAAGAGTCTAGAAATATTTTTGTGTGAATAAAATAGTCAGGAAAAAGACCGTTCATAAAACACCTTTTAGCGCTTTCGCGCTTGAGACTTGAAAAAAATAATTTTGATATTTAAATAAAAATATTATGGTTGAATGTTTAATAGAAACGAAAGTTTGTAAGAGGCGGGCAACAAAAATTTTTTTAAACAAATTTATGATTAAAGATATTTTCGACATTAAAGAAAATAAAGTTGTAGATTAAAGATACTCGGCTTGAGTAAAGAGATGTAAAGAAAGATATCGAATGATGTTAAAAGAGACACAAAAGAGTGTATATCAAAAAAGGGTGGATCGTGCTCGTGCATCATCAGTAGATGAGTCTCTCACCTCTCACCTTTTATCTCACAGCAAGCGTTTGTCAGTACATTTGAGGCTTTACTGACACAATAATAATAGAGAGGCCCAATATTACCACTCCTGGTCCCCGGAGTCTTGTATCACGTCTTAAAAAATTTTTTAAAAATATCAAAGCCTAATACTATTAACCATACACGTTCGGAAAGAGGTGAAACTGCTTGAAATTTAAGGACTTCAGGGTAAATATATTATTTTATTTCCTAAGGTAATATATATATCTGGTACACCAGCCATTTATTAAATATTTGTACAATGGCATTGTCAATTCACACCCGACGCCGTGCACCGCGACGCTCCGCCCACGATCCAACTACACAGGACACCGATGATGTCGGCGGTTTTTTTTATTTTATTTTTTTTTCTCTTTCTGCTGTCTCACTCC
Organism: Microplitis mediator; assembly: GCF_029852145.1. Classification (NCBI taxonomy): domain Eukaryota; kingdom Metazoa; phylum Arthropoda; class Insecta; order Hymenoptera; family Braconidae; genus Microplitis; species Microplitis mediator. The sequence goes on along the minus strand of NC_079973.1, from coordinate 19,490,004 downwards.
GTTCCAATGGTAGTTCTACATCTTAATTTTTACTATTATGTACTGTAGGTACTATATCGTGATGACAATCATGCCTGTACCACACCCTACCCCATGCATGGAAATTTATCAACTATTATTTGTTAAAAGAAAATTTTTTAACAAATTTAAATGTTTTTTTAATTTTTGATGACAGGAAATATGTCCGGTTGATACATAAGATTTATGTATGACATCATATGTATCAGGATCCGGGCTTTACGTATACATATATGTTTGTTTTCTTCAATAGGCGGTATCAGAGTTAACAAAATATGTGTATTGTATGATTTATTATTTTTATAAATACTTGACTTAATACAATATATGTATATATTTATTTTGTATGTATTGGTGGCAGAAGAAATTAAAGTGTAAATTGGGGCGGCGAAATGAAAAGTAAACGGAAGTCGTTGAAATGTGGCTTCCTGATTGTGTAAATTATTATATGTATGGTTTCCACAGCTCTGTGTGTAAATTAGAATTAGACAAATATTGAATTAAGGGCTATAAAGAAACCGACGATAATTGTTATTGAAGCAATTATAACATCACTGACTGTGTCCAGTGTTATGTTTAGAAGAAGAATAAAATTTCAGAAGAAAATAAATATAAATAAATATGGTGGTATAGTAAAGGTGGGGGTGGAAATGTTGTTATGTACAGGAGCTCTGAATTATCAGCTCGTTAGGAAAGAATAAGTTATCTGTTTGTATCTAAGGAAAATTCGGGCTCTTTTATTTTTTTTTCTTTTTCTTTAATAATTTAAGAGCTTTGAATCAGGGTGGCCTTCAGTGTCGGCTGCTTTCATCTTGAGTGGCCATCTTATTTTTGTGTATACATGTTTGACTTCATCATAACCATCGGACCATCATACTAATGGGCATATAAGAAAACCTGATGCTTTCTCTGGACATATTTTCTGGAAAACTTCGTGATACACCCTCTTAGGCTCAAATTTGTGGGAATTTTTTTTCATTATTAACGATACTTCAATTTACTATTCCACGAAAATTATTGCCACCCACATATACGTTTCAATAACAAATATATTGGGTGGTAAGAAAGGAGTGAAAACTATTTAAATCCGACAGGGGTTATTTTGTTATAATATATGATCGGTATTAACAAGTGTGATTTATTAGTAGAATTAAAATAATTTTTTTTAATCCTTTGAATATTAGCTGTGTATAAAACATAAACAAAAGATTAATTCTACTTACACGTGTAAAAAAATTTCTTTCGAAAATGTTTCGAAAAAATTATAAAAGAAATTATAAAGTGAACAATTTTCAACTGGTGAAGTCTTTTCCTGCACCTTTTTTTTGGGCAAGAATAATTTGATTTGACAATTTTTTGGGTTTGCAGAACATTAAAAAATAGGAATTATGAACACTTACGACTTTTACCAGAATTATTCAGGTATGAGGGGAAAAAAATAACAATGATTTGAAATATTCATGAACATTCTTTGACTTTTAATAGAACTTTTTGAGGTCAGTTTCTTCAAATTTTTGTCTTGTTCAAAAATAGTCCAAAAATGAGTGATTGGAACTAATAATGAACTTATTAAGAACTCACAGAATTGTCCATTCAAATCATTCCATCCAATGTCAATTAAAACATTCCAAAAAGAGAAAGCACCGCAAGAAAAGTCTACACTATTTGAAAATTTTACGCAGCTGCTTCCGCAGTTTTCTTCCAGGTCTTAAGATGGATGAAATAAATGCGGAAATTTGTAAGGACTGTCACAATTGGAAGATGCTATGGCAGTGAACATAATTTAAAAATAACATTCAAACAATATAATAAAATTTATGTTACACTTAATGGAGAAAAATAAATATTTATTTGTTTAATTTTTCAAATTTTAACTAATTTTTATCAAATGTGTTGACGATCTTTTTCTAGTTCTTTTATTATTTTATTGTAATTAATTATTTGTATTATACTGTATATTTTCAGGTTCTGAATGATTTTTATAACTCAATAAATAACCAGTTATTTTAAAGTTACTTCTATGGTTTCTAATTTTTTCAAGTGCAAACATGTTTTAGAGCATTTTTTTTTGGATAAAAATACAAATATATTTTTAATTTATACTAAATTCCATTTCTACTTTTATGCTGAATGTGTGATGCAATGATTATCTGAATCTTCTGATAATAAAAATATGATTCCAGGATATGACAACAATTAATAACAACTTCTATTCAAAGGCAACTATTATTTTTAATATTGAAAATATTATTATAAAAATTTAATTGATTGTACTTCAATGGAAAAATTATTATTTTTATTTTAAAAATATTTATATTATTAATTAATGACACTAAATACTTGAAGTGTGTATTGATGCCTAAACACTTTAGGTGCCTTATTATCTAAAACACTTTATGTGTGTTAAAATTAAACGTTTAAAATGTTTACTACACTTTAAACACTAAAATAGTGTTTAGATGGTGACTACAAGTATTTAAACGCTTAAAGTGTTTTAAAATAAAACACTTGGATTTGCAGTATACCAAAGATGGCTGAGTGAAGATGTAGCTGATTTCACGTTATTTTTAAATGTTTTCATTTTATTCCCACTTTTTCTCTATTCTCGGTTTTTCTCTTCTAATTCTTTTTTGAGCTGTAACAATACCTTTCGAAGCTCTTCCATGTCGGCAATTGTCTGTTCATCGGACTTTTCTCGTTGTTTATTTAGCTCTTTCACCTCATTTATCTCATTATCCTTCTCTATAATTTGATTCTTTAGCTGTTCCACTGTTTTATTTTTAGTTGTTATCTCATTATCCTTCGAATTAATTTGATTCTTTAGCTGTTCTACTGTTTGTTTGTGGGTATTTATCTCATTATCCTTCTCTATAATTTGATTCTTTAGCTGTTCCACTGTTTTATTTTTAGTTGTTATCTCATTATCCTTCGAATTAATTTGATTCTTTAGCTGTTCTACTGTTTGTTTGTGGGTATTTATCTCATTATCCTTCTCTATAATTTGATTCTTTAGCTGTTCCACTGTTTTATTTTTAGTTGTTATCTCATTATCCTTCGAATTAATTTGATTCTTTAGCTGTTCTACTGTTTGTTTGTGGGTATTTATCTCATTATCCTTCTCTATAATTTGATTCTTTAGCTGTTCCACTGTTTTATTTTTAGTTGTTATCTCATTATCCTTCTCTATAATTTGATTCTTTAGCTGTTCCACTGTTTTATTTTTAGTTGTTATCTCATTATCCTTCGAATTAATTTGATTCTTTAGCTGTTCTACTGTTTGTTTGTGGCTATTTATCTCATTATCCTTCTCTATAATTTGATTCTTTAGCTGTTCCACTGTTTTATTTTTAGTTGTTATCTCATTATCCTTCGAATTAATTTGATTCTTTAGCTGTTCTACTGTTTGTTTGTGGGTATTTATCTCATTATCCTTCTCTATAATTTGATTCTTTAGCTGTTCCACTGTTTTATTTTTAGTTGTTATCTCATTATCCTTCTCTATAATTTGATTCTTTAGCTGTTCCACTGTTTTATTTTTAGTTGTTATCTCATTATCCTTCGAATTAATTTGATTCTTTAGCTGTTCTACTGTTTGTTTGTGGGTATTTATCTCATTATCCTTCTCTATAATTTGATTCTTTAGCTGTTCCACTGTTTTATTTTTAGTTGTTATCTCTTTATCCTTCAGTTCAATTTGATTCGTTTGCTGCTCCACTTTTTCGTTCTTGGTTTTTATCTCTTTATCCTTCGTTTCAATTTGTTTATTTTGCTGTTCCACTTTTTCGTTCTTAGTTTTTATCTCTTTATCCTTCTCTATAATTTGATTCCTTAGCTGTTCCACTGTTTTATTTTTAGTTGTTATCTCTTTATCCTTCAGTTCAATTTGATTCTTTTGCTGTTCCACTTTTTCGTTTTTGGTTTTTATCTCTTTATCCTTCGCTTCAATTTGATTCTTTAGCTGTTCCACTGTATTCTCTGATTCATGATTATTATTTGATGATTCTTCTCTTACAGTTTCATCTGATTTTGTCTGGTTGCGCATAAATAGCAACCCCCCTATTATAATCACTACTAAGAATAGTAAGAAAATCCAGTTTGATGTACTATTTTCATTATTGTTCATGATAAGACTATTTGTTGCGTTTTATTTTTCTTTATTATGAGCGTGATTACGTTCTAATAGAATTATCAAATGGTTTGAGTATTTTGTTCCATCGCTGTGGCGCATTTATCCTATGTACTTGAAATAATGACGTGCTCACTGACATAAGCGTTTACTACTCTTTGGCATAAGCTACTATAAACCATTAGTTATCAGTAAATTATTACTTAAATGTGAGTCATATATTTTAGTAGTGGTTATTATGAGACCGATGAACTTAAATAAAAATCTGGGCAACGGTTGGCCCTGCGGGCCAGCTCCAAGACTTTCCGTTCCTTAAGCTTGAATACATCGTTGTGAATACATTTTCGAACTCTTCGAGCTCGAAAATACTCTTGGATGCCGTTGTTTTCTTCTGAACTTTTCAGACTCAAACACATTATATCAAACACATATATATATAGGGGAGGGTGGGGCAGAGCGGCCCCCATGGGGCAGAGCGGCCCCCCTGAAATTTTGACCAAAAAAAAAATTTTTTTTTTTTCGACTAATTACTATAAATCCGATATGTTTGCGCATTTTTACCCCTACGCATGACATTTGGGGTAAAATGGACAAGCCCAAAATAAAAAAAAAGTGATTTTTTCATATTTTTATCGTCAAATTAAAAAAAATTTATTATAATTCCACATTTCTAGCCCTACGCACAACACCTGGGGCAAAATGGACCAGCCGAAACTTCCGAAAAAATTATTTTTTCATATTTTTCGGCCGTTTCTTTATGTAAGAGGCAAATTTGGTCACTAAAAATTTATAAAAATTAAATTTTTTTTTTTAGTTGATAAATTTTTGAAATAAAGTAAAATTATAGAATTGATTTTTTTTTTTATTAAATAACAATTAGTAATTAAGGTAATCGAGAGTGAACGATTTTTTACGCTTTAAAAAATTTTTTTCGAGTAATATAAAACCAAAAATAGTTGTCAAGAGAAAGAAAAACATTCTTAATGATGAAAACAATTAAAAAAAAAAAAAAACGAAAAAAAAAATTTTTTTATCACTTTTTGAAGGGGGGCCGCTCTGCCCCACAAAAAAAAAAAAATTTTTTTCAGAATTTTGGCAAAATGTCCATAAATTTGTTCGAAATAGGACAAAAGTAAAGTGATCTTATGGTTGAAAGCCACAAAAAATAATAATTGGCTTAGGGGGGCCGCTCTGCCCCACCCTCCCCTATATATATATATATATATATAGTACATTGTATCACTGTAAAAAGAGCGATGTTAAAAATGGACTCATTTTAACTCCGTCCGGTGTTAAAATGAAATTATACCGGTGTAGGAGGCGTAATTCGTCGGTGTTAAAATACCGGTGTTAAACCGGTGTAAAAACAGGGTAACCGGTGTAAAAGCGTGTTAACCGGTGTAAAAGCGGGGTAAACTGCGTCCGCTTGGAGTATTAACTTTAAAGATTATAAAACATAAAAAATGTCAGTTCTTTATAAAAATTAATAAAAAATATTATTTTTTAACAAATATAGTGATCGAGTAAGTAAAAATATTCACAAAGTAAAATATTTCAACACCGGTAAAGAATACTTACACCAGCGGCGGCGTTATTTTAACACCAGGGAATTTTTTTTAACACCGGTACAGAATATTTACACTCGTGGTGGCGTTATTTTCACACCGCTTTTGGTGTTGAAATTTAACACCGCCGATTTTAACACCTACACCGCTTGGACTTACCCCGGTGATTTTTTACGATGTACTAATTGAAGGATTTCAATGTTTAATGTAGTAATCAGTGCGTTTTATTGAGATTTTTCTGACGATATTTCTCCGAAGATATTTCTCGAACGAATTAATCGATTAAGATGGTTAAGGCGGCAATCGGCGCGTTTCATTGAGATGTAGACCTGATCGCGTTTTGGAATTGATTAATTTGGTATTTTTCAAGAAACTTCGAAAAAACTAAAAAAAAAATGTTTTTTAATTCTTCGATAACGATTTCTTTCGAACGAATAAATCGATTGTGATGGTTGGGATGGCAGTCGACGGGGGTTATAAAGTTTCAGAGCTGATTAGATTTGGGAATCAATCTATCGAGCACATTAGAAGTTATCCAAAGTTATCCAAAAAACATATTTGAAAAAATTTCCTTTTTGGAATTTCTCCGAACGCACCGTACCGATCAAACTCAATTTATCATGGCTTGTAGGAATAAATAAGAAGCCGTGTCGAATTCCACCTTAGAGATCGAAATCGGTTCATCCGTTCAAAAGTTACATATATTTACATACGTACTTACGTACACACACATACATACATACATACATGTTCTAATTATTTTGAAGTTCCAAAAATGTTCAACTCAAAGTTCAGAATTGTCTCAATTTTGGAAGTTCATTGTCAGGAACATTTTCGGAACAAATTTTTTTTACATGAGTATTTCCAACACCAGTAATTTATTAAAATTTATTCCGGAATCAATTTAATCGTAAAAATCGAAACTGAGATGCTGTATAACTCTTTTGAGGCGGCATTTATTTGATGCGGCAGTAGATCTTTGCCTTTAAGGTGTAAAGAAATGTTAATTATAAAATAAAATGATTAATGTGTTTAAATTTACAAAAAAAGTTTACATGATTGAGATATCTTTTGTAAAAATGTGTGACAAAATAATTTTTGCGGGGGAAAAACTATAATTCAGATTTATCGAGTATGAGTCGACGCCTGGCTAATAATATCTGTAAATGTATGAAGATATTTATACATCTATTTGTATATAGATTTACAAATGTGAGTATGTGTGCCAGGTGTGAAAAACGACAAGCCCAGAACTAATAGGACCACAAATCAATGACGTACACGATAGACGATCATTATACTTTAGCCAACGTGTTTACCACATCGGATAGAGCTGGGTCATCATTGCTCACGGGGAATCTCCTGTGTACAAATATATCAGACATACGGATATATAAACATATATATGTTATTTTGTGTATATATATAAATACAAAGTGTGGGGATTTTATCCCCTTATGCTCGATCGGATATATTGTATCTTCAATCGGACGTTTTCAGTGCGTGTAAAAATGATTTAGTGATTCACATGCCTGCCTCTGTGATCTCTAATGTTACATTGCATGTAGTATGTGTAGAGTATAAAGAAAAGCGTGTCACGTTTGATATTGTAACGACTTGATCAGCAACAGCAACCCTAGGGAAAACTGGTAAACGAGCAGTCCTCCATTGTCCGATCAACAATCCGTATGATACAATAATATTTATTGTAATAACTCATTTTTATTTCAATTCTACTAAAACAATGTCTAATTATTATTTAATCAACTATATTTTTATCTAAATTAAAATTTTTAATAATTGACTTAGAATTATCGTAATTTAAAAAAAAAATGTTCTCTGAATTTTTTACAAGACTTTTTTAAAGAAAAAAAATATTGACTTTTTTTAATAGCCAACAAGTCAAAGGAAATGAAAGAAAAAAAAATAATGCGTTGTGAGCTTGTGGTGGGTTGTCGCTGCATCCTGGACACAATGACAAATGGGTATAAATCCTGTCGGCATCTAAATGTCCCTTGTGATCTCTGTATTACAGGACACAACCACCGAAACAGAGAATAAGTTGTCTCTGTATATATGTATATAATAATATAGCGCAGAATACAAATGTATACAAAACGTCTATTGGTAGCTTTTAGGTTAGGGGTGTATGTGGCCAAAGGGCGCGCGTTTGTGGTGTGGCCTTACGTATGTTACAACATTACACTATTAGTTATGTGTTGCTGCTGCTGCTGTCTGAAAAGTTATGGCTTTATATTTAATATTGATGACAAAAGTAAAAAACTCGTACAATAGAATCATACTTTATTTTTCGTACAATTGTTAAAAGAAAAAAAATTTGATGACTTATTCGATCAGCCGCGTTTAATTTTTTCGGATTGCGCGAAAAGCATAAAACGTAAATTATACATGCTGTTACTGAAAATCGACGGCTGCGTTCATGATTAATGATAAATTAATCAATTCAAATGGCGAAGAATCAAGAAGGAAAATTTTTTATTTATAAAATTTACAAAACTCATTCGCGGTAAATTTTATAAATTAATTCAGTTGAGTTGTGATTAGAATCATTGACATATCATATATGGATAGAATAAGTCGTGTAGAGTGTAGGACTATAAACGTATAAACGATGACTTTCGGGTTGGTATATTTGGCTCGTTCCACTGCTTTGTCGACGTGTTGTCACCAATTGTCGCGCGGTGCGCCCCACGAGTTTACACACAACAGGGTGACATGCAGTTTATGTGATTCTATTGTGCGTTGCATCGTTCTTGCCAAGGCCCGGTTTTCTTCACTATTTATGTTCAGAAGTGGGTATAAGGTTTACTACATACATGAGTACAACAAAACTGTGATGGTCAACTTTTGATATATATATAAATGTATTATTGGTACATATATTTTTATACGTCAAAGAATTATGACTATCTATTGAAGGGAATGGTAGAAGAATAAAATAAAGAAAAAATAATAATAAAAGATGGTAAACGCATGATCGACTCTTGCAGGTGATGAAGAAGACCGCCGTGGTATTATTTTTGTGCAGCTGTGGCTTTAACAATTGCCACTGACTCCGCGAGATGTCTCTATTACCATTTCTTTTCACCACCGATCATTCATTTTTTTTTTATATAAAATAAAATCCGTAATAAAAAATAAATCTGTATCGTGATAAAACAACTATTTTATTGATTTTTTTTGAATGATAAAAATAAATAAAATACTTATTTACATGAAAAAAAAAGTTCGGAAAATCCAAAAGTGCAAGCCTCGTAATGTTCATTCAATTTTTAAGAAAAAAAAAGTCATAGTTGTCTTTCATTAAGTAAAATAGAGAAAAGAAAAAAATAAATTATTGATTTCGATAACTTATTCGAGACAAGAAACAGAAGAAAAATATAAAACAATTAATTATTTAAGTATCCTACCGAGGGAATTAGAATTTAATGAATAAATGAAACAAATTCTGTTAATTTTATTATTATTTTTTATTATTACTTTTAGTTACTTGAATATCAGTGATTAATTTTTCGCGATCAAAGGCTGAACGTCGTATAATCATAGAAATATACCTATAGTCATGTGGGGCAAGTGTGCACTGTGGGTAAGTGTGTGTAAACCTAATCATTTCGGCCTGAAATGCATGGGTTTACGCACACTTACCCACTGCGCACACTTGCCCGACATTACTCTAGGTATACAGAAGACCAGTGTTTTTCAGAATTTTTTACTCATTATAATTAAATGACACCGAATGACCCGGGTCATAATATCTAGCCTCATCAAACCCAAGTAAGCCTCAATCCAGCCACACTGAGAGAAAAAAAAACTTTTTTCAAGTATATAAATGTTTGTATCCTACCGAGTAAATATTTGTTTAATCTTAGTAAAAATGTACTCCGATCAAGTATCTTTTCTTAAAACAAGTATAGAAATTCTTAAATCAAGAAAATATTACCCGGTCGAAGTACACATTTACTATGATTAAGAATGTTATTTGTTTGTATAGTACCGAGTAAATATTTCTTTAAATGAAGTATTTATACTTGGGAAAAGTTTTTTTTTCTTTCAGTGCACACTGAGTAAAAAAAGCATTTTGAGCCTCAAATGATGTTCAAAAAGCCTCAATGAGCCTCAAATGAACCTAGTCTCGACTATGTAATTTGAATTCGATTAGTATTATTTGAGGTTATTTGAGGTTCTTTGAGGCTCTTTAAGCATTATTTGAGTTTACTTTTTTTACTCAGTGAGGCTGGATTGAGGCTTACTTGGGTTCGATGAGGCTAGATATTATGACCCGGGGAAAAAGTCGTTTCAAATAGCAAATAATCCAGTGTCGTTCTGAATCTAATAAAAAAGGATAGTCCAGATACGTTAAGTTTTTCGGGCGTAATCGTAGCACATCTACACCTAGACATTCGGACGTTCACGAAAAATTTTTCTTATTCAGATTTTTTTAAATATTAAACAAAATATGTGTTTTAAACTCATCGAGTGTGATAATAAGAGCATCTCTCTCGATAATAGTGAACTTGTATTAGCTTACAAATACAAAATAAATTAAACAAAAGCAATTCAAGTCCAGAAAACTGCTTGACTTTAATATTCTGAGAGTAATGCATTACCTCAAACGCTTCGCGTTATGAGGCGTGCAAAAAATGGTTTAATTTTTATAGAAACTTTTTTTCTTCATATTGGTTTCGCGTGACAGCATTGTAATAGCATAACCGAAAATGACGTACTGTACTTATAGAGAGTAGTAGCGCACGGGGGTAGGTACGTCCCACAGGATGCGTCAGGGGATATGCAGGACTAATTTACGGCAGACGGGAGGGCGGTGGTGTTAGATAGCGACATTGATGGATACATTGTTGCTTGTATGCTTTTGAGTTATTGTGACACAACAATTGAGATGTGTGTCTTCATTGTTTGCTTGTTTGCCAGGTCTTTCGCGCCATCGCTCCCCTCAAAAGTTACTCGAATTTCCCTCAGCAAAAAAAATTTCAGCAAAATGCTCACTGCTTTGCTCCGGCTATTTTTTTAAAGAAACAGTCAACTATTAATTGAATATTTAAATTTAACAATATTGGCACTATAAATATTTAAGTGAGAAGTTTAAATTATAATAATTTTCGAAGAAGGGTTTTCGAATAGATTTTTTTTTTAAATTGTAATTCGAGTCGACACGCCCGCGCACTCGTGCTATATAGCATTGGTCGACTTCAATGCATTTATTATTAGACATATAAAGGAGATTCTATTGTGGTTTTCATAATAAAATATTATATTAGGCAATACGAGTGGGAAAGAGAAAGAAAAAGAGAGTAGTAGACTCAATCCTGGGAATTAGTTTTGTATTCCGACACCGTTTTTTTTCTCTATATAATATACTCTTGTTGGTCCTTATTTTGGATACGATTGGATAATAATATATATTTAGAGAGTGTGTATGATCAAATGAAAATGGAAACAGCACAGAGATATGAGGACGAGGTAACTACGGTAATCCTCCTCGGTTGAGGATAATCTATCTTGAATGGCGCAACAACACCGCTAAATTTAATATTAGATGGGAGAATGCTCCACTTATTGAAAGGACAACGGGACGCATGGCCAGTGTTACCACCACTAGAGTATTATTATAATAATGACTATGAATGCACATTGTTACCTAGCGACCTACTACTCGTCACCTCGTGAAATTGTGCGCGAAAGTACGTAAGTTAACGCCAGATTTGCTTTCTTATAATTCCGCTGTAGTTTGACACCTGAATGGACCTCCCTGACTGTGAATCTTTTTGGACGTTTTTAAGTCTCATTATTTACAGACACTTGATTTACATTGAAATTCTTTTTATTTCTTTCTCTTTTTTTTTTATGTAAGTTTTATTTCTTACGCTAGGTGAACTCGTAAGAGCTGTTTTGTTTATTATTATTTTTCTTCGAGGAGCTGACTAAGAATGTACGTTAGATTTATTTTGTTTAAGTATTTTTAGACTAATTTTTTGTTTAAAAAAATTATTCGTAATTTTTTTTTCATCATTAGTAACTTGGTGGGTAAATAAGCAGACATCTAAGTGATATTTATAAATCATGATGAAGATATAACATTAAAGCGTATAATGATGGAAAAAAAAACATCATCGATGATCCTCAGTTTAGGCTAGAATAATAGAAGAACAAGCAAGGGCGTTAATAGATTTTTTTTTATTGCGACTCACGTGCCGACTGTACCTAAACAATCAGAAAACATGATACTGCATATTTGCTTCCATAGATCTTTCATAATATTTCATCCATCACTTGATAAGTAATGATAAATAATGACGATAATTTAATCTTAAACCTACTGTAAAAAAATTGGAGTAAGTCCAGGCAGTGTAGGTGTTAAAATTTTCGGTGTTGAAAATATTTTTAATATGACTGATTCAGTCCTGTTCTGACATGATCGGTTACTAACTTCATATGTGTCTGTAGTGTCAAGAATAGTAAAGACACATATGAGGTTAGTAACTGTTTATGTCAGAACAGGACTGAATACTGTTCTGGAGGTTAATGAGATCTACGAGATATAAGTAACCATTCCTGTCACTAAATAGTAAGTTCTCGCATTCTATACAGCAACAAGAGCTATATGCTGAGAGGTTTGTATACTCTTGAACTATGAACGACGACTATTTTAACAGTAATCAGTTATATGTTTCATGTACTGTGAAGCACAGCATTGGTTACTGTTTAAAAAGTAATAGTACGTATTAAACAATGACTTACTCCTGTTCTAATATGAATCAGTCATATTAAAATATATTTTTCGTCAATGACTGTGCAGAACAGTAACCAGTATTATTTATTTTCTTTATTACACCGATTTAATACCACTAAATTACACCACCTACATCGGTGTTATTTCATTTCAACACTGCGCTGTTTTAATTGAGTCAATTTTTAACACCGGTCTTTTTACAGTGAATGATTTAACTAGGAAAAGAAAAAATACCTAAAACATTTAACGATTGAATTACACTTTTTTGATATCAAATAGTCAGTGGTCAGTTACGTTCATTTATTTACAAAAACAACCGAAATATGACACCCTGATGAGGGTTTCTCTGCTTACAAATTACGTAACACAGTGATCTAGTGTATCTTCATTGCTTTTTAAATCTCATAAGATATTTTCTCTATAAAAGTATCCACGAGTATTTTTTATTACGTCTGCACAAGTCTATACTCTGCTGCACTATCCTCTATCTCGTATGAGATCATTGTGTGAAATCGGTGGATCGCAAAATCCTTCAAGACGCTCCGCCCATTGTGACCGTGCTATGTTTGCAACAATCTTGTAACAATAACACACGAGAGCCCTTCATTATGGAATTACGTAACTGTAAATTGAGCAAATACAACGGGGAACTGTTGGTAGACTAGAGACTACTGCTTTTGCTATTGTTGTACATTTTGTATAATATTTGTAACATACTCACATATGTATATATTTTACAACAAACGCCAGTGAGAAAAAAAAACAGGGCTTCTAGGTTTGCATTTTTTTTTTTTTTTTTTTTTCTATTTCATTCAATTCTTTAAAGCCCAACGGTAGTCTAAATATCGTATTACAGACGAGAGTAACTCCTATCTCATCGTGACATCTAAGTCCACTGTCTAATGGTATATAGCTATATATATAGATATATATATATATATGGGAAGTAAGGCAAGTAAAGCATCGGGAATAAAAAAAGAACATTTTCAGACGAATCATTTGGAAAAATCAAAAATTGAACATCTTAAATGCTCGTTTCAACATGATTATCAATCAAAACTTCCAAAAACGTAACTCTGGAAAATAAAAATTTGTCAAAAAAAATGTTCCGTTAAATTATTGAAGTATTTTTGAAAATTTAAGACTATAGAAATTAAAATCTAAGTTGGATTTAATTTCTTGCCTAAAATTTGAAAATTTCTCATGTGGAATATTTTTGAAGCTGGTTTTTTTTTTAACTTGAGACAGGGCAAAGTGATCAATTCAATATTTTTACTGGATATTTTTGACTAGCAATTTTGCCCCACCGACATAAAAAGTCAAATAACTTGTGAATGTCAACGTATCGAAATTGAAAAATATAAATTTTGGAGTGAAAAATTTTTAGAAAATTAAATTTGTTGTTTAAAAAAAGTCTTTATGTTTGAAAACATTAATTATTAAAATTGTAAAATTAGCTATGCTTATAATTATCTTTGTCGATAGTCCAAAAGAAAAAAAAAATAAATAAATATTCATAGTTTTTTTTTCGTGAGATGCGTAATAATATAATGTCTAGCTGAAACGAAAATATATGCAAAAAAAGCATATGTGTAACATAAATTTATGTAAATAAATTGTATATATTACCGATGATAGCCCACAGTAAAATAAAGTAAAATACGGAGTAAAAATGAAAAGCATTAGTATTGTAATATTTTTCGGGTGTTTTTGTAGTTGGTAGGCATCAGTCAAACAGGCATCGAACAGATCCATCAGTACAGGAGGAGAGACGAGTAGTATGCACAGTAGCGAGCCTCCGTAACCTGAGGCACCGTCAAACAATATATAATATAGCTCCTGCTGTTATTGTTGTGGATTATCCGCGAAGGGTTTTATATCCTCAAGTAAAATACAACACATTAAGGCTCCACCTCGTGGATAATAGACATGTTTATTTTAATAGCGGCAAATGGTGGTCGAGTGTACCGACACTAGCCGCTAGCTACTGTTCATTTTAGTTTTGTTATTTACGCTCCGCTCAAATTCAACGATGGAATTTTACTGTTGAGTAATAAAATTTAAAAAATAAATTAAACTAAATAACATTGGTACAATGTGTTGTGTATATTTCTATTTAAAATCATTTTATTATTATTATCATTGTTATTAGTAGTAGGATCACGGAAAAAAATGATGCTCAAAATTTTAATAGTTTGTAGTTTATTTTTAACTTGAAATTAGTATAGTCGATACTAATATCAAACCAGAATCATTATATATATATATTACAAAATGGCTATTCTTTATATTAAAATTTGATACACATAGAAGAGCAAAATTTGTAATTTCGTATGTTAAAATTAATATGAAAAAGAATCGATAAATTGGTATCTAGTAGATACTATCTACAGTTATTACTATTCAAATAAACATAGAAAAATTTTAAAAATGGGGAACCGAAAAATTAGTAATCATACATATTAATATAAAAAGATCTAGTATACTTATTTTTCATTTTATTATTTACCACTTATTCGATTCATGTATATTGTAAATTAATTTAAAATGATGAATAAATGATATGTTAAGCTAATAATTGATCAGTGATATCGAATTTATAAAATAAAAGTTAGTAACTTTTGCAATTTTTCGACTGGAAAAATCAGTATCTAAGATATTAATTCTTAATTTGACCAATCATTACTTTTTAATAGATTATGCCATAAATTAATTAATTTTCACTAATAAGTCACGTATTATACCTAAAAGTAATAATATTTACTTACTTTTTGAAATAATTGATAGTAGATTTTAGGAATCTACAAAAATTAGTAAACTACTTTGCATTAAGTACATAATAATACTAATTATTGATAACAGATTCTACTTTTTACTATTATTTATTAATTTTTAATATTCTGTTTTTTCCGTGTAATTGTAGAATTAATAATAATAATAATAATATTTAAATATTATATGTACGTAGAGATCTGGAGTTTGTGTTGATTCAGGAAGCTCTTGGTCACGCACCAGGGTGGACTTTATGGAGATATCCCGGTGTAGTCTATAAGGAATTAACAAATGAGAATGTATATCGTCTATATATACTACATAGATATGAGTGTATAGTTTATGAGTATGCCTCTTGCTATCAAGATGAATATATATCCGTGTAGCGTAGCTCAAGTATGCAACGACGGGAAATAATGCTGGATCACCGTGACTAAAAGGGCTAATCATGACAAATGTTACGACCGGTTGTTGTATTATTATTATTCAACGTATCTTACCGAACCAATAACGAGTCAGGTCATTTCTGTACGTACAAACCGCACTTTTACAAGTTAGATACTGCAGAAAATAAAAAAATGTATGTATGTTATATTAGCTGATACTCCATACTCACGGGAGAGAATAAGTTTTGAGTTGAAGTTACTCTAAGCGAGTAAACTCGGATATAATAAATTAATATTATTTCATCTTCTCAATTACTGTTCGCGGAGAGAAATGTCAAGTAAATATTCCTATGATGCATAGTAATGGTTAAATTACTCTATAGTTTGTATAAGCAGTCACATAAGAGCAGTGTGACACAAACTATAGAGTAATGTAACCATTACTATGCTGCATAGGAATATTTACTTGACATTTCTCTCCGCGTACCGGGTGAAAATTACTATGAGAGTATTGTTTAACTACACTAGTTGAAAAAAAGATAAATACACTGATAAAAGGATTTCGGAGCTTTTAAAAAGATTTCTTAGTATTTAAGAAATCATTTCTTAAGCATCATATTTTTGTATTTAACAAATATTTCTTACTATTTAAGAAATCGTGTCGTAAGAAATGATTTCTTAAATACTAAGAATTCTTTTTAAACGCTAAGAAATCTTTCTATCAATGTATGACCATCTTGCAATAGGGAATGATTATCATTTTGTATGTGATAATTATTGTTTACATGATGACTACTCTTTTTTCGTATACACGGAAAAAAATAAATAGTAAATGCAACATGATGCAGTCTTGGTAAATAAATATGATGAAATCATGTTGCATCCACATGACTTGTCATGTTTCGGCTACATGACAATCATGTTGCGGTAGCATGAGAAAAATCATGTGGCAGCAACATGATTTTCATGTAGCCTTAATAGCATAAAATTAAGCTGCAACAACTAAATATTTATGCTTCAAAAAAATTATTTATTATCAAGCAATTAGATTTTTTCGGATTAATAATATTGCAGATGAAAATTAGAGTAAATTATCAAATTAAATCATTTGTAAATGATATATTTGCTTGAGGAGTGAAAGGTAGTCAGGATTTTCAAAAAATCGATTTTTTGCTTGATTGTTGCTTAATAATAAATAATTTTTCTGAAGCATAATTATTTAGTTGTTGCAGCTTAATTTTATGCTATTAAGGCTACATGAAAATCATGTTGCTGCCACATGATTTTTCTCATGCTACTGCAACATGGTTGTCATGTAGCCGAAATATGACAAATCTCATGCTACTGCAACATGGTTGTCATGTAGCCGAAATATGACAAATCATGTTGCTGCCACATGATTTTCTCATGGTACCGCAACATGATTATCATGTAGCCGAAACATGACAAATCATGTGGATGTAACATGATTTCATCATGTAGCCGAAACATGACAAATCATGTGGATGGAACATGATTTCATCATGTTTATTTACCAAGACTGCATCATTTTGCATTTACTATTTATTTTTTTCCGTGTAGTAATACTTATTACTGCCGATAGTAATAGTTACCATCTATACCCTTGTAAGCAAAAAATATTTTACGATGGGGCCTGTCTTGGCAAAATATTGGGCTACCAACCCTTGGTTTTCTAGTCTTGGCCAAAGAGTTTGCTGAACGACTACTAAGCCTCGGTTCACCAGACTGGACCCAAGAGTTCACTAAACTTCGACTACCGATCCTCACTATTAGAAAACAGGTTTACTTTAAATTAAAGGGTAGTTTTTAATATTAGTAAAATTATTTGAAACTGTAGTACTTGTACCATTATAAAAATTATGTTAATTTTAAATTATAAAGTTCAAAGCTTTATGCTGCCACGTGAAACTGATGTGAGATTAATGTTTTTAATTTAACATTAACCGAATCGGGATTAATTAAACAAAAAATTTTTTAATTACTTTATTTACATTTAAATTTCAAAAGTATATTTTTTATTGAACGTCAATTTATCATTTGTGATAATATTTTATCAGGCAAAAAAACGTATTATCAAAAAAAAAAAAAAACAGATAAATTTTTTTAATTGTTATGTTTTCGACAAAAATTTTTTCATGGAGTCATTACTATTTTTATCAAGGCTTTAACGATATACATTATGAAAAATACATTTGTTGATCATTAAAAAAATATGAAACTTTCTGTTTTTTGATGTTAAAATCCTCAATATAAAAAATAATAGCGAAAGAAATGATAATTAACAAAAGATACAATTTGTTATCATTAATATAGTGGTGTCTTTAATGATGTCACTAAAAAATGATTAATGTTTTATTCTTTTTATCTTTATCTATTTTATTAGTTTTGTAAAATAATTAAATAAAAGACAATTATTTATTTGTAGCATTGAAAGATGAAAATTTTCAAAATTGATAGATGTTTATATTATGTAATGAGAAACAGAAAAGACCACTGACTAGCTGACAGTAATTTTTTTTAGTTTCATTGTTAGATTTTCTTTCTCTTCATGTAACATTTGGCTGTTTATTATTAATGACAACGAAAGTATTTAAAAATTATATAAATTTTATGTAGGGGAGGGAGGTGCAAAACGGCCCCCCTAAGCCCGTTATTAATTTTTGTGGCTTTCAACCATCAAATCAGTTTACTTTTGTCCTATCTCGAACAAATTCATGGACATTTTGCCAAAACTTAAAAAAAAACTATTCTATATTTATTATTTATCATTATTTTTAACCCAAAAAACTTTGCTTTGCTTGAAAAATTTATCAATTAAAAAAAATTAATATTTTCAAATATTTTTAGTGGCCAAATTTGTTCCAGACATAGGAAATCAGCAGAAAAATGAATAAGTATATTAATTTTTTTTTAATTTAACGATAAAAATATGAAAAATTCTTTTTTTAAAAATTTTCGGCTGGCCCATTTTGCCCCACAGGTATCATACGTAGGGCTAAAAATGCGCAAATATATCGAATTTATAGTATCTATAGATACTTTTATAGAAGAAAAGCAGAAGAAACTTTTTTGATCAAATTTTGGGGGGGGGGGCTTCTTGCTCCACCCTCCCCTATTCAAATTTTAAAGATTTTATTTTAATCTTTTTGATAAATGAAAATATATAAATGATTGATGAATTTTCACAACAAGCAAATAGTAAATGAAAAAAAAACTAAAGTAAAATAGTGTTAATTTATCTAAATAAACTGAGTGTTGACTCCTGTCAAGTTCGTCAATATTAGGTCGTCAGTTTATACTCGAACAAGAAAGATACTAATCTGAGCCAGCTTGTTTTTAGACACACCTCTGTTTTCCAATCTATCGAACGAAACTTACATATATACGAAAGACCAGAATGAAACGAATGAAAAGACAGTAAAGAAAAAAAGAAAGAAAATAAGCAGATGATCCTCTGGCCAAAAGGTCTCGATGATGTTGAGCTATTTGTTCACGTGCCCAGTTCAAGAGTTTAAATTAACAAACTCTACATCTGCTGTCTTTAAAACCCTTTCGTATTTATACCTCACTTATATTTTATTTGTTCTACCGACTTATACATAAATGCTTTGGCTATACTTTTTTTGAAAAAATTCTTAACCATCAGTTACGATTTATGTGTTGGACTATAATCTATTGACATCCACAAAGCACCTACTTATCCGTACACTAAAACCGCTAGATTAATAAGAAAAGATGCCGCATTTACCTCATTAAAAGTGTTGATGGTCAGTTAGTATTTAAATCCCTCACACCTTTTATTCTTCGTACGTACTTTCAAGTATTGGAATCGATAATTATATATTTCGAAATGATCCGCCGCAGCTGCTTTTCACGGCTGTCTACTCGTCCTGGTTCTCTTCATCAACCCCTTTATTATTATATATATATATATCCATATACATCTATATATATATATGATCCACCCCTTTGTATTAACATCTCATCCATTCGAACGATGTTGTCCGACAAATAGAAACACTTTTAAGCCGTTAAGCCACCACAAATACAAAATAATAAATCTATTTAATTATAAAGTTTTTTTTTTCGATTACAAAATTTTTAGTACTTTTAATTATAGTTATTTTTTTTAAAACCATTAATGCACGGAAAAAATGCAACAACAAAATTACGGTAGTCAATACGCAGAAAAAATAATCATGGTAAATAAAAAAAATATAATATTTTAAATGAAAAATTATACTGTAAAAAATTGGGAGTGAATACGGATTTTATTTAAATCCGAATTCACTTCGTCATTTAGAGTTCCAGAGTCAAAATGAAAATCACTCCGCATACGCAGTAAATAGGAAGTTTCTTTTTCCAGCGAAGTGATTTTGGAGTAATCTGGTTTTTATAGAAATCTGCATCAACTCCGATTCAGAGTTTTAATATTGAAGTAAATTCCGAGGGGATTAAATAAATAAACCGTTACACCGTAAAAAATTTACGGAATGAACGCGGATTAAATCAGGAGTGAATTCGGAGCAGATGACTGTGTATTTATTCGATCTCCTCGGAGTGAAATTCACTCCGAAGGGGAGTTGATTTTAATATCAAAATTCTGAATCGAAATGAATGTGGATTGAAATAAAATCTAAATCACTCCGAAATCACTCGTCCGAAAAAAACTCCCTATTTACGCCTTATGCAGAATAACTTTTTTTTAAAGCTCCGGAACTCTGGGTGATAGAGTGAATTCGGACAAATAGAATCTGTATTCACTCGGAATTCACTCCCGATTTTTCAGAGTATATTCGCTTCGCACTTACTCCGAATTCACTGATGAATAAATGCTATTCCTATTGGAAATTATAATCTGTGATTAAAAATTTTATTTATCAGTCAAAAATAAACTTTTTTCGTCAATTATTGTTGTTGGTGTTAATTTCACAATAGCTCATAAAGTATTAATGCGACTAAGGAACCGTTCGTCTATCAATATATATTTTATTTTAGTTTCAACCCTTGTAATTTGCTCAGCCATATAAAAATTGTTTCTAAATTTATTTTCCCATGTACTATTGTTTACAACTTAATAATATAATTTTTATCGCAAAATTGAAATTCAATTTATAAAGAAATGATTTTTTAATGCTATCAGTTACCAGCGGGGTTGCCCCTCTGTTTCTCTAGTGAAATGTTTTTTTTGTGTCTTGTTATTGGTTATAAGGCTTAACAAACTAGACTAGAAATTGTAACATAACAGTGTACATATACAGTAGCCATATATATATATATATATATATATATATAAACATATCTACACTAACAAGTAATAGTACTGTGCAGGGGTTTACTGTACGATAGCATATGGGTGAATATCAGATTACTAGACGTTTGTCATCATCAGGGCGCTCATTGTTCCACAATTTCCTAAGGGTGCCTCTGAGAGCCAACGAGATCACTCGAGGAATACATTTTTGTATCCGCCAATTTCTTTGAATATCTTTAAAATTTTGTTATACATTTTAACCATTTTATTTATTTTTTTTTTTACAAACAATTTTAAAAAGTGTAAACAAAAAATTATTTATATTTAAATTCTTTAAAGAATTTTTTTTTAATGGTATTAATAATAATAAAAATAATAATTCTTTTTGACCGGTAATTAACACGAGTGATTGCAAATGCAGCAGGAGCTGGATGCCAGGATTAATTCAAAACCTACGACTTGAATCGTATCCGAGGTCGAGAAGATCGGGTATCAATAAATCATTTTGTAAGAATCGAATCCTTTTAATACATATATATGAAGACTTTCTTACTCGTTCGCTCTTATAAAATATATTTTAAAATACTCTTTTAGTCTCACTGTGCATTGATACCTGATGGGAAGGTGGTAATGCGATACGGGTTAGCTCTAAATCAAATCGATCATTACGCGTAATCAAGCGGGTAACCGGTTAAAAGACTAACAGCTACACCGGGATACAACTTCCTTACATTTTAATGCTCAATTCTACCTGATGTAGATATTTCCCGTACTTACAATCTTTTTTATTATTTTTTATTGCATACTTGTGTGGTGTACGCAGCTGCGTTTTTATTTTATTATCGGATTTCAACGCAAAACGTAATTTTCTTTTTTTTACGGATTTTAAATTTAACCCTTATTTGATTGATATTACTATTGATCCATTGCGCGGTTAATATGGCTTCACGGGGTGTCTTACACAGGTACAAAATACCGTAAAAAAATATATTTATTTGTCCGAGGGAATTAAATTTTTTTTACAACTATTGTTAAATTTTTTTCATCGTTTTTTACGAAAAATTGGAAACTTTATCTTGCCGATTTATTTCTCATTGACGTTGATTTGTATATAAATTTTTTTTTTTATAAAAAGGGGTTTCAAAAAAAAATTTAATGAACCAGAAAAAAATTATCGATTAAATTTTATTCTACTTCACATAAAATTTATTAAATATTAAAGTTATTATTTAAAACAAATAAATTAAAAAATGAATTTATTTTTAAAAATATCGTTGACAAAAAAAAATTTAATGACATAATAAATCTTAGCAATGGAATTGGCTTATGGAATCGTCGACCTTAATTTACAACCTTGTATGCCCGCCCAATAATGTACATTGCACAGAAAAAATTTTTTTTTTCCTTTAAAATATAGCGAAAGAAAAGTAGGTGTTTTTGATGTCTATTGACTTGTTCATATCATTTCTCGATACATCATCATGATAGTTCCCAAAGTGAAAATCTCACATCGATCCCACCGTTATATTTTATTCGTTCAAAAAAAATGCGCGAAGGAAAGAGAGTAAAGGCAAAAAAAAAGAGACGTACTCGCGCATTGAAAATGAAAAAAAAAACCGTTAGATTGTGAATGGTAATATTGACTAGTCGATCTATATTTTTCTCGTGGCAATAAATCTAAGGGAATTAAAACGTGTATATAAGGGCGTGCTCTTATAATATTTTTTTTATTCTTTCTTTTATTCGCAACTGATTTACTCTACTATTATATGCGCCTGGTTTTATTCATAAATGTCATGTAATACTGTTGGGAGTTGTGTATTTACGATGTTGGGACCGACTACTGTAACTTATATACAAATTATTATTGTTATTTTATTAATGATATGTATTCTGGTTAACATATATATTGATTCATCATTATCATGCTAAATTATTAAGTTATTTGCGAGTTATAAAATATTTATTTTGGATAACGAGTTTTATATATTATTTTTATTATTAAAAAATTGCAAAAGGTAAATTTTGGTACTCAAAATCGAAGTGAGTAATTTTGAACGTGTTTTGTTTTTTTTTTATGATGGAAATTTTGAACTATACTGAATTTCAACTCCATGAGATCGCATTTTAAAATCTAAGATCAACTATTGTTGCTTTTCGCAACTATTATTAATTTTCAGGATGATTTTTATGGGAACGTATTCAATACCAAATTCAATTTTCAACTCAAAATATCATAATGATACAGGTTTCTAGAACATTTTGGAAAGGATTTTTTTCAACACAAAACGTAGACGTTGTTACTTATTTTTTTTTTTTTTTGCAAATTAGGCAATGGATGAATTTAAATTAGTTTTTTTACGACCAGTTGAATAATTAAATAAGTACACAATAAAAAATATCATAAGAATCTTCAGATTATACGATTTCGTTTGAAATTAAACATGATTTTTGTTTTTAAAAAATCCATACTCGTATAAATGAAGAAAAATTTAGAGAAAGGTTGACCCTGCGGGCTAACTTCATAATTTCCCGCTGTTTTCGTGCTCAAACCCATACGAAAAAAATATATATCCGGATATATCCGGGCAAATCTGCATATATGAGACATATATTTATATATATGTTGCATATATGCGACATATTCCAGATTTGCCCGGATATATATTTTTTTTTGTATGGGAAAAGCAGCTGGGCCTAAAATATGTACATTTCGCTTAAAAAAATTGATTTTTGTCTGATGAGATCTTCGGAACAAATGAACCGATTCGCACGGGTTTTGCGGCTCCAAAATTTTGGTAAGCTCTTTCAATTGCTGCCAAGAACGTTCAAATCGATTGATTTGTTCCATAGATATCGTCGGACAAAAAAAGTTTACACACACACACACGTGCGAGCGCGTCTATCCAGAAATAGCTAAAAGATCTTCCTAGGATCTCAAAACGTCAAGATCTGATATAAACTCGATTTTCGAAAATCGGACCGAAACCAATAACTTCCCTTTTTTTGAAAATTTTCAATTTTTATAGCGGGAAGTTAAAAAAAAACATTTCTTAAAATGGAGATTTTGGTGGAATTCAATTTTTTTTTTTTTATAAAATTTTATTGAAAATAAGTGAGTGACTTTAGCGATCATGTAAGTATTCAATTGCACACGCTAAAAATTTCTTTAAAATATCTATGTGGTAGATATTTATAAATATATTGTAGCAGTGAATATCTCGACAATAGTTTAAATAATAAGATAAATATATAAAAAAAAAAAAAAATAATAATAAATCATTGTCGATCACTAGAAGAATCGCGTAAACTGTCCACGCTCTTTTCATAAACATATTTAACAATATGGATGTATGACAAGCATTTAAGAAAGGAGATATTTTCTGCTGTGAGGATTAAATTTTCTGGAGTAAGAGCTTAAGCTGAAGATGAATTCAGTTAGTTGTTTAATGGTGGAATTACTCGAGGGATATAAGACCATTGGGAATATGAAACTTGGACCACCGTGAATTTATTCTCTAGAGGAATCACCGATAATGTTTTACAAGTGCATTACTACTACACTGTGTGAAGAGAGCTACAGTACACTAAATATTTTTTTATTTGTAAGCTTTCAAGTGTTTGGAATTCTTCATTAATCATTTCCTTCGAAACATTTAGAACTCATTAGATAATTCATTATCTCAACAAATTGTTTCTCTTTATTTTCCCCTCGTATACTTATTTAAAATTACAAATCACTAATTAATTACGTAATTAATAATTAGTAAATAAAAAGTATAGTGATTTAACAAGCTACAACCAAAGGCAGATTCATCTTCTATCGTGAGTAAATCATCGTCAAAGGAAAGATGGTCGTCTTCCTGATCAACAATGGGTTGACATTGCCTCATGTTCCAAAGATTGCTAAGTGAAGATGTAGCTGATTTCACGTTATTTTTGAATGTTTTGATTTTATCCTCACGAATTTTCTCTTCTAATTCTTTATTTAGCTGTTCCACTTTTTCTTTCTTAGTTTTTATCTCTTTATCCTTCTCTATAATTTGATTCCTTAGCTGTTCCACTGTTTCTTTTAGAGTATTTATCTCTTTATCCTTCGTTTCGATTTGATTCTTTTGCTGGACCACTGTTCTTTTTAGGGTATGTATCTCTTTATCCTTCGCTTCAATTTGATTCTTTTGCTGCTCCACTTTTTCGATTTTGGTTTTTATCTCTTTATCCTTCGCTTCAATTTAATTCTTTTGCTGTTCCACTATTTCTATTGCGTCAAGACCAATATCTTCCTTTTTTTTTGAAAATTTTCAATTTTCTTAGCGGAAAGTTGAAAATCTGATTTTATATTAAAATATAGTCCTTCTTAATTGTTCGAACGAGTGGTTTAATATATATTAAAACACTCATTTTTTATATATTAAACCACTCCAAATTTGAATGAAATGGACGGAGTATTTTCCTATTTAATAATTCAAGCCAATCTAATCTATCACCTTTCTCTCTTATGACGTCACTTTGAATTTAGCTGCCTTATTAATATGACCAAAATTTCTAGACTGCACACGCGTATTCAATTACTCAGCACACACATGTGTGCAGTGGCTATCCCCCTTAAAGAAAAGAAGAAAATATTTTTTATCTTAATCGTTTTTTTTTATGAATAATAAAAAATCTGAAATGATAAATTCGAACAAATTATTTACGCTAACCAAATATAAGTATTGAGACTACACGAGTTTGAGAAAAATTGACATACATCGATCATTTAAACTTGTATATGGATAGCAAGAAAGTCAGTCGTTGGAATAAATACAAAGCCTACTCAAACAAATAAATAAAAAAAAAAAAAAAAAAAAAACAGCTAAACCAGAAAACTAGGACAGAATATTTAACATTCTGTAGGATTAGCATCTATCATGTTAGAGTTGTTGTTTTGTTGGCGTTCCTTCATACCACATTATGTTGTTTGAAACTACCTTTGACATTGAAGAACAAACAAATATTGTATGTGTATATTGTATATATATATATGAGCCTGATTGAATATTATAATAAGTACGCGAAGGAGTAAAAGTCCGATTTAACATGGGCATTTACTACAGTATACAAGTTCAGTATCCCGTATGATCTCTCGCGGGAGTATAACCATCCATCATTAGACTATTATATTGAGTTGACACAAGTGAAGGATGTTTTGGCATCAGCACCGTAGGCGGGTTCCGGAAGTCAATATATATGTAAGCCAGAACGGTGATCTGGAGGTGTGGACTGTGTCCAAAGCCACTCTACTCAAATCCATTTTATTTTAGTGTCCCTCAAGGATATTCTATATTATATCAGTAAATTTGAAGGTCTATGCTGATGGATGTAAGATTGAATATTCCCGTGGGAAAAATTTTTGACATCTCTAAAGAAATGACAATAAAATTAAAAGTTTTAAAAAGTCTGTTATTTTTTATCAAGAGTCAAAAAATTATTTAATTTTACATTTAGATTTTTTGTTCATCGTCATTTTGTTTTTCATGCCTATTCCTATTAGATGAATTTCATTCAGCAGTACACAGAGATTTATGGTAACAATTTCAATATATTATGGGAATGGTTCCCATAATACATGGTAACCGGTTTTTTTGAAATGTCGATTATAGGAACGGCTCCCATACATATTATTATAGTAATCGTTTCTATAAATATGGGTATAATTCCTATATGTTATCGGAATAGTTCCTATGGAATTATGGTAATCGTTACTATGTCACTATGGTAAATTTTCCTGTAATAGTATGGTAATAATTATTATCATATTATGGTAATGGTTACTATAATATATTGGGCTTATTCCCATATGTACTTAGAAACCGATACAATGTGGTCATAAGATTTGTTCTCATTCGCTTATGGGAACTATTCCTATGGATTTATGATGATCGTTACTATGTTACTATAGTAATTGATTCGGTAATAGTATGGTAATTATTGCCATAATATTATGGTAACCATTCCCATACGCACTTCGGAACCGTTACGTGGTTACAGGATTTGTTTCTATTGCACGACTCTTAATGTAAAGCATTAGAGTGTGCTTTACAATCGAAAAATTCAGTTTGCCTCTTTTTCGCTACTGTTTTTACTGTTTTATTCTTGTTAGTCCACGGAGCTTAACCAAGTTACACATTATCGGATAAAGGATTTAATAAAAGGATTGATTTTATTACTTATAAAGACGAATTTGATGTATTAAATATCTAAAAAAAACATCAAAATGTAAAAAAAAAATTTCCCGTCAAGCAGTAGAAAAAGTGTCCGTAACCTGTAAACACAAAAACTCGAGAAAAAAGCCAATATTTGGATCACTTTCTTTTTAAAAAGATTATTTTAGGGCTGGAGAAGAAGTGTGTCATAAATGGCCACCAAATTCGGCCCCGTTTAATTATAATTAATGAAAAGAACTTAACCAATTTTGGATATCCACATATGTTTTTTACATTTATTTTCGTCACACCAGTCGCGCCTGCGCGAAAAAATACATCTGACTATCTTTCAGAGCGAAATTTAAATTTCTAGTGTAATAGAAAGGAAAAAGAAAATTGTCCTTAAAACTTTTATCGTACGTTTTTATTTTTTTTTTTTTTTTGTAAATGAACATTAAGAGTCGTGCACTTTTGGATTTACCAAATTTTTTTCTTTTGAGAACTATTCCTATCATTACATCAATTCTATTAATATAATTATTATTATGGTTATTATTATTATTATTATTGTTATTATTGCCTTTATTTAGACCCACTAGCAAAAATTTGCCAATAACAGGGTCACTACATAGTTATATATGAAAAAAAAATATACAAAGATGACTAAACTAAGCTAAATAAAGTATACAATAACTGATTGTTAAAGAATACAATCAACTAAAAATATATAGAGAGTAAATTTAAGTTATAAATCATTAAGATTGATTAAATTACTAGGTTTGAATGATACTAGGTGTACATATTGAATTATTAAACGTAAAGAGATCAAGATGGATGCAATTGTGCTGGCTGATAAAGGCTGGTTATAGCCTAATAAATCAAATAAACAATCAGAATTACTTAGAATAAAATTACAAATGGATGTAAGCCTATATAGCGGTGAGGACTGCGCAAAAGCCGATCTAGCTGTTGGAACATAAAGCAGGTTCACAGACCTGATGTTACATGAAGGTACATGAAACGGTAATAGAGCCAAAAAACGCATATAATCAACATAATCTCTGCAAATATTTTTAACAAATAAGATAGACACTAACATTATTACCATGCGATATGAGAGCTGTT
Source organism: Microplitis mediator (assembly GCF_029852145.1). Taxonomy (NCBI): domain Eukaryota; kingdom Metazoa; phylum Arthropoda; class Insecta; order Hymenoptera; family Braconidae; genus Microplitis; species Microplitis mediator. The sequence goes on along the minus strand of NC_079973.1, from coordinate 19,461,786 downwards.
GCCATAATGATGGTCATTATTCTCATACTTATGGAAAATTTTCCAGAAAATATGGGCCTATATCCCATAATTCTAAGTAATTATTACCATAACGGTACGAAATGATATTTCATAAACGTACTAGGAACGGTTACTATAAAATTGTCCCTATGTAGATTCTTGATTAGGAATAAAATAAAATTTGGATCATTGTTTAAGGGTGAATAGAAGCTGCGTAATTTTACAAAATTAGTAATCAAGTCATGAAACCAAGTATTGACTTTTTTGGTGAGGTTTATTATTATTAATTTATTATTTATTATAAATAAAGTTATATTAAATAATAAATCCATCTTTATTTATTAAAAGAAACATCAATAAAGTCGAATAAACAACAAAACAATAAAATATTTTCCGGGAAAAAAAAGTTTTGTTTGTGTTTTTGACAGTCGTAGAGATATTATCCGCGTAAATAATCCCGTGGGATGACAATATTTTTAATTCCAGACAGGATGTAACAGGATCAACGACGAGTCTTCAGGGTAATATTATATATCGTGAGCCCACCACGCGGCTAATCTACTTTGGAGTTTGTCTTTTTCGCTGCGGAAGACGTAGTCAGACCCGGGGTTAACTTATAATCTCCTTAAGTTTTAGGCTCTCTACACAACTGCCGCTCATACTTTCTCTTGTATATACAAGTATATCTATATCTACGTCTATATCTATCTATATTCAAAAAATACTACACTGCTTCACTATATTACAAGGATATACATACAGGAACAAGAGAAAACGGTAATTAAATGACGCATTGATATTTACAAAGACATAAATATAAATGATGTGAACCATTTTGTATTTTGTTTCTCACTTGTATATCTAGATTTACCAGCCATTCATTAATCCTCTTATAGACACTCCTTTAACGATTAAACATTTATTCTCATGTCATTCATGATAAAAATTTTCTCTCTTGTCACATGGAATTATAAATAAAAATAAAAATAAATAAAATAATAGGATCAAGTGCATAAAAAGGTTCATATTAAAATAAAATTTGACATATGATTTTAAATATACCGTAAATACCGTCAGATGTTAACCTGACAAATCCAATTTTCTAAGTTAAAAATATTATTTTAAAAAACAGGTATATAAATAAAAGATATAGATAATGGATGAAAATAAAAAAAAATAATAAATTTCATTTGCGATTAATCACATTTTGTAAGAATTACGGTCCCATTGTATTCAACGGACTAATAGGTGTCGGATGGACAAAAGCACTTGGGAAACCAAGACACTAAGAGTTGACTTGGAACGCGTGATAATCGATTGTCATTAGCACCCTGTGGATCCAAAACTCAAAAAACATTACTCCAAGGCCTGTTTATCTATATATATATTTATATATATGAATTTATTAATGTCTTTTAGTTGAATCGAGCTAAACTACACTATGCATGATGGAAGCTTGAGTTATTAGATACAGTAGGATTTTTCCTGTGATGAGGAAACATATTAGTCGACCTGTAAGTCATCATCAAAAGAAAAAATTTATTTGTCAAGTCCTTTGTTGACCACCCGCATCAAACACGACGCTTGAGATTACGAGATTTTATTCAATGTGTTTGAATGTAAGGCAAAGAATAATTTTTATTGTAGGAAATATTTTCATATACTTGGAGATGATAAATTTTTATTGATGAGACTTTTTGAGGCTCGAAAATGTCAGCTCAAAAATAAATAAATACCTGCAGAAGTATTTAAATATATATAGATATGTTCGGAAATCTAGTTTCATTTACTTAAATGCTGGACTTTATATATGCGACTTGACATATTAAAAAAACAAAAATAAAACGTTGTTGAGATAAAGTTCACAGTATATTTTGGACACGATGTTGATAATTATTGATTAGTTTTTGAGAATGGAAAAGCAATATTTGTTTCATTACAAGCTTTTATGTAGGGGAGGGTGGGGCAGAGCGGCCCCCCTGAAATTTTGATAAAAAAAAAAATTTTTTTTTTTTTGACTAATTACTATAAATCCGATATGTTTGTGCATTTTTACCCCTACGCATGACATTTGGGGCAAAATGGACAAGCCCAAAATTTTGAAAAAGTGATTTTTTCATATTTTTATCGTCAAATTAAAAAAAAATTGTTATAATTCCACATTTCTAGCCCTACGCATAACACTTGGGGAAAAATGGACCAGCCGAAACTTCCGAAAAAATTATTTTTTTATATTTTTCGGCCGTTTCTCTATGTAAGAGGCAAATTTGGTCACTAAAAATTTATAAAAATAAAAATTTTTTTTTTAGTTGTTAAATTTTTGAAATAAAGTAAAACTATAGAATTGTTTTTTTTTTTTAATTAAATAACAGTTAGTGATTAAGGTAATCGAGAATGAACGATTTATTACACTTTAAAAAATTTTTTTCGAGTAATATAAAACCAAAAATAGTTGTCAAGAGAAAAAAATACATTCTTAATGATGAAAACAATTTAAAAAAAAAAAAAACGAAAAAAAAAATTTTTTATCACTTTTTGGAGGGGGGCCGCTCTGCCCCACAAAAAAAAATTTTTTTTTTTCAGAATTTTGGCAAAATGTCCATAAATTTGTTCGAAATAGGACAAAAGCAAAGTGATCTTATGGTTGAAAGCCACAAAAAATAATAATTGACTTAGGGGGGCCGTTCTGCCCCACCCTCCCCTACATATTTATTTTTTTCTATTATTAAAAGTGTCGGTCATCAATTTTACATAAAATGTAGAAAAGTATGAATTTCCAACTTTTGGCCCGATTGTCATATCGTTAGTGAAAATTTTTGGTCCACATTTTAATTCTTCGCACGCTACTCTCTAAAAACGAATTAATAAAAATCACGTGACAATCTTCGGCTGCTTAATTTCAAAACACAATAAGTGATAAATTTTTCGAAATCGATTTTTTAATATTTTTAGTTCCACTGGAGTCTTGTGAACATGATTCGATGCATATTTCAAAAATTCTATTTTTGTCGGTTACTGTGTTTTGAAATTGGGCAGCCGGTCTTATTGCCAGTGAAAAGGATACCATTATTTGAAATAGTGGCATACTTTTCATCAGTAAACAGTGATTTTTACTATTTCAAATTTAAGAGAGTAATGAAGCATATTTATTATTGGACAAATATTTCTGTAACGATATTTATGACAATTCTTATTTTTTCATTTCATTAGCGATGATTTGATTCCGAACAACGAAAATATAAAGTCCTTCAGAGAGTAAGTCACTGTCGGTTTTTACTTCCACTCTTAGAAAACAAATCTATTCTGCACGAAAAATATATATCCCGGCAAAATAGTATATATTCAACTTATATCTGAAGTACTATCGTATGCATGCTATTTTGCCGGCATATATTCCCGGACATAAATTTTTTCGGATAATCTCATGCTATTACTACACATTAACATCAGAAACCGAAAATTTCCGACAATTCCCGACGGTGACTATTACTCCCTGGGAAGACTTTATCTTGTATTTTAACTAATAAAATCTATTATATTTTTATTAGTAAATATTTCATTAGTCATTCAGATAACGGAAGACCAATTTATCAATAGTATAAAATACATACATATAAAAATTGATCTATTATTGACAAAAAAAATAACTTTAAACATCAATAAACAAACATAATATTTTATTGCTTTAATGTTTTAAGTAATTGGGTTTTTCCATTCAATTAATAAACACTAATTAATTGGAAAATTACTTCAATAAAATACAATATTTCTTTAATTAAGTGCGTTATTGAATGACAGTTTTTATTTATTTTTATTTTAGTGACTTTATGGCCTAGAAAACAATATAAAATGTTATAGGCTTACATTTTTTCTTTTTTTTTTTTATTCTGTTAATTCACTCACAGTATAATTCGACTAATTACTTACTGATTTCCATAAATTTCAACATTTACGATTTAGAATAATGAAGAAAAATGAATTGATTGATATTTTTGTAAATCTTAATTTGATTACCAAACAAAAAGTTCATATGTTTGTTGGTATGACCCACAAATTCTTCAGCAACTAAATACCTAGATATATGTAGTTGATACTTATGTAAAAAAGTTCCATATCAATAGTTTCCATACAAGCATGTTATTAGTGGCATCACTTAATCTTTTCATTTAGTCATTAAAAAAAAATCCAACATGACAATAAAGTAAATAAAAACTATTCTCGTCATCAATAAACAACAAAAAAAATTCTTGGTCACGGTTAAAAGTTATTTTTTATCCACAAAAATGAACCGTTAATTTGATAAATCTTGTTCATCAGTACACTATAGTATAACATATTTAAACTTGTCATGGTCCAACAATGACAGCGAATATGTCATGTGTGTCACATTTACAGAGAGTGAGAACAAATTTAAAAAAATACTGAAACGTTATATTAAGCAAATTGTTTGTTTTTAATACCCCAGTGAAATAAATCCAGAACACTTTAGCTTTCAAGTTAATCGTCTATCTTATTTTAACATGTATGCACACATACGTTTACACATAAATGTATGTATGTATTACTGTACGAATGAGAGAATGGAGCGTGGATGAAGATAATGATTGACGAACACACCAGTGTAAAAAGTAATAGAGAAATAAACTGTTTGTTTTAGCATTCACGATTCTACCACTCACGCCAGACATAAATTTAGACGCGAGACAAAGTCCTTAGTTTCATTATCATTAGTCGTGTTATGTCGAGTAGGCGGTCATCAGGCAAAAAAACGGGGAATGAGAATTTGAATTCACAAAGAGAAAGTTTATGACTTTAATCCAAGTGAGATGAAGAAGAGACAAAATGTATGAGTAAATTCGAGTTAGAAACACTGTAAAAAGAGCGGTGTTAAAAATGGATTCAATTTACTGTTAGTTCATTTCCACACCGGCGTTGAAACGAAATAACACCGATGTAGGCGGTGTTAAAAAACCGGCATTAAATCGGTGTAAAGGCGGAGTAATACCGGGGTAAACTGCGTCCGTTCAGAGTATTAATTTTGAAAAGCTTATAAAACACGAAAAATGTCAGTTTTTTTATGAAAATTAATAAAAAATATTATTTATTAACAACTATAATATATTAATCAACTATTGTTAATTACCAATTGTAAATTATATTATTCTTAAATTTATAGACATCTAATCATTTTTATGAATTTTCTTAAAAAAAAAAAAATAATCCAGGCATAGAAATTAGAAAAAAAGTGTATTACATATAAAAATTTAATAAATAGTATCTGTAGTAAATTTCAATTTTGATATGTAGATATTTAAATAATTATTTATGTTACACGTAATTTATTTAAAAATTACACAATTTTACGCCCACCATTTCAATCACCAATAATTTAATTAATTAATAAAAACTCTGTTTAATTTCAGTGATCGAGTAAATAAATATAGTCACAATGTAAAATATTTTAACACCGGGAAATTTTTTTAACACTGATAAGAATATTTTCACCGGCGACGGTGTTATTTTAACACCGCTTTCGGTGTTGAATTTTAACACCTACACCGCCTGGACTTACCCCGTTAATTTTTTTACAGTGTATAGACAGACATATATTTATGTATGTGAGAAAAGTATATGCCACCATGTATGAAGGGGAGAATTCTCAATTGTTTTAACGCGTGAAAACCACATTTCAAAAGCATAACACCTGAATTAATGCAGTAGTAAGGTTTCTTGACACCTTTTACCGATATATATATAGTATATATGTACACATATAAGAAGTTATAAGGATAATAGAGTACTCTAAAGGATTGGGGAATAGAAAACGTGGCAAACTGTTATACTTGTTACCCTTTGGACTTGATAGACAGTTAGACGTGTGGACAACATGGAATTATCTTGCCCTGCTCCTATAAAACCTCTTGTTATAATTATGACCCCAAGACCCGGTTGGATCATTTAGGCACCATTTTGTTGTTTGAAATTCAATAGCGAAACGGACTACTCACTGATGCTATTAAACACTCACGAGTAGAGGAAACACGGTCATATATATACATATATATATATATATTGATATAACTTTACCACAATCAACCCGTCTTATTCTATTTACTTCTTTTTAACATGACACGTGTATCCGTTACGTTATTATTTTATTTGTATTGTGCGCACTCATGTAGATTAGATTGGAAAATAGTTAAATTAATTAGTGAAATTTTTTAATTGAAAAAATAATATAAATTGGCTGCGAATGTATTTTGAGTGTATGATAGTTCATTTAATATATGTTAAACATAAAAATAAATTTTATTGCGAGATTAAAGAAAAGATATTTTAGTACGTCATCATTTCTGGATAATAATCATAACAAAATTTAAGCCGCTGATTCAGATACTGCTCGGCGAGACATAAAAATTTGACGTTCAAAAGCTACTCAATAGAATTAAAGGGTACTTTATGAGATTTTTTGCTGAACTTATTTCAAGATATATATATATTTTTTTTCTTTTTTATTGAGAACAAAAGAGTCAACAACGACGTTAAGGAAATAAATTCAAGAGAAAAAAATAATAACTTTTTTTTTATTTTACTTTTTACTTTACGCTGTACAGTGGATTCTCAGGATAACGAGGACATCGGAGATCCCTGTGCTTTTAGTTATAGCCCCTTCGAAGGAACCACCAGTCCCAGCGTGTGTTCATCGTAAGTTCTAATGAAAAAAAAAAGGGTAAAGAAAAATTGAATCTGAAATATATTCGTACGCGTGCATGCAACCCAGTAGAAACAAACGTTATAAATGTGATCAGGGAACCGGAAATAATTGGCGGACTAGAGATCCAAGTATTTTACAACAACGCGGTCTATGGATTAATGGAATAAAACCTGTCTCGTAAACCAACGCGTGACAATGTGAGCAATGCTCCGAATAATATGTATGTTAGATCGTAAAGTGTTACTTAAACTTAACTCTATACCTGGATAAATTTTAAAGCAAATGGGTGAATTTTATAAAAAAAGTTATTACACTCATTACTCATTACTTATTTAGTTTGCTGGCTTATTTATTTATTTTCCTTTTTTTTCGCTTCGTTTCCAAAGGGAATTCGAGTTGTTTAAAATTTTTTTTGTTCCCCGTATTAGCAACATACCTTTTGCTTTTATTATATTATTATAATAAATTCAGCGCTTATATATTTGTGAATATAAGCTGTTGAGTGTACGGTTGTTGGTTCATGGATATTTTAAATTGGAAAGTTTACGAGCACACGCCCGGGATAACAAAACATAACACGTCTTTACGATTTGTTTTCAGTTAAGGCCCTGGTTTTAAGTTGATAGTCTGTTGTTGGTAATAAAATATGTAAGGTTTAAATGACAAATATTATTTTTATTCTTATTATTTTTTTATAAAATAAAAATTATATTGTTACAATAATACAAGTTTATTTTTTTCTGGACAATAAATATATCTTTAACTTTATTTTTAAAAATAGTTTCTTTTATTTTTAACTTTAATAGCACTGCAAAAATGTTATTCATTTCTGCTTTAATCGCAAATACTAAAAATAAAATTTGAATTCTCCGTTTAAAAAAAATTCGTCCCAAAAACGTTCCTGAGAGTAAACTTCAAAAATTCTGAACTTCGAGTTGAACATTTTTGGAACTTCAAAATAAGTACAAGTGTTTTCACACTTCTAATTATTTTAAAGTTCCTAAAATTTTTCAATTTTTAACTGGTGTGGACTTTTGTTTTGGGTTTCTATATTTTTTGAATGTTTTGTAAGCAAAAATTATTGGAATTGAAAATTTGGGAGATCATAATAAGTTCATAATTAGTTGCAATCAGTCATTTTTGGATTATTTTTAAACAAGTCAAGAAGTAAAAAAAAACTGACCTTCCCAAAAAGTTTTAATAAAGTCAAAGAATGTTCATAAATATTTTCAAATCGTTTAATTTTTTTTTTGCCTCATACCTGAACAATTTTGATGAGAGTTGTAACTATGTTTATAATTCCTAATTAATTCCTTTTTTTTTAATGTTCTTTAGATTCAAAAAATTGTCAAATCAAATTACATTGCTCAAAAAATGAAAAACCAACGCGCAGAGAAAGCCTACACCGATTGAAAATTGTTCACTTTTTCAAAGTTCCAAAAATATTCACCTTAAAGTTCAAAACTGTCTCAATTTCTGTAGGTCACTGTGATGATCGTTTTTGGAACGAATTTTCTTACACGGGTCAACAAAATAAACTTTCAATCTACTTAACATTTTCTTAGTCTGCCTTTAACTTAACAAGTTTACTCAGAAAAAAAGCACTATACAGTTGAGCAAATTAGAAATGATTACAAAATCTACTGACCAACAAAAAAAGTAGCAAAAAGCAAATTTTTTTTTTACTTCTAAATTAAAATTTTTAAATACGGGCAATAATTTTAAATAAAAAATTTCGAAAATTTTTAAATAGAGTATTAAATTCAAAAAAAAAAGTTACAATTGATAATTTATATTATTTCGAAACACTTGGTGACAATAATTTATTTTTAAAAAATAAAATGATGTTTATGAAGTTAATATTTAGCTAACGTCGTATTAAATGGTGTAAAAAAAATATAGTTATTAGTATAGATTAAAAGAAAGGAAGTGGAGATTTAGTATGATTTAAAAAAGCCATGTGTGTCTCGTACCAGAAAACACTTGAAGGATCAACCACATACGCACGTGCACAATCATCTACCCTAACAAGTAGTGAAAACGACGTGTGCCCTATCACAGTATTATCTCTTTGTCACTACTATTTAGCCCACCAACTATGTACTTTAGCAAGTATTCTAAGTATATACATACATGTACATACATATTAGACAAAGAGATAACGTAAAGCCACGTGTATTCTCTTGAATCTATTATCTGTATCAAAGTTGATACAAGTATACTCCACTGCATATGTTTATCCCAAAGCTATTTCAGTCACACTTTTTTCGCTATCACTTGACTCGATAACAATCATAAATTGTATACAAGTTGCATAAAAAATAGCTACATAATAGACGGTAATGAAAATAAGATCTTATTGTTAAAAATAAAATTGAGATGTTTTTTTTTATCTAGATTAAGATTAAGAAGAAGAGATTTAGATTTTTTTTTCGAGATGTTCTTGTGTGGCAATATTATTTGCGATCGAATTTCAGAGCATCGGGTCTGAATAAAAGTGTAACTTGTGGATGCTCTAATAGATTTCAAATGGGCACTGGTCATTTCGATCTATTTTCGATATATTTTATGACAATTGTATGAATTGTAGTTGCTTAGTTGGATCAACGTTTTCTTGTTGTAATACACAATGATCAATGATACAACAAGATTTTAACAATAGTTTGCACATTTTTTTTTCTTTTTGTAAAGTTGATGTGGTTTTTCCACTAGAGTAACGTGAGAAAATTATGGGAACTATGTAAATCCAACTAGCTCGTATTGTCATCGTGTCATCATGTGTCATTAGGTTATTTTTGTAAATTTTATAATCTTATAATCTTATTTGCTGATAAATACATTCAGTCGTATGCTTCTTTTTTATTAAAACTATGATTATGATTATAAATGATTAATCAATTATTTTAAATTATTAGACTTCGTCAATTGTCAATTTTAAAAATTTTAGAATCAATAAATGAAATTTATGGAAAATAAAAATTTAAAAGTGTGTATTTAGATACATGAAAAATCAGTGCGCACATTTTTTTCGATTTCATTTATTTATTTAAAATTTATAAATTGTGACAGGTCTTCTACATTAACGCTCATATATAAATAATGTAATTATATATACACAAAAAAAAGGATTTCTTGGCGCAAAAATTTTTTACTCGTCCCAAGAAAGTTTTAACTTGTCCCAAGAAATTTTGTGCATTATGAATTGAAAACAAAAATTTTCTTGGAGCGAGAAAAAATTTTTTACGCCAAGAACTTTTTTCTATTCTTAAAAAAATTTTTGTTTTCATAAAAATTTATTTTAGTGAGTATGAAAAAATGAAAGAAAGCTCGATTATAAACGGGACTAAATAATTTGAAAAAATCGAACCGGTAACAACTTTGATAATAAAAAATATTTTTACTCCATTTTTTTTTATTTACATATTTTGCCACACTACTATCCTTCAAGTTGTAGTCTGATTAAATATAAATAAATATGATTAATCATTAAAAAAAATATCAAAAATTTTTCTCAAAAGACAGTTAAGTGTTTTTTATGCTATTTACAAGACATTAAATGTACTGGAGTGAACACATTTGATACAAAGTATAAAAAAAAAACATAGAAAACAGCGATGGGATCTTATGATAAGTGTCAAAATTGCAGGTATAATACCTTCAAAACATAATATAATAGTAACACAAGCCATGTCGGTTTTCTTTCTGACAAGTTTCAATACTGCTCTTTTCAAGTCCCGTTTGCAATTCTATTTTTTTTATGTTTATTCTCTATTATATCTAGTTCTACTAGATGACTATCGCGACTGTTGCACAGAAAATCAGTTGAATAAATTGTTTTACATTTATTATAACAGGGCTAAGCTGTTACTCTGGTCGTCCTTACTAAGGGCGCCACTGGAAGTAATAACGGCCTCCCAGAGCCGGATCTTTGATCGTCAGGGTCGGTGTAATTTTGTTTAATTGTAAGAGAAGGATGAGGAAGGATAATTTATAAATAAATTGATATGATTTCAATTTTCTACTTTTATACCTTTTATTTAATTAAACCTTGTAACCTTTTATCTTATAACCTTATACCTTATAAACCTTTATAAACCTTATAAACCTTATAACTATATACCTTATATAAACCTTATAACTTTTTATAAACCTTATAAACCTTTTTTTTTTTTTTTTTTAACCTTATAACATTAACCTTTTTATTATGACCTTTTTATTTTAACCTTTTATTATTAACCTTTTATTATTTTAATGACCCGCAATATTTCAATTAAAACCAAATTTATTTTATAACCCGCAATAATTAAAACATAGCCGTTACCTTTGGCATATCACACACACTTTTAGACCTTATTAGCCAACTACCTTTGGCAGCTAAATTTAAAATCGCTTAACCTTCGCGAGACCTTATTTTCTAATTCTTAAAATCTTGATCATCCTGATCTATTTTACACACACACACTCACTCAGTCCCCTGGACTATTTTACACTCACACTGATTTTAAATGAATGGCGTCCTGCTATTGACTAATTATTCCTCCACATCTTTTTAATAAATAAATTAATTAATTAAATATTTAAATTTAAGAGATTAATTCAATTAATTAATTATTTATTTTTATCACTCCTTATTTCCTTTACATATCTTAATTTTCCTATGATTCCATAACTTTTCCCAAACTTTTATCAACGTTTCTTTCTTTCAAGTACTCAATTATTTTATTAACGATATAATTCTTAAATTTCTCTTTTCCATTTATTTCCTTTATTTTCTTCACTTAATTTATTTATTTATTTAATTAATTATTTTGTTTAAATTAATTTCCCTTAATTAATAATTTGACTTGTCACTACCGGTGACCTTGACTACGGACTTGATCATTGACTAGACTCGATAATTTCCGGTGCGTGGGTTACACGATCTACCTGGAAATTTCTAGAACAATTCTGGCGAACTGCCTGGAATTATTTTACTACGCAATGGCTCCGGCAACCTGCCTGGAGTCAATTAATTTAGTTAATTTATATATTTTAATTCTAGCCAAATTTATATATGTTAATTTCCCAAATTAATTACGACGCGACGATACCAGATATACGACTAAATACTTAATAAATTTTTCCGGCTTCCGGCCTGGAATAAATTTATGTAAATACCTTTACAATAATTAATTTTTCGCTGATTTTGTCCTCGTCGTTTTATTCGTCTAGTATCTGGTCCTGGGTCTTGTGTATTTCCTTTGTCCGACTCTTCAGTGTTTTTATGTCTCGTTCTGTCTTGTCTTTGTCCTCTCGCTCTCTTTCTCTCACACCAACCCGCGTTCTCTCCTTCACCTGCTTTTCAAATACAATCAGTAATTTTCCAAGGGAATACCGGCTACCGGCCTGGTATTTTATATAAAATTTGGAAATGATTATCGCTTGGTTCCACAATTGTTAACCCAAGTCGCAATTAAATAATTACCTGATTAATTTATTGGCGTCTGTTGGTGGCGTCTATTCAGCTATCCACGTTTACTTTTCTACGTCTTGACGGTCCGGTCGTTCTCGTGACAAGTCTCGTCTCGCTTCCGTCTTCCCGATTATAACATCCTACCCCCCGCATGACTTCGGGTGTCTTCGGTTATCGGTCACTCCTACTTAACGCTAATTGGGGACTGACAGACGAGCCTCCAATTTTCACTCCCCGGTCGACTAGTCGCAACCTACGCGGATAACCCTGGGTGGTATTGCAACTATATCGACGGTGTGAACAATAGATTTTATTTTGAATTTATTTGAACGCGGTAAATTCAATTTACCCCGTTACACTCCCCCCTGCCAGACTGTCGCCCGGTGGGTGAAAATTGCAGATGTTTGTCGTCCACAATTTTAGGAAGTAATTCAGACATCGAACGCGAAAACTTTATCCTCCGGTGTTTCCAACTGCCTGGTTGGGTAACCGCCAACCGGCGATGAGTTTTCCTACCTGGAGGTCTGCCTGCGTCTATACAGGTTGATTCTGACTGGCCTATTGTCAGGTTTCAAGACGATCTCGTACTCATTGATGTTAGTAAGTTCTTTAATCTGCATCGCTTCAAATTTTCCCATTTCATGTTTAATGAAATTTTTGAAGTCTGATTCTTCATCAGCTGTCATTGATGACTACCACGACGAATTTTCTTTCCCAAGAATTAAGTTCAAATTGATGTATTTCAGTATTGTCCACTGAACTGCCAAGTTCTCTCTTTGCTGTTTATGATGACTCCAAATTGTAATGCAAAGTTTATTCTTAGGATTACAGAATGTCCAAGGTCTTCCAGTACACTCAGATATTGTTCACCAGCGACTGATCCTATCTGAATAATAATTGGAGTACCGCTAACGCTTTTACACTGAGTATGATTGGCGAGTAAAATACCACGTTTTGTGTTTAGTCAGGTGTTAATTCACCTGAAGCGTACTCCTTGATGTCTTATATACTTTGGCATTAATGTAAGATCGCTCGCTGCCAGTATCCAGGATACCATTGAGTTTTATACCGAATATCCAGAGTGATACTGGTATTCTTGCTGTAATTTCTGGTGGTTGTGGACCTGGACCATGAACAAAAATTTTTCTTTCAGCCAGACGATATTTTTGAGCAGCTGACAATGGTTGATTTTGAAGGATTCTAGGAATGAAAGCTTCTCGAGATGTAGGTGTTGTCAATGCATCTACTACCTGCGAGTCTGAAGACTGGCGAACAGAACTGCCTAGTTCCAGAGAACGCGGTGAAGATACATTAAGCTCGAGATCTTCTGGTTCCAATCCAGGTTGAAATTCATCCTCCCATTGAGTTTCAGGTTCATCGTCATCTGGTTCTTCAATAGATGTAATTGAATAAATATTAATATTTTCATCTGGTTGATCGAGATCCTCCACAGTACAATTTGGATCTTCTAAAAATTTAATTACTTGATTAATGATTTCTATAGAATCACTTGACAGGTTTGCTTGAGTAAATTTAATAATATCTTCGACGTAAATCGTGTTCACGGACATGGTAGCCAGCTGTATTTTCCTGCCTGGAATGAAATGTTGCGGCGTACCTGCCTGCGACACTACATTCCGGCTTTCAGGTAGAGATGCTCTGCCTGGTTGAGAATAGGGCGGCGAACCTGCCTGCCCAATCTCAGACCGGCTAACGGGTTGAGATTCACTGCCTGGTTGAGAACTTTGCGGCAAACCTGCCTGCAAAGCCTCAGACCGGCTATCGGTTAATAATGGACTGCCTGGTTGAGAATAGGGCGGCGAACCTGCCTGCCCAATTACCAACCGGCTATTTGTAATGTCTTGTTCAGGTTTATTTAACCCCTTAGTTACTCCAAAATTTTCCTGAGCCGACGGGGAATTCGGTCCAGGTTTTAATCGTTTTTTCGATTGTCTGCAGGTACGTTGTTGTTCTCCTGACGGGCTGGAGATTGACTGTCAGATGAAGTTGGAGTATTTGGTACATTGTCATTAGTGTAAACTACTAAATTGCAGTTATTTCGAGTATGACCAACTTCATAGCAAATATTACAGACTTCCTGTCTGGGATTTTGACATACTTCAAAAACGTGACCTGGAACTCCGCAGTTGTAACATGGTCTGTTATATCTTGGAGCAACTGCTGGATTTTGATTGAAGCCGGATAACCTCCCTGGCTCTTGATTCAACCGAGGTCTGAATTGTTGTTGTCTGTTGTTGTATTGGTAATTTTGAGGTCGATAATAATTATTATTCCTCATTGGCACGCCATATTTGTTGTTATATGTTGTCTGTGGTGGTGCAACCATCAAATTGCATCTCGAAGGTTCCAATTCATCGTCTTCGTATATCACCTCATCTACTGGAGATTGTATTATACCGAATCTAGTTTTATCTTGGAACTTCACGGTTTTGTTCACGGCAGTAGCAGGTTGTTGAGCCTCTTCTATACACCGGGTGGCCTCGTGTAAAGCATTTAGCAGATCTTCATATGTATAAACCGATCTAGCGAATACCAGAGTTCGTAATTCATCTGTCAGATGGTTACGAATGCTCGCAACTTGTTCTGACACTGGTGGTGGTGTCTGCATGGCCTGATACTTCTGTTGGATCTTTAGTACGAATTCGGTCACATTATCCCCAGGTTTCATCCGCATCTTGCTGACCTCCATGATGATTTGGTGGTCAGTAGCCGAGCTGCCAAAAGCTTTTCTGAATTCCGTTTTAAATTGGATGTAATTTTCCCACCGTAAATAGTTAGCATCGAACCAACGGGCTGCAGCTCCTTGGAGTATATAACTCATCGCTTTGAGTAAATCCCATTCAGTCCAGCCTTCTCGGTGAGCTCTAGCCTCGGCAGCGTACAGGAAATCATTAACGGTCATGTTTTCTTGAGGAAAATGTAAATTACCCATTTTCAGACTATGTAGGATGTCTTTCCACCGTCTGTCATCTTGATATCTGCCTGGATTCGGTTGAAATACCGGGTTCTGAGCGGGTACTCCCGGCAAATCGTGAAAACGACCTTCTGCCTGGGAGTAACTCCCTGCCCGTCCTCCTTGATGATCGTTATTAGGCACTGGAATCCGGCCTTGTTGTCCCATCTGTAGCTGACGTAATTGTTCTTGTAGATAGTTAATACGTTCTGCAACTGGTATGTTCTGGTCAATTGGATCACGACGATTCTCTTGTAGAACTTGTGGCTGGTTCTGGTGATGTTGAGGACCCAAGCTCTGAGGTCTATGAGCAGCTGGGCACTCCCCCCTCGCCAAACGTTGACCCACCGGGCCAATGTTTGCATTATTCAGCTGGAGTTCAGCTGCTCTCCAGTCCACTGGTGAGTTTGACCGCCATGAATTTTCCCGTGAAACAAATCTGTTTTCCATTTCTCGTTGACGATCCAAAAGTTCTACCATCATCTGGGACAATTGATTAATTGTAGCAGCATTCTCGCCGTTGATATTTCTCTGATTGGATGACAGTTGACGTAATTGTTGAGTGCTGCTGTCCATTCGGTGAAATATTCGCTGCATATCTGGTGGTATATTGTCTTGTAGGTGATTAAGACTGCCAGCAAAATCCAATTGACTATTAATAGCTCCATCCTGTTCAGGTAACAGCCTACGGGGATCTCCAGCCTGCGTTCTGGGTGGAAAATTCCATCCATCAGCGGCTCCGATCATCCCGTGGCTACCTGGTAACGTATTTGTTGGTACTGGATACGGTGGTGGTAGATCCAGTGATAATGAATTTGGTAATATTGAATTTGTAACCATGCTAGTGGTTGTAGTTACTGTTGGCGTTGTTCTGGTTGACGTGGTTACTGTTGTGACTGTTGATAATCTTAATGGTGCACCAGGAGTAGACGTGATTGTCGAGCGGTTATGTCCCCTACCTGCTGACAATCTACGTGCTTCTGCCATTTCAAGATCTTCTACTTGATCAAACATAATTACCATTTATAATTTATTCGTTTGAATGTTTGTAATAATAATAATAATAATTTATCACACAACCAAATTTGTTGACAAATTTATTTTAAGTTTTATTCTCGACAGAAAACTTAATTTTTTTTTTTTTTTTTTTTTTTTTTTGTGATATTTTATGTCCAAGTAAAATTTAGTCTTTGTGTTTACAATATTAAATGTGACTAAATTTTAATCTTTTTATTTTTCAGTCTTAAGTTTTGAGGATTATTCTATTTATAGAATATTGACGCGTCCGGTAAATTTTAAGCCGATTTTATTTTACTCGATTTAATTTTTCGTGTAAAATTATTTTATAGATAAATTTTATTTTAGTGAAATAATTGTAATTAGTACTAATAAATTATTTACTTATGATTTATTTTATGATAATTAATTTTAGTTTAATCACAATAATCAGTCTTAATATTTTCAACAATTTATTTACCTTCAAAATTTATCATTACTTTCAATTATTTTTCCACCCAATTTTATCAATAAAAATTTAATTCAAAATTTACCGTTTTTCAAAAAAATTTTTTTTGACAAATTTATTTTCCAAAATAATTTTTTTCAATCTCCACGCCACACTACTTTAAAATTTACTAGTGTCCACGCCACACTTATTTACCATTTGCTTATCACGCGACTTTTATTCATAAATTATTTCCTCAACCACTCTTACAATTAATTACGGGGTTTTTCAAAAGTTGGGCGCCAAATATAACAGGGCTAAGCTGTTACTCTGGTCGTCCTTACTAAGGGCGCCACTGGAAGTAATAACGGCCTCCCAGAGCCGGATCTTTGATCGTCAGGGTCGGTGTAATTTTGTTTAATTGTAAGAGAAGGATGAGGAAGGATAATTTATAAATAAATTGATATGATTTCAATTTTCTACTTTTATACCTTTTATTTAATTAAACCTTGTAACCTTTTATCTTATAACCTTATACCTTATAAACCTTTATAAACCTTATAAACCTTATAACTATATACCTTATATAAACCTTATAACTTTTTATAAACCTTATAAACCTTTTTTTTTTTTTTTTTTAACCTTATAACATTAACCTTTTTATTATGACCTTTTTATTTTAACCTTTTATTATTAACCTTTTATTATTTTAATGACCCGCAATATTTCAATTAAAACCAAATTTATTTTATAACCCGCAATAATTAAAACATAGCCGTTACCTTTGGCATATCACACACACTTTTAGACCTTATTAGCCAACTACCTTTGGCAGCTAAATTTAAAATCGCTTAACCTTCGCGAGACCTTATTTTCTAATTCTTAAAATCTTGATCATCCTGATCTATTTTACACACACACACTCACTCAGTCCCCTGGACTATTTTACACTCACACTGATTTTAAATGAATGGCGTCCTGCTATTGACTAATTATTCCTCCACATCTTTTTAATAAATAAATTAATTAATTAAATATTTAAATTTAAGAGATTAATTCAATTAATTAATTATTTATTTTTATCACTCCTTATTTCCTTTACATATCTTAATTTTCCTATGATTCCATAACTTTTCCCAAACTTTTATCAACGTTTCTTTCTTTCAAGTACTCAATTATTTTATTAACGATATAATTCTTAAATTTCTCTTTTCCATTTATTTCCTTTATTTTCTTCACTTAATTTATTTATTTATTTAATTAATTATTTTGTTTAAATTAATTTCCCTTAATTAATAATTTGACTTGTCACTACCGGTGACCTTGACTACGGACTTGATCATTGACTAGACTCGATAATTTCCGGTGCGTGGGTTACACGATCTACCTGGAAATTTCTAGAACAATTCTGGCGAACTGCCTGGAATTATTTTACTACGCAATGGCTCCGGCAACCTGCCTGGAGTCAATTAATTTAGTTAATTTATATATTTTAATTCTAGCCAAATTTATATATGTTAATTTCCCAAATTAATTACGACGCGACGATACCAGATATACGACTAAATACTTAATAAATTTTTCCGGCTTCCGGCCTGGAATAAATTTATGTAAATACCTTTACAATAATTAATTTTTCGCTGATTTTGTCCTCGTCGTTTTATTCGTCTAGTATCTGGTCCTGGGTCTTGTGTATTTCCTTTGTCCGACTCTTCAGTGTTTTTATGTCTCGTTCTGTCTTGTCTTTGTCCTCTCGCTCTCTTTCTCTCACACCAACCCGCGTTCTCTCCTTCACCTGCTTTTCAAATACAATCAGTAATTTTCCAAGGGAATACCGGCTACCGGCCTGGTATTTTATATAAAATTTGGAAATGATTATCGCTTGGTTCCACAATTGTTAACCCAAGTCGCAATTAAATAATTACCTGATTAATTTATTGGCGTCTGTTGGTGGCGTCTATTCAGCTATCCACGTTTACTTTTCTACGTCTTGACGGTCCGGTCGTTCTCGTGACAAGTCTCGTCTCGCTTCCGTCTTCCCGATTATAACATCCTACCCCCCGCATGACTTCGGGTGTCTTCGGTTATCGGTCACTCCTACTTAACGCTAATTGGGGACTGACAGACGAGCCTCCAATTTTCACTCCCCGGTCGACTAGTCGCAACCTACGCGGATAACCCTGGGTGGTATTGCAACTATATCGACGGTGTGAACAATAGATTTTATTTTGAATTTATTTGAACGCGGTAAATTCAATTTACCCCGTTACATTATTTATAATAAAAAAACTTTAATTATTAATTTAAAAAAAATTTAATAGAGAGTTTAAGAGTACACTTGATATCTTTGAATGACCATCCGGTTTTCCAATCGAATTAAACTCATCTTCGGTTAGCCGGTTAAGCCTGGCGAGCTCGCTATATAACAAGAGGGGGTCCTCCATATACTGCTTATATTGCTGGAGTGCCTCTCCTCGTCGTGGCATATACCAGATAAAAGAAGGACACCAGGTAATAATATATTGTCATTGGGTAACGTCTTGATGCCGCCTCGGTGCATAATATATTAACGACAAATATATTAATATACACATCTACATATATATTTATATTAAATATATATTTTTATGTGTGTGTATATATAATGTGCACTCACTACACGGTTATTTTGAACGTTATATAGCTGCTGGAGTGCCTCATCGTCCGTATACTTTCTCGCACACAACAAAACACACACGAGTAGATTCTCTTCTACCGACGATAATGCCCCTCGTAAGTCATAGTGATGTATATGCTCGTTCGCACTTCTATAAGACCCTTTTACGGGGATCCCGACCGTACCTCAAACGTGTCAATGCACTCTTTGGGGACTTTGCGATTTCATTATTTATTTTTATGTCATATTTAATAATTATTTTTTAGTATAAATTTAATTCAAATTTCGACTAGATTTTTCAGGCTAAAAATATTGACTAATGTCTTTGATTTTTATATACAATGAAATGGAGAAATTTTTTTTTGAAATAAATATCAGATATCGCTGCAGTAAATAATTCAAATCTTATCCCTATTTTAAAATTTATATTTTATTTCTAAAAATTAAAACAAGTTTACAATTTAATTTAAGAAATTTCTTTTTTTATTCAAGCACAATTAAGGGTGGGCAGTACTAACCGAATTTTCAAATTTCACTTTTCTAATTGCGTCTTGATCGATGAAAATCATCCAAAAAAGTTTGTCTTACACATGAATCGTTTATTTAAGAAACCCCATAAGTCAAGAAAACAAAATTTTTCAGGAAACACAAAAAACACTTTTTTGGAAAAACTTGACATTAAAATAATAAAAAAATAATTGAATACAATAATTTTAGCGTCTCTGAAAAAGATTCCAACCAGAAAAATTTAATTTTTCAACTGAATCTACTTAAAAAAATTATTTAAACTTGATTGACTTATGGGGTTTCTCAACCAAACGGAAAAAAAAGATAAAATTATTGTTTTTTTAAATGTTTCCACTCAAATCATTTATTACACAGATAAAATGAAGTATTAAATATGTATTTGAACTCTGAAACTCAGAAATTACAAAAAATTATAATTAATTGAAACATTTTAATTAGTCATATAACAGTCAACAATAAAACAACATTTAAAATTAATTTCCCAAAAAAGCGCGAATTTTAAATAAAAAAAAAAACAAAATTATTTCTGTAAAACTAAAACTGCATATGTTTATTTGAGTCATTGACTTATGGAGTTTCTCAATTAAATGAAATTGCTGTCACCCCGTTCATTTTTTTTTAAACGCTGATTTGATAGATATTTTGATTGATTTCTATGGAGGGACATCCAAAGAACCCAAAAATGCAAAAAACCCAATTTCGTAAAAAACATGACTTATGGGGTTTCTCAAATAAACGATTCACATTTTTTCGGGAGCTACAAAAATCACTGTAATATTAATTGATTAATAAATTGAAAGAAAATTAAAATTTGAAAATTCGGTTAGTATGGTCCACCCTTAAGGAACAAAAAAAAAATGAGTTACTGAAGATCGAAACGTTTTTCGTGCAACGAAAAAAACATTGGAAAATAAAAATCGACTATAGACTTTAGAAACGTTTCGTATACGAAATATAGATGTTGGTATGTCAGCCAAAAATCTTAGGCCACCCCCAACCTCGGGAACTACCCCTTAAATCGTCCTTAAGCAGTCGAATTACATAAATTTTTTTCGTTTTCGTTACGCGAAAGACGTTCCGATCATCAGGTACAAAAAAAAATAATTTCTAAATTGATTGACGTAAATATTTTAGGAAAAAAAAAAAAATAAATAAATAAACTGAATTAGTTCTTATATTGTATTGATATTTATTTTTATTTATTTTCCTATAATTACACCATAATTATAAGCTAAAAGATTAAATTTCATATAGATCCTACTAATACGTGTATATAAATCTATATATTTGTAAAACACGGAAATTAGTGATGAAAGAGTTTATTCATGAGAAAGTACAATTGTTAAATTGGTGGGTGGATTTTGATTGAAGAAATAAAATCCCCGGAAGTTATATACAAGCAATGAAAACATATAAGCCGAATCGAGGATCTCGATCATAAATAGTACGTATATATATATATAATGTAGGATGGAAGGAGTAATTCAGAGTAGAGTATTAGATCTAATAAGAAATAGAGAGTAAAGAAATAAGCTGTTATATATATAAATATATAGAGACGTTTGAGAGAGTTAGAGAGGTAGATTGAAGCCTTTAATAAGTGCGAGCATGTGTGGATTATCATCAGGGGTGTCGACAATAGACTTATAACTAGATCTAGGCCGAAAGAAGGGTTGGATAAACCAAAGCAAAGATGAAAAAAAAATAAGATAAAATAAAAAGGGGAGCATATATATATAAATAGGATGTAAGAAGGGGAGAGCGTCGTAAATCATCGGTTAACGCACTGTTTAGGCGGGGCGGTTTCACGGTGGGTACAGTCTATGCATGGTATGGACACTAAATAATTCCACCACTCGCGATGGGGTGCTAAACAAGCCTTTTGCTTTATTTAAACGCTTATAACCCGAATATAATCCCTACTTTACTGTACAAGCATACTTACGAATCAGAATTACTTACAAATTGACGTCTTTATACGATACTTTTGTGTTTTGTTACATCTTTTTTTTTGTGTGCTTCATAACTTATGAATTTTATTGCGCGACTGATTGAAATAGAATTTTTATTTTTAGTTTGTATATTTTTGCACACCTCAACTAAATTTAATTATAAGGTGATTTAATTTAATAGTTAGATGAACAACCCGGGTCAAAAATAAAACTTGATTTAGATTTGGTTAATCTAGTTGAAATTTAGAGCCGTTTTTCACAAGATAACCTAAACTTTTTTTTACGAAGATATGAAATACATTGTCTTCGTCTTGGTTTAAACTTGACTGGCTTACTTAGTCACGATTTAAGATGAAAAAGTCTAAATCAAGTAGAAATTGACTTGGTTTAGACTCATTCGACTTAAATTATAAGGCAAAACAGTGAAAACCAAGGTGAAACGCGAAAAACATATTTTACACTAAAAAATACTGCTTGTTTTTGACTTGGTTGATTGAGTCAAAAGTAAAGCGAATAAATAACTTGTTCTTGACTTGGTTCAGCAAGTCAAAATTAAGGTGAATGATTGTCATGTTCAATAGTGAAGACAAATAAGTTCAAACTAAGACGAAAAAAGCTCTAAAAGTTGACAAAAATTCAAGTTAAGTCGAAAAAGTCGAGATCTTATCGACAATTCACCGGCAAACCGATAACGTCAAACACAATAAGGTGAAGCGAGCCTGAATCAAGTTTTATTTTTGACCCGGAAAATTGTGTGGAACAATAACTTCAACGTAGTAGTACTTGTGGCCACCGCTCCATTTTTGGACATTTAATACTTTATTTTAATTAATGAAAATTATTTGAAATGAAAGTATCTTTGAACACATTTCAAAAATTAATTATGTCATTGCGTCTTTAGCAAATTTTTTTATATTAATTTTTCAAGTGTCTAAAACTGGCTCTAAAGTAGCCAATAACGGTACCTCTACCCTATATCTGAACCCAGAATTGAGAATTGAGCATACAGGTTGCAAATTGATCTGATTTCTGTTGTTTTAGTTTTGAATTATTTTAGAGCGGAATCTGGCCAAAAATTTATATTAAAATTTTTGATATTTAATTATATCCAATAAATTAATAATAAGATTGATAATTTTACTTGATTGTATCTCTTCATCTTTTTAGTTAGCAAGTAAGAATTTTGCCACATTTTGTTAAAATTTTTTATCGACATCTCTCTGTTGGTTGACGATAGATAAAACAGAAATTTTTTTGAAATTCATTGACTGAGGGGCCTCATGATCGTTGATAGAATCAAAAATGAACGAAATTCGTGCTATTCATTATGAATTTTCATTGATGGTTTTTGTCGTAACATAAGCATTTGAGATGTGAAGAGTTTTTTCTAAACTGCTTCAATATAGAAGTATTTTTACACAAATCTAGTTACCTTATAATATCTTTATTTATTTTGAGAGAATTTCCGTAGATAAATTCTATTGAAAACAAAATATTTTTTGATATCTTTTTTTTTTAATTTGACTGTTAAACAGATTTTGTGTATAACAAACAATTTTTTTAGAATACAAGAATACTAATATAAGAATGAATTATTTGAGCTGTGAAAACACTTGAGAGCCACGTCCTTTATTTCGCGAGCCAATCCAAAGGAAGCATCTTCGTCCCTTCGTAGATGTCAGATAAGATTAAATCAGTATACTTTATATAAGGACAACCCGTTTTTGCATCATAAGCAACTCTTCGACATACCTTGGGCGTGGCTATATCGTTTTAAAAAAAATTCGTATATACTTCTTCCATTTTATCTCTCAGACAACTGGTTCCTCATCAACTCATAATAAACATAAATATATTCCCAATACACAACATCATTAACTTATAGAAGAAATAAAACATCAAAGCTTATATCTCTAACAAAATTGACAAAATACGTAAACCAAAAAAATGTATATATATATTTATATCTCGATTGAATCCATAATATTAACAAATAAAAGTTATCACAACAATTCATAAATTAGTTATACCCAGAATTATAATTTTAAATTTTATAATAGCAATCATCTTGTATGCTTTATGACGATAATCATCTTAACGATGAAAAAAAAAGTTACATATATATTTGTATGTATATACATATAAATATATTCAATAACAATAAAAAAGTCAGTCAGCATATCTTTAGATTATAATTTTTTTAAGATAATGTCCAGCATTTTGAGTTGTTTAATTTTCATGTTATTTGAAAAAAAAAAAAAATAATGGAATTAAAAAAAAATATCTCCAGAGAGATATCATTAACACCTTAACATTTCAACATAGCATTCGTCTTGCTTTTTGAAAGGCCGCGTTAATCCGGCGCGGTCGCGTTTTAAGCAAGGCAGCACACGCGATGCGACATATTTATGGCTTGTTTTTAAATATTAAATGATACAAAGGTGCCGCATTTATATATATTTAAAGGTACAAATAATATCAAAAGATAACTTTTTTATCATATATAATGTCTACAATACAAAATAAAAATAAATAATAATAATAATAATAATAACAACAATAATGATGTAAAGCCATAAACAATGAAAAATAAATAAATAATCCAATTTTACATCCCTACTTTTTTTTCAAATTTCATTCTCATGTTCACGAACACGCGAATTGAGATGTTATATTAGTTATCTCACCAGGGTAGCATAACGAATCAAAAGTACGAATTTATTACTACCCGAAGAGTGTGAAAAAAAAAATTATTAAAAATAAAAATAAAAATTGTAAATATATGTATATACATACTCTGTTAAAAAACTACGCAAATCCACGCTATCCCGGTGTTAAATTAAACCTCGAAAACGGTGTGGTAATAATATGGGTAGCGGCGTTAAAACTTTTTCGGCGTTGAAACAAAAGTAATTTTATTTTTGAAGTATCAGAAGTTGAATTGTATTTTGAATAAAAAAAAAAATTATTGTTTGTTTTAAAAATTACTAATATAACAGATTGAGGCTCGCTTCACCTTATTTTTTTTTTGGAGTTATCGATTTGTGGACGATTCTCCGATAAGATCTCGAATTTTTCGACTTAAATTAAATTTTTCAACTTTTAGAACTTTTTTCATTTTTGTTTCAACTTATACGTATTTTTTTATCGTAGTTTGAGCTTATTCGTCTTTACTTTGAGCACGAAAGTCATTAGCCTTACCTTTGACTTACTTAAATAAGTCAAAAGCGAGCAGTATTTTTTAGTCTAAAAAGTGTTTTTTGCGTTTCACTTTAGTTCTGAATTTTCCATCTCAATTTCGAGTTTTGATTTTGACATTTTCGTCTTAAATCGTCACTAAGTAAGCTAGTTAAGTCCAATCCAAAGCGAAAACTCAATGTACTTTTTTCATATCTCCATAAAAAAAGACAATTCTGTCTTGTGAAAAACGACTCTAAATTTCGATTTGATAATCAACCCTAAATAAAGTTTTATTGTTGACCCGGGACTGTTTATTTCATAGGAAATAAAATTGTTTTTATTTCAATTGACGATAATTTCGCAATTTTAACGAAAGTTTATTATTTTTGTTTTCTGTTCTGTAGATCTTAAAACACTTACACACCCTCATACTTCGATCGAAGTTAATTTACTCCACGTGTATACCGTTTTAATAATGGTTGGATAATATCTCTACGCAGCACCGTTACACCGATGTGAGTTCATTCTAACACCGCTGTTTTACAGCGTATATATGTATGAGTTGCTAAATAATCCATAAGATTGATAGGTTGGACAATGACGAACGTCTGTTCGCGTGATCGAGACTGCTCTATAATGTATAGAATATAACCGTAATATATAGGAATTGTCCATCAAGGGTCGTTCCCGGTTTATTGGGTGGATCGCAGGTCAATGCAGGTGGACAAACTCCCACATGATGACATATGCTGCGCATTGTCAATTTTCTATCGCATGGAATAAGACGATGAAAATATACATAAAAAAATACTTTTATGCTGAAAATAGTCTAATGATATAGTTGAGAAAATGGATCGCTTATTGGTTTCTTTGAGTTTATTGATGACATGAGATATATTATGCGGAAGATGGCTCATTATGCAGTAGTACAGAAGTAGACTTACACAACATTTTTAGCATTAAAATAATATTTTACATGGTTAACTTTATACGCGTTTTTTTATGCACGCGATGTATGAAAACTTTTTCCATGTAAATGTCAATAACTTTCAAACTTACTTGTGTCTTTTTTTTCCTCATTTAATATTTACTAACAAGACTTTTGCTTATATTAATGTATAAAGACTCTTTGTGTTTAACAAGACATATATTTTAGTATTTTAAATTATTTTTATAAAAATCAATATAAAATAAACAATATTTACTGAAAAATTTAATTTAAATTATCAATTAATGTCATTGAATTGGTGTCGTATTAAATTTAAATTTAATGTCGATTTATTTTATTCTTATGCAAAAATTATTATTAGTATGATAGAAAAAATTAATTGATTACATTAATAAAGAAAATTAATAAAAAATAAAAAATTATCAAAGAGAAAAAAAAGTTGTAATTTTAGTTAAAACTAAAAATTGATATTTTAGCCAATGACGATGCTTAGGTTTCAAAAATTAAATCCTAATTTCGATAAATCATTTTGGTAGCTCTGAAATTATTTATAATTACTTTTTATTTTACAATATTTATTAAAGTAAATTTAATTATAATATTTGATACAAAATAACAAATTTAATAAAATGTTGTTTCGCCTATAGTCAGTCGATTGTCACATTTATATAAATATATTTAATATGTAAAACTTCAAGCCCAACTGTTCAACACAAACGTTTTATTTCCGATCTAAAGCATTATAATTATTTTTTAAACATTCTATAGTATTTTTTTATTATTCATATAGAGAATTTTAAAACAGCAAATGCTTTGCTGTTTTAAAAATAATTATAAGGTTTTGAATGAGAACAAAATAAGCACGTGAATCTCAATGATCTACTACCTGGATCAATTGGTCTGTATTTGAACTAATCGATCTGTCTTAAGATTTTTATAAAAATTTTGAGAAGTTTTTGATCTAAAGACGATCAAAAATAGACTAATAAGAAAATTAACAGGCAGAAAAAGTCTAATTTCGGTCTGGATAAACACAAAAGAAGGAAAAATAATTGAAAACAAGTCTGAAAATAGTCGAAAGAAGGAATTTTACATGATAATTAAATACAAATAAAAAGTAAAATTGAATAGGAATAACTGAAAATTTTTATTTGATTTATAACAGATCAAATTTTTCGACCCGGGTATCAAGTGTATTTTAAAAATTGAAAGCGTTTTTAAAAATATTTTAAATCTTCATGAATCTCTGAAGTCTCAAGTTTAAAAATTAAAAATTTTCTTAAAATATCTGATTATGTTAAATAATTCGCTATGGAGATTAGGATTAAAGTTAAAATCCATAAGCAGTAGCGGAATTATAAATATCCGCATCGAAAAATGACCATAAATACGTCTCTTAAGAAATAGGATTGTCCATGCAATAATGCTTTTACTAATAGGATAAGATACGTCATTTCAGTTACAGTGGTCATTGATTTTGCTTATACTTAACTCAGCAATAAAAATAAAACATTAAATAAAAAAATTGTTGCGATACTTAATGTATCCTTACAATGTAGTAAACTCAAGTATCAATTTAATATTATAATATATACTTATTATAGCAAGCAAATTCACTCTTTTACTATATAATGCGCTATTAAATGTTTTTATTTCTACCACGATTTCAATCTTGTATAGACAGCAGATTACCCATTAGAAGTGTCTTCGTCCTGTCTTATATGACAGGTTAATATGTACGTATATTTCTAAGTAATGTATATCTACATACATCTTTGGTTGATATATCATACTAATATCGTACATTGGCCAGAACAGGAATAGTTTTTCTTTCCAGTAGCTCCTCCATAATCATCATACTATTATATGTTCCCACTGTAATTTTATGCATCATACATCGTATTATCGATCACAAGTACTGAGGGTTTGTTACCTTTTTATTCTACTACTATATTACAATTGCAACATATTTCCTCAACAATTGTTAGTGTATATTCCAAAGTACTTACTTTTGTCAGTGCAAACGCGATAAAAAAATTTATTTGTCATTTATATTTTATAAACTTCGATATAAAACTTTATTCCTACAATTTATGGAAAATTCATTTCTATCTAGTTAACTATAAAAACTTTTATTAAATATTTAATTTAAATTTTCTTCAAGCAAAACTATATAAAAAAAAAATTTTAATACTTTAAATGTGGGAACTCAAATTGTTTATCCATATCTTTTATTGGTTTTTATTTGTATGCATAAAAAAAATTAATGAAATGTAGAAAGTGTTTCATGTAAAAGTAATAAATACTTAAATAAACTTACTGAGGAGTTAGAGTAACAAAAGAAAAAAAATTCAATAACTTTCTTAAGATGAATTCTTAAATATATTTTTGATTAAAGGGTAACTGTATTATAAAATATATTCGCGACCTAATTTTTCGTCTTGAATGCAAGTGATGTTATTGTAACAGAGCCCTTATATTGAAATAGTTTTTGACTTTCCGAATGCCATCTGCCTCGTCAAGTACATATATACATATATATATAAAAAATAAAAAAAAAACGTTTTGCTTGCAGAAAAATACGGCAACAATGTATGCAACACACACACACAAACATAAACTTTTGTTTGTCACAATTGCAAATATGAATAACTTTTTTCATAATAGTGTCAAGTATGTCTTCATATATGTGATTTAATGTTTCCAGGGCAATATTTCTGGTGCTCAGCTAGTATAGTATAGCTACAATGTATATATAATTGTAGTGTCTCTACTACTCGTCTTGACGCGAGGTACCTTTTTTTCCCTACGGGAGTGCTCGTTGCTCGATAGGCTTTTAACATTAGCACACACGAGACATGACTACATATAGGGACTAGAGCTACAACTCAATTGTGTTACAGTTACATATTTATCGTGTAACAAATAGGCGTACGTTGTGTTATGATATCGCTAGAGACCGCCGGACTGGTTCGTTTTCGCACAGGGGCCACATGGGTTGCCCTATATTTTCTCATTTCTTTATTCATTTTAATATATATATCTATATATATATATATGTATATGTATGTATATATTTATGTATTATACTAACTGATGATGTATACGCAGGCTTTGCATTAAAGTTTTGCCTTAGGGATTGAGCGATACAAAGGCAGCTGTTACTGTTTCAGAATATGAAACATTTGCGGTAACACGCTTGGTGATTCTGACAATGCTTATCAAATAAACAAGTCAATTATCTTGGACAATGTCAGAGAATAACTAGTTGTCATACATATATGTATACATATTTCAATGCATAAATCAATTATTTAATGCAATATTTCAATCAATATTATTGATAGAAAAGGCCTATCAAAATTTACTTTTTAGGTAGATTTCTTTTGAAATCGGGCTATTGCGATTGGTCTCATGATGGAATTATCAAGGAATTTTGTCACTGTATATTTTATATTACCTAATTGAGTCAAAAATACCATCTACTCAAAAGTTTATATACATACGTGATATATCGCACTATGTCATCACAACGCCCGCAATTCTAAACAGATCTTCATGAAATTTTATACACTTATTCATGGGAGAATTACCTAGATCAAGTTCGAAGATGAGCCCCATCGGTCAACTAGTTTAGAAGTTGTGGTGTTTGAAATTTTTTTTGATTTTCATAAAAATGAATTTTCTGGCTTTACCTTTAAATATCTTTCGAATCGAAAATGTTAATTTAATTCTGTACAATGTAACTTACAGTTCGTACGATTAGCTTAAATTTTCACTATATTGCTTGTTTTTTTAAAGATCTTTTCTAATGATTTGATAATCTAGAAAATTTAACAAAAAAGAAAGCTTATTTTTGCGCTTAGTCCTCCAATAACTTCTGAATGATAAAGCATAACTTAATTTCTTGAAATTCATGTTGTAGCTGATAAAACAAGTAATAACTGCACTATTGTATTTAAATAAGAAATGTATGTTCTCATTCCAAATAAGGCCGGGTGGCTCTTTTTTTATTCTGATTTTTAAATTTCCTTTGTATTTTCGATGAAAATGGGTCGAAAAAAACCACAGAAATATTGTTTTGATATCTCTAAATATAAATTTAATAACTATAGTGTCCTATTTATACTGTTGATAGATGTCTATTTTAAAATAATAATTAGAAGTTAATTATTAATAATTAATTAGAAGTTATTAGAATAATTGAAACACTTGTTATTAAAAAAAAAAATTAATGTACAAATATTTTTTAAAAATTTGAATAAAAATAGAAATAGAGTAAAATTTTTTGCTACTGATGATTAAGATAAAAGTTGAAGATTATGAGTTAATAGCATAAGATTTAGATATTTATCAATATTTTTACATTCAAGACATTTTATTATGATTATCTTTTTTTTTTATAAAAAGCTTTCTCCTTATTTTCTTTTCATCATCTCAGATTACATTGTCGCCTGTTTGTTATAATTCCCAAAGCCTGACAAATCATTTTTATAATCAGATTTTTCATCGACCCTGTATTATTATTTTACGGAATATATAGAATAGATTTGAAAAGGGTTGTGGAACTCTTTACCCATCGCTTAAGTTTTCTTTGACATCAGCACATATACTTTCTTACATACGTTTGTATATACATGCAAGAGAAATAAAAATGTATCTTAGCATCCACACCTTTACTCACATTCACATATTTCTCTACTTCTCAACACCGCGCACCCATAAAAACACTTCTCGCCACCACAGGGTCCTACACCTACGCACAATAAATAATAATAATAATAATAATAATAATAATAATAATAATAATAATAATAAAAAAACTTACACCTTTTTCCACGGTTTCTTTTGCGCCCCTTTCATTCCGACCTTGCGTCGGATATAATGGGCCTTCTTTTGCCTCAGGCTTTGTACGTCAAAACCCCGTGAAAGGATTCACGCTGCGATCTCGGGTACAGATTCACGGCCAATGACATCTCACGCCGAGACATATAGGCAGCAACCACGATCCAATAATTCTTCAAAAGCATCACATACTCGTCGCTTACTCGGCCTCCAGATGATGATGAAGAGCTTGATGAATGTGTGCACTATCCGGTAAAAAGACATTTATCGCACCACTCTGTGGTTTTTAACGTAAAAAAAAAAAAAATGTTTACTTACCTTTTTTTTAAATGTCTATTTATTTTTTCAAAGTTATTTTTTTTTACAAAGTAAATCTGCACCCGATTTTTTCTTATCCTTTTACTTGAATCTCTGTCCTTTATGTCTTTCTATTTCAAAATTGACAAAAAAAATTGTCATCCCATGAGAAATTCACAAATTTCAAAATAGTAAACCTAAACTTAAATTTTCCCACAAAATTATTCATCTGTATGTACATAAGTTTCAAGTAGTGTTTCAAGAAGTTCAAAATTAAATAACAGAAAAAAAAAATTTAATCAAATAAATTCTGGATGATTATTTCCGTGTTAGCACCTTGAGGCGTAATATAACGCTTCGTTAAATAAATTTTATAAGGGTTTTTTCACTGGTTATTATAGATATACTGAGCAGAGCCCTATATATACATTTATATTATTGAATACACACATATGTACTTAAGTAAGGTGGAATAAGTGGACAAGTTTTACGGGATGCGGATTTACAAGTGGGATCTAAATGAAAAATTCTCTTACACTTTAAATAAACTCTCTCTCAACTCATGTATAATATCGTTATAGAACTATAATAGAGTAAGTGTCTCGACGATCCCTCACGATAAATGTACGCCCTCTTGATTACTCGAGTTCATCCTAACTAGATTACACATCAGCAATTACTCGCAATTACCTTCACACACTTCTCGCTCGTCTATATTGACATTATTCGTCTTTTCAAAATTTCCCATTCAATATTATCCAAATATAATTTATAAAATATTATTTTCTCACAGTCAATTTTTCTCTCCTTCTTTTTCCCTCTTTCTTAATTTATTGTCATGTCTAATGTGCACGTGTTTTAAAAATTTGTCGTTCAACTGAATTCAGTGATCATTGTTAAGACATTTTAAAGTTCAAAATTGAATCATAACCATAACGATTTTTATTATTATTATTTTTTATTCGTCATAAAGGACAACAGCAGATACTGCTTGTCATCTTATGAGTATAAAAAGAATAACGATCGATATTGAACGATAATATATAAAAGATTTAAAGTACTTGGCTGTCAATTGGATGGTTTATCGCACACACCAAACGTATCGATCAGTGTACGTATATATAACATATAAATTTTTGAGTAAAGACATTTTAGACACTCATGACTCGATAATAATTTAAACGCACATATGTTGGTACACTCATATACGTGTAGATAAAAAAAAATGTGTGTAAGAGTAAGAGTAAGATGATGAGCGAGTTTAATAATATGGAATAAACGGCGGCAGATGTCATGCGGAATTCCTTCGGTATAATATAATGTATATATGATGTGTACATCACGGAAAGGTATGAGACAGATAAAGAATGCCAAGTTGTCACTCCAATCACGTCAAAAAGTTCTACGATCTCCTTTTGCACGACCCCATTCGACTCTCATCGTGCTCCCGTTTTGCAACCATCATATCTCTCAACAGTCTTTAATTCTCTATGACGTTTCTTTTTGTACTCCCGTTCTCAAGAGGGTATAACTATGATTTTTTTTTTTACTAACTTTATTCAGTACTTTTTTGACAGCTCTCAACCTGAGGTGAGGCAAAATATTTTTAAAATAATTATTAATATTTAAAATTAAAAAAAAATTGGTGTTTGAAATTTTAACCCGGATCTTGGGTGTCGATATAGAGAATTTTTACATTTCAAACAATAAATTTTATAATACGTGTCATAAATTTTTAATGTTTAAGTTACGATTTTTAAAGTTCAAATATCAACTTTTCCTGCATAAGCAATAAATTTTAATATTTATCCTATAATAATTTACATTTTAATTATAAATGAAAGAATTACTATTTAGAATAATAGCATTTACTAATCACTTCATCATTATGTTACTTATCGTTGTTGTCAATTGTAATTAATATTTGATATTTTATTTTTCAAATTATTAAAATTACTATAACTCGAAAACTATGGACTTTAGCGACTTGATTCATAGGACTTTTTTTGAAGGTAATCAAATTCCTATTAACATTTTTGGTATACTTTCATTGGTTTATGTTTTGCAAGCCGATAAAAGTCAATTTCATAAGAAAAATGACTTCCGCAACGGACACAAGTGAAACAACTTGAATAACAGCTAAGTAGCTATGCACATCACCAATATAAAATAGTACATTATATTGTTTTCGTTCTGTGCAGTTCTTGATTAAACACTACTTTTGTAATTGTTAAATAAGATGGATAAAGCCGATTGGCGTAAATAAATAAATATATAAATAAAGAACAATGTTTTGCTTGATGAGCAACGAAAAACAAACTTTCGCCGGAAACGAGCCACCCTAATATATATTCATAAGCATTTTAATAATAAATTTTTTAATTTTTGTGAATAAATTTAATGTCATAATAGAAAAAAATTAAAAAAAAAATAATGGTTGGCTAGTCCGGGAATCGAACCCAGGTCTTCTGATTTATAAATTTTATTACAAGTACTAAAGGAGGGTATAACGAACAACACTACAATGAAGTTTTAAAATAAATATTTAAAGAATAAAAATTGTAATAGCAGCAATAAATCTTTTTGCGGTTTGCAAGTCACAACTGTTTGTGTCATCAGTGTGAAATTTACAAATTTAGTTGTAAAATATATTTTCGTGAAGGTGGATAATCCTGTATGACTGACGAATAGTTAAACCCTTTAAACTGGTGTATATTCTATTGCAATATTGCAATGTACGTAAATCAGCATATCAACCATAAATTTTCTTGCGGTTTCCAGAAGAAAATAACCTATTGTTAGTTGACCCCACCGCTGCAGCTTGTTACTCTACGGTTTCCTTACGTACAAAATTTCTTTTAGATTTTCCTCGTTCTACCCAAAAGTTATTATGCAGTCCACTGTTAATGTTGTGGGTTTGTGGTTAGATATGTCGGGTGCGATAATCCTTTTGACAACTATTGTTCGTAAAGTATTTAGTTGCTTCTTCGGAAAAGTCATTTCTTAAGTTTACAAATTTATTTAATTATAAATTACTTGTTTGACTTCTGCTTACGTTCTTTCTAAGCTTCTTGCAATAAATAAATTTTTATTTTAAACAAATTTCAAATAAAATTTATTATTTTTTTTTATATTATTTAAATTTGAATCTTTGATTCGATTTAAATTGAAACGTTTGATTAAAAAAAAAAATTAATTTTGTTTAGGAGTCTCTGAATAAATGAAAATAATTTCAGTGTGCAAAATTCATTTACACATCGTGAGTAGGGGAATAAAAATAAATTAATCAATAGGACAAGTTGCTGTAAAGAAAAGTAAATTTTTCCGATTCCCAAATGGTCAGTAGGGATTAAAGGCGTGTCAAGGATGAGTAGAAAGAAAAATAAACAATGGGTTTCAACAAATAAAGGGGATAACAAATCCGCTAATGAGTATTGTACACGCAAGCGCTAATCTATGCAACCACAACGGTGCCCCGCCTTTAGTTGCTTTATTATCTGGACATAACTACACAGCAACAATACATTTATAACTTTTTCACTTGAAGTCAAACTCTCGTACTGACTTCATGCTCTGAAGTATCTAAAAGGATGATTTCCTCATTAAAGAAGGATTACTCATTGTAAATACCGTAAATCTTATTCTTGTACTCAGAAGTCAAACCGCAAGCTTTTGTACTGGCTTTCACTAAAAGTAAACACAGATGACTTTCTGAGAAAATATAAATACTAACTTTTAAATAATTTTATATTACTGTTGAATATATAAATTAATATAGATGTATTTTTTTTATATTTTATGAATTTATGAATTATTTATTTATGAATATTGTTTATTATTTATTATATTTATTTTTGAAATTATTTATTTTTGAATTATTGAGATGAATACAATGAGAGAACAATTTATCAAAAATCCATAAAATTTATCAATATTTAATAAACGGTTTATTAAATATTAGTAAAGGTGTTTATGGAATATTGATAAACAGTTTATTAAATATTAAGGGCATTCTCGGATAGTGCCCCCACTTTTTAAAAATATGCAATGACTTTCAACTGTCATAACCGTATTTTTATTAATTTTATTAATTAATTAAAAAAAAATTAAAACCTTAATTGAAGAAAGGACAGCGTAGTCGTAATTTCGTTGAGATATAGAAATTACAAAAAATTACTTACAATTGATATCAATTGGGAGTTAAACGAAATTTGTTTAATAAATTTTATCCAACACTATTTGAAAATTCGAATTATAAAATTGATATATCGGCAAAATTACGACTACGTTGTCCTTTTTTCAATTGATGCTTTAATTTTTTTTTAATTAGTTGATGAAAATTTGATACGCTTATGACAGTTGAAAGTCATTGAAAATTTTTAAAAAGTGGGGGGCACTGTTTGAGAATGGCCTTAATAAATGTGGACACAAATATCAAATTTGGAAATAATTTTTGCAAGTCCCATTTGCTTAATAATTCTTCCATAACACTTTATTTTTTATCTTTAATTATTATGTAAACAAGCGTGAAAACAATTTATTAACCGTAACACGTCTATCAGTCAGTATGTTAGGTTAGGGGATATAACGTCTGAATACTGCACAAATCTCACATATCAATAATTAATGCAAGTTTATCAAATATTAATAAACTTATACTAAATATTGATCAGCGACCTATCAAATGTTAAAATAAATTCAGTAATATTTAGTCGCTGTAAAAGATTAAAATTTAATATATGTAGAATAATATTTATTAAATATAGTCGATTACCGTATGATTAAGAACAGAAAATCGAATCAAACTTACGGTCAAGAACGAAAAAGCAAATCATATGTTAGTAAATTTTTTTCTCAGAGTATGGTGAGAATAGAGACCAGCCCAAACCGGATGTTAAATACCTGCATGAACCGCCCCCGCCAATCGAAACCAACGAATCAGCCGCTAATCCGCGAAGAGGTGCACGAATCGGGTTTCGCGGTTTGCTCACGCGCGTGTCACATTCTATTCACAATATTATTCAGCAATACTATTTATTATTTGTACACAGATGGTAGAGGAAGTAAATAAAATCAGTGGGTTTAAAAAAAAGTTAGAAATTTTTTTTTACAAAAAAAACATCAGAAGACAAAAATTTTACATACCAAATAATATGATTAATATTTCGTGTATAAACTCATTGACGAATTTATTAGGAGAACTATTTATTGGTCGGTAGGAAATGTTTTTTTTTATATGGTTTTAATGCATTATCTTAATTTATTCATTTCAAATCAATAAATCATTAGATTATCGTACGTAATTAATGGAAGCCGAAGCATGACTTAGGCTTTAAGCGAGCAAATAATAAAAAAAAAAGTTCAGGAGTGTTATGAACAATTGAAAGAATATAATTTTCTTGAATGTTATCGCGGCTCAGAAAGATGAAATTCTTAGAAATTAATTTTCTTTTTAAAAATTCCATGAAAATTCAAAAATCGGATTTAATTTCAAATTTAAAAATTATCGATATTAAAAAAAATCTTTTTGTAGTGAAGAAAATTTCTGAGAAAAATAAGATGAGTTATACACAAAAAAAAGAATTTTGAATCCATGTCTTTGTAATTAAATGTCAATAATTAATCTTCTAACACTTTCTAAAAATAAAAAACTAAAAAATTTTTCGACTTCACAAAAAATAAATTAAAAAATAAATCAACTGTCATTATTGTTTATTGTAGTTACAACTATTGTCTAGCATATTATATAAATATATCAGTTGAATTGAGTTTTTAACTCATCATTACAACTAATTATCCCACGCAAATGTTTGTTGAGAACGAAATTAGTCTTGGAGAAAATATAATAGAAAAAAAAACTTTTTTTTTTTTTTAAATGTTATATACACATTATTAAAAATTTTAGTCACGTACATGAGTACATCCACTATGAAATGCGAAGCCGGCTGTGTTTAACGTTACGACCTAATTTCTAATAAGTCACTCAGTCATAAGTGGACGTTAAAAAAAATATTAAATTTTTTTTTTTCTCAAAGACGTGCAGAACTAATTAAGTAATTACTTAATAACTGTATTATGCAAAAGCTTCTTACTCTTGTTTATGTAACATTACTCGTACACCCACTTTATTTTCAACATCTATTTATAATGATAATAATGAAACAGTATTTAAAATGTCTTTAAAATTCAATCGATTTATTATGCAATTGATTTCCGAATATTCTTTTTTTATTTTTTATTTTCATTCATTGAAAAAATTGAAATTTTTAAAACTCTTCACTGTGAAAAATTCGCGGACAATGCGGAGTAAATGCGGATTGGATGACTGTCTATTTATTTATTCCCTTGGAGTAAAATTCAGTCCAACGGGGAATTTATTTAAATATTAAAACTCTGAATCGGAGTAAATGCAGATTGAAATAAAATCCGAATCACTCCAAAATCACTCAGCTGGAAAAACAAACTTCCTATTGACTCTGTATGCGGAGTGATTGTTGTTAACTCTAAACTCCGAGTGACGGAGTGAATTCGGATTTGAATAAAATCTGTAATCACTCCAAATTAACTCCCAATTTTTACAGTGTTTTCAGCGAGTAAATATTACTTACCAACAACAAAATTAAATATTCAAATTGAAAGTATTTAAATTTAATAAAACTTTGTTTAAACAATAATAATAATGACACTTAACTATCAGACATAATGGTTGTTTGCGCGAGTTATACAGAGGATCGCAGTGATCAGTTGGGGTCACGCAAGTCGCCACCCCAATTCAACTAATAGGGACAAATATCATAATTGCTGTCTCCACTAATATAAGCAACCAAATAATAGATTGATGTTCTTGTATACTCATGAATAATACTAACTTACATTAATTTAGCTATCAAGGTATGTACATAAGACAATGATATCAAATTTTTTATCTACACTATTGTTTTGAAAATATTGTTCAACAAATTATTATGTTTTACTGAAAAAAAAATTACTATTTTGTCAATAAAACATATGTTATTTACTTCATAACTAATTAAAAATTTAAAAACAAATTCATTACAGAAAATGTTGCGTGTCTCGATTTTTTTTTTAATACAAAAATTTTTAATTTGGTGGTATTGTTAAATATTAATTGCTCTCGTCAAAGAGGTAAAAGTATTTTATAAAATGGCACATGAAAAAAAATTTTTTTTTTTTTTTTGTTAGAATTAAACTGATTAATTTCGTATGATATTTAATAAAATTAAAATATTTTTTAAAATTCTTCGAATAATCTCTTGTAAACTTTGTTTGAAATTTTTTAAATAACATTTAAAATTAAAAAAAAATTCTAGTTTGATATCAAAATGAATTTTTAATTTTATTATTCATTTTCCAACAATTATATCTCTTTTTTTTCGATAACTATACAATTGCATTCTCATTTATTCCTACAAAGAATGCATTAAAGATCAATAACTACAATTATATCTAAAAATCTACTATCATGCTTTACTCATCCTTCATACCAATAAGTTTATAATATATATATTTATTATCTTTTTTACCTTTATGTACAACGTCATCAACAGACAGTTTGACTTTAGACAGCTCGGAATTCCGAGCACGCGCGACTCGTTTATGTCGCGTTGCAGACAATTTTTTTCTATATCAAGATTTAAATTTTTAATCGTTGATTCACTATGTATACATATCATTAAATATAATCTTTGAAAGTAAATTGTTTATATTTATTTATTTTTTTTTATCCCATTTATTTTTATATTTTAAATTCGAATTAAGAAATGAAAAATTTTTAGTATATTCGGACTTGAACGATTGTATTGTTACTTATTTCAATTATTTAAAGGATAAAATGGACATAGCTGAAATATGGATATAAATAAAGGATTTAAATTTATATAAATTTATCCCATTTTTTGTTTCAGAATTTTTACAACCTTGAATGGTAACAGTTACCATCTTCGATTGTAACAATTATAATCTTTAATCGTCACCACACTCAGAAAATTAAATAATAGAAACTACTATCTAGTTATGGTAAAATTTCTACCATCATTCCGATAGTAGTGAATATTATCTAGATGATTGTAAAAATCATCTAGATTGGAATATTCACCATATTTATAATAATTGTTACAATCCGATATTAACTAGAGTTAATTATTATTATTATTATTCTAAATAGTTTTATTTATAATCCAGATGGTAACAGTTACCATCAGAAAATATAATTGTTACCATCCTGATAGTAACTGTTACGAAATTTATTGCAGAAGTAAATATTATCATCCTGTTAGTAAATATTACCATTCTGATAGAAACTGTTATCATCCTGATGGTAACTGTTACCATCCTGATAGTAACTGTTACGAAATTTATTGTAGAAGTTATCATCCAATAATTATTAATTCTATAAAAAAAAAAATTATAACACTAACTGTTTTTGCATTGAAAAACGTTCCAATCATTCTAGATGATGATGATTGGAATTAAAAATTTAGCATAATAAACACAATTACTTAATTTTCTGAGTGCACCGTCAATTGTTACTGTTATCATTCTCAATAGTAAAACTAATTATTTTACCATTGAAAATTTTTTCTACCATTTCAAATAGTTGAAATTAAAAATTTAGTATCGAAGATAGTATAATAAAATTTCCTCCGTGTATTAAACGTATTTTTAGCGTTTAAATTTACTATTCCCCTAAATTCCAGAGTAAAAAAAAAACTTAAAAATATTTTTAGATTTAATGCAAGTTTAAAATAAAACTCGTAATAAATTTATTTAATGAACAAGATTGTGTCTTGGAAGTCTTTTATTACATTCATCACGAAACTATGCAAGTCATATCTTTATATATATACATATATATATATATATATTAGTTACTAAAAAAAATGCTGGTTCTTATTATACAAGAGTAATTCTTGGTCGTGGTCTGCGCGGCGCAATTCAACCTGGCGTGGGCGCGCCTGGTCCGCAGATATCCACTTGACCCGCGCCTCAACGATATATATTTATCTACCTAACAAAGGTCTGCGGTGTCAACACAAGTCAACAGTGGTCAATAAGCGATCAAGTGGTACCCGCGGCCCACACCAATCATTAAATTTCCCGTGACCTCGCGCACCGTGAAAAACGTAATATATTTTTTTTCATCACTTAAATTATCTAACAACCTCGTCATGTATCTCTAAATATTGTTAATGTCTTCAATACTAATTACTAATGACTGATGACTGATGACATTTAAAGTTTCATATAACTTCAATTAACTTAATTAAAAAATTATTTATTATATTATTCAATTAATCTTTAATTTATCTAATTCTACAAAAGCAATTAATTTTGTTTTTTGTAGTTAATGACTGATTATAGATTAAAAAAATATGTTGATAATTAAAGACACAGTACACATATTAAATATTTTATTTATAACATATTTTATAATTAATTAATTTTTTTTAATAAATATTTTCAACTAATCGTAAATTGGATCAATGATAGGTAATAAAATTGACAACAAAATAAAATAATTTAATGACATATGTATATAATACGATCAGAAAAATTTTTTTACTGCCCGACATAGTTATCCTGACTCGACCCTGTGGCTCTCTGTGTCAGCGGTTCACATTAATTTATTCGAATTAATCGTGAGCATTACATCGTGATATGTTCTCGCGGGATATGAGACACACAACTCTCAATCTAACCCTTGTAATGTCTCGTACTCTGTACTAAATTATATACAACAACACTGACTCCAGTAGCTCTAGAGC
This sequence comes from Microplitis mediator, assembly GCF_029852145.1. Taxonomy (NCBI): domain Eukaryota; kingdom Metazoa; phylum Arthropoda; class Insecta; order Hymenoptera; family Braconidae; genus Microplitis; species Microplitis mediator. The sequence continues at coordinate 19,421,009 of NC_079973.1, read as the reverse complement.
ACGGATTTATTGAATCAGCCGATTAAACAGAACGACACCGCAGGGCTTGTGTCATCATCTCTTGACTTGTGTCTCTCTGTACTCCCTTTGTGTTGTATTGTAATTTGTAATTCTTTCTCGTACACTCAATATGCCCGTCGGGACTTCTGCCCCTTTAATTTTATCCATCATCGACCTTCTCACTCTTACTGGGAACTGTGATAACAGACCAGACCATTCGATTATTTCACGCGAGATTCTCGCCTGAGAATTGATACTTATTCAATTATTTTCTTATGATAAAAAAAAATAAATTCAATAATCAAAATACGAAAATTTTATCGCAATTTTGTCGAATATTAAAGAAAATTATAATCAATTTATTCTTTCAATTTTACAAATTAAAATTCACTATTATTACACTGTACAAAGAGCGGTGTTAAAAATGGACTCATTTTAACTCCGACCGGTGTTAAAATGAAATTACACTGGTGTAGGAGGCGCAATTCGGCAGTATTAAAATACCGGTGTTAAACCGGTGTAAAAGCGGAGTAACCGGTGTAAAAGCGGAGTATCCGGTGTAAAAGCGGGGTAAACTGCGTCCGCTTGGAGTATTAACTTTAAAGATTATAAAACACAAAAAATGTCAGTTCTTTATGAAAATTAATAAGAAATATCATTTATTAACAAGTATAGTGATCAAGTAAGTAAAAATATTCACAAAGTAAAATATTTTAACACCGATAAAGAATATCTACTCCAGCGGCGGCGTTATTTTAACACCGGGGAATTTTTTTTAATGCCGGCACAGAATACTTACACCAGCGGCAGCGTTATTTTCACACCGCTTTCAGTGTTTAAATTTAACACCGCCGATTTTGACACCTACACCGCTTGGTCTTACCCCGGTGATTTTTTACAGTGTAGAACTTGTTTTGAATTCAAAAATTGAATTATTTCATTTCGCAACTGCACACAGAAAAAAGAGCAGTTGAAAAATTGCAGTTTCGTATAGTAGTGAAGCGCTCCGAGTCTGAAACTGTAAAAATTACATTTTTTATCAGTAAATTTTACAGAAATAACAAATATTACAGTTTCAAACTCGATATTGTCGATTTAAACTGTAAAATTTGCTGCTTAAAATTGTATTAATTTTATTACTATAACAAATTTCTAAAATTACAGTTTAAGCTTTAATGTTTAAAGATTTTTGCCCCGAAAGCTGTTTTCACTGTAGAAACTGTAATTTTTCAACTGCTCTTTTTTCCGTGCAGTTCTGAAGATACAGAATTTTATTAAAATAGAATAGCTCACTATAATATAATATATATATTTTTACTATCATATTATAATGATTATTAGCTTACTACCGGCTCGTTATTTATTCATAAAGTTGAGTACAAAGAAATTGATCAGATCAATAATCAGCTGAATACGTAATACATTAGTTATATATCGTACAAGACAAGGCAATATTTACATATAAATATATCATATGTTTGTCTACTGGCGCCAGTAATTGCAACTTGAAAAAAATATTATATAATTTATCAAAAAAATCACGGAAACTAAATTTTTCGAAAAAAATCAATCGAGAACCGAGAAAATCTACACTATAAAAAATTGGGAGTGATTACGGATTTTATTAAAATCCGAATTCACTCCGGCACTCGAAGTTCTGGACTTGAAAAAAAAAAAATTACTCTGCATACGGGCTAAATAGATTTTGTTTTTTCAGCTGAGTGATTTCGGAGTGATCTGGATTTTATTTCAATCTGCATTTACTTCGCGGAGTGAACCGGATTTTCAAATTTACTCCGAGGGAATTCAATAAATAAGCAATCATCCGCTCTAGAATTACTCCGAAATTATTTCACATTCACTTCGGAATTACTTCGTGATTACTCCGCTAATTTTTTCCAATGTATGTAAATCACATTCGAAGTAAAAAAAAATAAATTTGGTTTTATATATGTAAATATTTGTATATATTTTTTTGAGTTGTTTATGTATTTCAATAAAAACTAAATTATTAAACTATAAGATATATATTTATATATTTGAATAATAAATAATGTGAGTGTGTAAAAATATACTTACATGATCATTACTAAAACGGTATGAGGGTAATAAAGGTTAATTAATAGTTTATCGTATACTTTTATAGTTGAATACAAATTATATATCCTTATATACGTATATAAATATTGAGTATACTAGTAGTGTAAGTAAAGAGTCAGGTTGAGAAAAAAGAATGCGTCAAAAATAGAGAGACTAATATAATAATCGAGCAAAGACGTAGGGCTTTGATCGCAGCTGTCACATCCCACGACCCCATCATGAATTTATCAATCATTCATTCAATACGGGTGTGTATATGTGCTTCGTGTTACGAAGAGGTCACGGAATCGTTCCGCATATTTATATTTTCCATGTAATTTATACTAAAGACTATGTACAGAAATATTCCCAGAATGTTGTTATTAAATATTTTTTTTTACTTAATATCCACGGCGATACAGTGAGGGTAAATAATTATCTTAAGCCTACAATTAATTTTAATCTTTCATTCCGAACATGGACGACATTTGTTTTATTAATTTTAAGCATTTAAAGTATACTATTAAATAAAATTTTGTGATTAATTATTATTTTTATTTTTTTTTTTATCTAAAGCGATCAGTTAAAAATATGTATCAAAAGGGATTAAATAGCTGGATATATTTATAAATACATGTATATATGTTAGGAAAGCGAATAAAACCAAATAATGTTTCTTCTTTCGCTTATTTACCAGCTTGACGTCGTATTACCGTCGGCTTAAGATCTAGACTGTTGAGCACCAAAGCCGAATACTTATGACGAGTCCTTCGGGAATTTATGTATATATATATTATATATATACATACACATTAGCAAATTAGTCGGTACCTTTGCGAAAACATGCGAATGAAAGGTTTAGACGTTGGATCACTTTTTACAACACGTGATATTTAAGCTCTCGTTCATATATAAATTTATATTCATATATATTGAAATTTAAATTGTTTTAAATATATTTGTGTAACTGTTAACATTTATAAAAAGTTTGCTGTTTTATTTTGTGAAAATAAATTAAATCAAAGTAATACTTATATTTAAAAAATAAATAAACGAATATATATGTTTATATATATTTTGTGATAATGTTAATTTTATATTTATAAACTGATTAAAAATTTAAGAATCAAAATGATAGCGATCTATTATTTTAAGAGTCTAATTCAATAGTTGAGTAGAGATTAAAGACGAGGTCGGTTACAATTTTAAAAATTTAATTTAGATTTATTTTCTTATTTAGTTTAGTAATTAAGTTTCTGCTCGTCTAACCTGATTAAATAACCAGCTTATAATGATTTTATATTTTAAGATAAAAATACATTTTTTATTCTTCCTATTTCTCTTTCTATTTACGTTCTATTAATATACATATAGCGATAGCTTCTTCAAGAATAAAGAAAGAAACGAAAAAGGTGGAATATTATTAGAAAGTAAGATAATTTGATGACGTAATTTAAAGTAGACTTTTTTGAGCGCAATTAAATGAGACGTAAAAAACGATGAAAGTATAAATAATTAAGTCATACAATTAAATAAAAAATTTAAGCTGCAAAAAATCGGGAGTGAATTCAGAGTGATTACAGATTTTATTTAAATCCAAATTCACTCTGTTACTCGAAGTTCCGGAGTAACAAAAAATCACTCCTTATACGGAGCAAATAGAGAGTTTGTTTTTTTCAGCGAAGTGATTTCGGAGTGATCTGGATTTTATTTAAATCCACAGTCATTCCGATTCGGAGTTTTAATATTTAAATAAACTCTCTTTAGGAAATAATTTCACTCCGGACCGGGTTTTAATATTTAAATACTCCCCTTCGGAGTAAATTTAAATACACCGGGCATTAAATATAAAATACACAGTCATCCGCTCTTTATTTACTCCAAATTTACTCCGAATTCAATCCGCAAATTTTTCACAGTGCATAGAGTTTTGCAATAGTGAAAAAAGTCCGTGTACGACTTTTCTTTTTCCAATTTACTATCATTATTATAAATACATTTATATTTATAATTCAGAAAAAGTATGAAAATCTACTTCTAAGAAATTCGTAACCTATTTTGACAAGAAATAGTCGAAATTTTTTTTCTGTTATTTCATTCAACACTAAAGAAAAAAATCTTTTCCAAAATCTGTTTCCACAAAGGGTTAAAAACCTATCCACCATTTCCCACAACATTTTCATTGTATTCACCCCTAAAACTATCAATTGTTCGTAATTCAGTACACATATATATATCTAGAATGTCCAGTAGCCCGACAATGTCGTATCTAACATCTATATATCCGGAAATTTACCCGAGTGTTTTCAAAGAATCGCAGTAGCACAGACATAGTGAGTAAACAATCACGAAAGTCTTGTATATATATACGCACACACATCCATATATAAATACAACATTATCCTTTGCTATCCTGCATCAACCCCAGTTATTTTTTCTCCTTTTTCTCCCCAAAAATACTCGGGAGTCCGCACTCAATGTATCAATACCAGTGAATACGACAATCTAAATATTTGCTAGTCAGATTAGTCACTCCCTAGCTTCTGTTCAACTCATCCTACAAGTATTTTTATACCTTACTAGTATAGTGAGTTACTTTTCTCATATATATATAAATATATCCTTTAGAACTTGCGTGTCTCCAAAGCATAACACAGAAGTACCCGTATTTCATTTTATTTTCTTCCTCACATCTCACATCTGTCTTACGTCCATCTTATTCTATTGATCATCATCCAGCATCACCAACCTTAAACTCTTTACGATTAGCTGGATAAGATAATAATAAAATAGAGCGTAATCTCAAGGAGTGATCTTATTTCGCGTGAAAGCCGAACCACTCCAGGTGTGTCACTATAAAGTGCTCTATCGCCGCTGATGATACTGCCTTAATCTCTTTTATCCACCACGAATATTTACCTAATTTCTTTTTAGTTTTTTATCGAGCTCACCATTCAATACTTTTACTTTTCACTTATTTTTTTTTTATTCTTCACTCTTCATGACATATATTTAGTCCCTTAAAATATTTGCGGCACATCACAGAGACTACGCCCTCAATAACAAATGGGATTATTTATAATAGTTGGCGACTAATCGAGCGTTTTGTGGCTTAAACGATTTGCGATTACTTGGGATAAAAAATTCAGTGGAAAAAAGAATTAAGAATGAACTGTAACTTTTTCTTTATATTCTTCTTCTTGACTCGATGCTTTTGAGGTAAAAAAAAAAAAGGATATGTATTGTTAAGTTATTTGCATTATTGATGACAATGTTGATTGATAATCTTCGGGGATGAAAAATAAATTCTTTGATAAATATAAATTTTCAGGTGAGTTTCGCAATGTGTACGTGTGTGTACGCATATATGTATGTATGGATACACAAAGAAATAAGATGTAGTATATGGTAATGCAGTGTTCTTTTAAAATCGGCGGTTAGCTAATTCGAAAGCGGATACACAACGTCAACAGCTGTCACTGTTTGTTGGTTTGCACGAGGGATTACTTGAAAATAGATCAAGAGGGGAAGTACATAGATGATGTTAAATGTACGGTGTTGTATGGTGGTCGCCATGGTATCGTCCTTAATCATGAAATCTAACGCCGAAGATAATCCGTATTAATGATTGTTACGGGATATGTTTGTAGGTCCTGACCTAATGAAGATCCGCAAAGCAAATCCGTGATATTGATTTTTTTTTGCAACCAATTGCACTCATAATTTTATTATTCTAACCAACTGTTACAGATTATGCAGCTTTGTATGATTGAAATTGTTTTTTTTTTCAATCGTATCATTTTTTACCGTCACGAAAATCTTTCATTCATAATATTGAGAATCATTTGTTTTTTCAATTGTGTTAAAATTACAATTAAAATTGATAAATTAAATTCAATAATATAAATCTTTACATGACCTCTTTTTCTGTATATATATATATATATATTGAATCAATAAAATATTTAAATATAAAAATGAGAGTATAGAAATATATATAACTATTAATAAATTTTGTCGTTAAATTTAACGACAAAATTAAAAGATCATGAGCTTTACTTCCATGAATAAATAATGTCATAAAAAAAATTCGAGCACAAGGTTGTAATATAATGATATAATATACGACTCGTGTTGTTAGAAAACGTAAATCCTCCATTTTGTCTAAGTCATCTAATGCAACAAATACTGGTATCATGTTTCAGTGTCATATATTTGCTCGTAATATCGCAATACTCATGTATAATATGCATTGTATTTAGCAGAGTGAGGGTTAAGTGTGTACAATATCCTCAGGAGCTACACACAAGTGTCTGTTGTTCACGACGCCGTCGAGAGGTGGCTTCCGTTTCCGTATTGGCGCAAGCCGCGTACACTCCTGAAGTGCCCGGTTGCTTAGCAATACAACTATTATATACAAAGCACACAGAGCGTACTTGTATCGGGAATTTGATGCTTTATACGGCACTTAGGCACGTGGTAAACCAATGAAGAGGCTCAAGGTTTAGCAACCGATCGCTTATTCACTTTTGCCAGGAACAGGGAGAGTCCTTTGGTTATCTTGAAAGAAGATCTTTTTCGTAAAGATGTCCCCTCGCTCCTTTTGATCTTCATGTAGCTTAAACTATCGTCTTTCTTTCTCCAATATTTTTACACTGTACTGGAGTGACAACTCGGTCCATCAAGACGCATTCAAGACCCTCGTATCACTGCGTTTGTCGACGGTAGAACAAAGGGTTAAAAAATCAACTTGAAGCACGTGCTTCAAAAATAACTTTCTTGTTTTTTTTTCTTTCTTTTTCGTTCTCGAAATTTATTTAAAAATTTTTATTTTCTGTCTCTTTAATCCAAATATTATATCTTTGTTTTTTCAAAGTAAAGGAGTACCAAAAAAAAAAAATTATAAAAATACTTACCAGTACTATTCATTTCATTGATATGTGGAGTATGTTAGTTGACAAAAAACAAAAACAAAACAAAAAAAATACGACGGCTTCTTCAAAAGACATCAACATACTATTTTCCTTGTGCACGTGTCAAGAAATCTCTAGTCTAGAGAGCAGTGGTTATTGTGGGACCTGAAAAAATAATAAAAATCTAATTATGTAAATCCCAATATTAGCTACTCTACTCTACTCGTTTCGTCGTACAATAGTTGTTACTATACAACTACAAGCACACAAAAGATCTTTATGTCCTGAAGAAAAAATCTAGTCACATATATGTATGCACATATATACGTGTTTATATATATGTATATATACATTCGTTAAATAGAAACCGACAGACGCGTTATCAAAATACTTGAGGAAAACGTGCTAGAAGCACGTACCAAAATTTTAATCCCCTGACTACTGTTTAAATAATCGCTGGTTTTCAAAAATCTTCTGTCGCGTGTGTTCTTAAGCCGTTTGACAAAAATAAGCATGTGGATAAAAAAATTTACTACAGCAACTAAACATATGTATATAACTATAGACAGCAGAAGAAGCAGAGGTAGTGCGGTTACAAAACAATGATCAAACATATTTTGTCATAATATTTTTTTAAACTATATCTATATTTATATTTTACAGTTTTTTATAACTTAGCATGGATCAATTTTAATCCGCATGTAAATTTACATATTTATTAATATACGCTATTCTAGTGTTTTTATTCGATTTCCTATTTTGTTTGTATAATAAAAAAAAAAAATTGCGTGACGTAAATATTTATAAAAATAATTATGACGTCTGATTGAACGGTTCCGGGTCAAAAAAATAACTTGATATTGACTTATTTGACTTAATTAACTTGATTTTGACTGCTATAATTTTTTTGACTTGCATTTGACTCAATGTTAACTTGATTACGGCTATACTTACTTTTTTAACTTCAATATGACTGATTCAACTTAAAAATTCAAAGAGACTAAGTCAAATTTAAGTCAACTTTGACTTGAATTTAACTTAAAAATTTAAGACGCGTTTTCATTTGTTTCTCTATTCACACTCAAGTGAATGAACAGTACTATCTTTGTTGCACTTGTACAGTAAATGGGAACTGTGTTCAAGTTTTTCTCGTAAACAAATGGAAGTTATCAAAAAATTGAAGTGCATTTCGTTAGTTCGTCATAGAGTAAAGCATCGGATCTGTGTCTTTATTTTGTGTTTAGGGCTTTTATTTCAGAGAAAAGCTTGAAGAAAATTATCTGATAACCATTCTTAAGTCAACTAAGTCAAATCTAAGACAACGTGACTTAGTTGGCTTAAATCGGTACTAAGTAAGATCCAGATCAATAACAAAACTTAATAACCGTTTTTCGGAAAGCAAACTTGACTTTTTTTTTTACGGAAATATGAAATACATTGAATTTTTGTCTTAGTTTAGAGTAAACTTAACTGGCTTACAATTTAAGACGAAAAAGTCTAAATTAAATCGAAATTGACTTGGTCGACTTAAATTATCCGGCAAAAAAGTCAAAACTATGGTGAAACGTCAAAAGCATATTTTACACTAAAAAATACTGCTTGCTTTTGACTTGATCGAACACGTCTAAAGTAAGACAAATAAATAACTTTTTTTCGACTTGGTTCAGCAAATCAAAAAGTAAGGTGAATGACTGTCGTGCTGGAAGTGAAGACTAATAAGTTCAAACTAAGATGAAAAAAAGTTCTAAAAGTTTACAAAAATTTAAATTACGTTGAAAGAGTTGAGATTTTATCGGAAAATCGTCGGCAAATCGATAATTCCATAAGAAAATGAGGTGAAGCGAGCCTGAATCAAGTTTTATTTTTGACCCAGGACAACTTAGTCAAAAGCAAGTCAAAACCAAATGTGATAAAAAGTAGTAAGATATGCTTGTATTTCTTTATAGAACGCCCGAGGAAGTGTCAATAAAGACACGAAACGTCGCGAAATAATAAATAATCTTGGGTCGTTATTTTGATCCTACAACCTCTTAATCAATAATATAAAACCAAATGTGTTTTGAATTTGAAAATATGTTTTTCATTTATTAAAAAAAAAAACTTAACCTTGACTTGCTTTTGTCTTGCTGGATTTGTTTTATTTTCAATTTTTAATCATTACGCCAAAATCAACTTATTTTTTGACCCGAAGTGATTCAAAGATACACTGTAAAAAAAATTGTTTGAATTTTCAAAGATAGTATATAACGCAATAAACACATACATTTGTGCTTGAAATTTCATTACTAATTTCATATAGAATTTAAAATACACGTTTTTTAATTTTCAAATTAACACTTTGGATTTTCAAATACTTTTTTTTTAGTTTGCAAATAAGTATTATGAAATTTCAAATAGAATTTTTAAAATTCAAAATATGTTTTAGAATTTTCAATACTTGCTTTGAAAATTTAAAAATCAAGTATAAATTTTAAGTACGTTTATTAAAATTCAAATTTTTTTTCTTAATTTTGAATACCAGCTTGATTATTAAATTACGTATATTAAATTTAAAGCTTTTTTCATTGAAAATACAATTCAAATATCTAGTTATGAAAATTTAATTCCTTTTGTATTGTAATTTTCAAATTATTTTTAACAGTGTATACATTGATAAATATTTTATTAGAAGTCATATAAATATAGATATATGTTACAAATTGTTATAGACAAGTTGTATGTAAATGGAACGGTAATATTAGTAGAGAAAAAATCAATTATGTATGTATTTATAACATGTAAGTGTGAGAAAAAAAAAACACCTGATATAAGTCAATACACCTGTTTAAAACGGCTAACAGTGTAAAGAGTTTAAGTGTTATACATATTTATTTTATAAAAATACTGACTTTATTTTTAAGTGATGATAGGTAATTATAAGATACACAGCCCTGGATATAAGATCCAAGTGTAAATATTTAAAGATGCTGAGTAAACAGCTTTTTATCGATTGAATAAATGATCAATTTTATCGGTCAGATTGTGATTACTTTTCGAATGGATAGTTGGGTGATTAATCAGGGGATATTATCACCCGGATAATCCACTAGTTGTTACGCCTCTCATTGGTTATAACGAGTTGCTGCACGGTGCTTTAAAATAGGGGTCGAGAATTATCTAGTCATTCTCATGTACAGATGATCATGGGCTCTAGACACGCGATCGTACAGTCATTTCTATTTCCATTAATAAAAAAATTATTATACATCCTATATATTGCCGTTACTAACTGCTACCAAGTTGTTTCAAGTGTTTATTATTTATTTTATTACTATTTTTTTTTTTCAACCAAAGCCTTATTGTACACAAACATCTAAATAAATATATTTTTATCGGACATATAATTTTATTTCTCATTTCGAATTAAAAGTAATTACCCATTAAATTATTTTAATTAATATTGGGATAAAATAATTTTAATAATAAAAATAACTTGAATTTTTATCGAGTAAACAAATAATTAAATAATAAATAAACTTTTAATGACCGAGTTGTATAAATAAATAAGAAAAAAAAACATGTTTAGATAGTAATGTTTTATTTTATAGCATGCAATAGAGAATTTTATTTGCATAGCGGATCTGAAATGAAATGAGAGTAAAAGCAATATCTCAATTACAAGCTTGCAGGTCTACAGATCAATCGGTCGGTCGTTGGGCCCTCGGGATATTTATTAAGCGTAGCGTGGCAGCCGAAAGATGAGAGCTCGAAGGCTTGTGTGTATATTGTGTACGCGTAAATCTCACGACGATATTTGCAAGATGAGAATATAGTAATATATACATATGTGCATACATTATGAATACATATATGGGAAATTCTTATACACTGTAAAAAATTAGCAGAGTCGATACGGAGTAAATCTGGAGTGAATGCAGATCAGATGACTGTCTATTTATTTAATCCCCTTGGAATAAAATTCACTGAAAGGGGAATTTATTTTAATATTAAAACTTCGGTTCCGAATGAAATTAACTCCTAAACCCTCTAAAAATAAATTAGTGAAATTGACTGCGAATCAGTGCGGATAGTCACTATTTCTACAGCTATAAGTATACCACTAATTCAACCAGTGGTATACTTATAGCTGTTTCCCAGTGAATATTCACTAATTTGAAATGAATTTCACTGATTCATTTTTAGAGAGAAGGGAGATTATTTTGATACTAAAACTCTGAATCAGAGCGAATGCGGATTTAAATAAAATCTAGATCCCTTTAAAATCACTCTGTTGGAAAAACAAACTCCTTATTTACTCCGTATGCGGAGTTATTTTCTTTTTGACTCTGGAACTCGAAATGACGGAATGAATTCGAATTTAAATTAAATACAAAATCACTCCGAATTCACTCCCGGTTTGTTACAGTGTAATATGAAAATCAACTCCTTTAAGGCAGAAAAAAAACTCCTTATTTACTCCTTATGCAGAGATTTTTTTTTAAACCTCCGGGTCTCCGAGTGACATAGTGAATCCGGATTGAAATAAAATCCGTAATCACTTCAAATTCACTCCTAATTTTTGACAGTCTAGGATCTTTACAAGATGTAAAGAGGAGACAAAACGAATTTAATTTCAACGAAATATATGCGGATAACGTCGTCGCAGTTGTAGCTGACTAGTGAACCACCCGCTCGGCAGGCGGTCGTCGTGGTTCGCGTTCCTTATGACGTCATTTATCCTTTAGCATGTGAGAGTGCGAGTATATGGTATATGAGTGCGTGAATGTGTTGTAAATTTGTGTAAGCATCGCGTGCTGTTCTTACTAATTGCAAACAGATTTATTGAGTGAAAAATTTCACCTTTTTAAATTATTATAACGCCTCGGTTTTAAAACCAGTATAACAAAATATCTCACGTGAAATTGCAGATAGTCACGACGATAAACAACAAACTTTTTTTTATTTCGTTCTTTATTGCTTATTATATATAAATATAAATATAGATATATATAAATATATTTCTAGTTGTTTTATTATTTTTTAGAATTATAAAAATGCATGTAAATATATATAAATAATAATAAAATTGATTGGAGATTAAATTTATTTGCTTAAGAGTAGAGGGATATCTTAGAAGATGAGGGGAGAATCCGATACCTGGTCAATGGCGAATGGAATTAAATGGTAGAAGACTTTGGAGCGAATAGGGATGGGATAGAAGGTAACTCGCTGGATGTAAGAAGTAGACACGGATATATAATGTGATATTGAAGAAAGACAGAGAGGGGGACGGAGAGAATATATTTATAAAAAAAATGTGAGTATAAAAAAAAATAATGAAATGAAAAATAAATAAAAAGAAGGAGCATTAGCGTCTTTGATGTGCCGCGGGATATCCTCTGGCATGTCTTCTCTTCATACCGCGACTCATAGCTTGTCACTCGGGGTTCGGTTCGCGCGATTGAGCTATCGAACTGTGTAACTGGATGTATTACTTTTTATTGTAAAAACTCTCTTACATTCTTGGGATCACATTCCCTGATGAGACATGAACGCCTTGTTCGCAATAACCGAGTTATTCGAGTTTCAAATTGTAAAATTATATTTAACGTCATTATAAAAATTAATACAAACAAAAAAATTATTTATAAATCAAGTTCAAGGTTACGTAAGATAAAATATAAGCTTGTAGTCAGCCTTGGTAGAAGTCTGGAATGATAACACGGGGCCAGTCCTGGTTGCTAGACTTGGCCCATGCTTGGCTGCCAGACGAATAAATTTTATTAAAAAAAAATTTTATTATTATTATCCTCGTAGAGTTCATATGATCATTAACGTTTAAACTATCTAAGGAAGGTAAATGATGTGAAAAAAACTCGGTGAAAATTCTGCTGGGCTCTGGGCGCGAACTGCCGTCTTTCTGATTGCTGGGTCCGAACGGTATTTATTTGAAATAAGTTTATTTGCATCAAAATTACATTTCATGAATACATAGCCGCAAATTAAGTTAAAAAATAGCTACATCAGTCTTAAGTATTTTTGGTTGTTGGTCCCTTCAGCTGGGCTGCTCACAATCATTATATATTATTAAATTATAGTATATTTTTAGTTTAAATCTCAGTAATATGTAAGAATAAATAAGTTTTTTTTCATGTATTGAATATAAGATATAAAATTTTGCAAAACATCATCTTATTTTAAGTCTTGGGTCCGAACGGTAGCTACTGGACGAACATACTGATGTTGAACTGATACATTTCTATGATTTACTTATTAAACCATAGGTATAGCCAACCTTGGGTAATCCTACCTTGGCCCAAGTCTGGGTTGCCATTGGATGACCCAAGCCCGGGTAATCATTGTAACGGTCAGGACTGAGTACCCAATCTTGAGCCAAGCATGGGCCAATATAGGTGTGCCAAAGCTAGGTTCCCCAGTGCTGGGCCAAGTAGGGCCCCGTAGTTCAACTCCGGCAGTTCCTGCATGGGTATGAATTGAAAACAGAAATTTTCTTGAGGCCAGAAAAATCTTTTTGAAGCGAAAGAAAACTTCTTGCACCAAGAAATTCTTTTTACTATAAACCTTTAAACAGTAACCCTGAAAATTTGCACGCTATAGGTAATTCCAGTCTGACAGACTGCTATTAGTAAACGCGGTTTTTTTACTTTTAAAAAGGGAACTTTAGCTATTTACATTAACAAAACTATATCTTAATGAAAAAAACATGATTGAATGATATTTTAAACTTCATTTATTTTGAAAAATCATATTAATTAATATATTAACATAAACATATTAAAAAAAGTTTCATTGATTTTAAATTCGATTAGCGGTTTGTCAGACCGGGGTTACCGATTAAAGGTTAAGAAAATTTTTGTTTTCATTTCATAATGCAAAATATTTCTTGCGCCAAGAAATCCTTTTTTTCTGTGTATGTATATATATTTAAATATACTCAAGTGCGCTTAAAAATACCTTAGGAATGGTTTATAATAGCCAAAGACATGGGCCAGCTGACAGACAGGTAACACACTGATAATTGGGTCGTAATAAATTAATTCGCTAACAATAGCTTGCGGGCAAAACAACGGGTGAAGACAGCAGAATAGAAGTAAATATATATATACAAGGCAAAGCTTGAATGGATAAGTTTGCTGGTACGGTGGTTGCATGTATAGTACTGCTGCAAGGTCGAGAAATAAATGTGTGTATGTGTGTCGAGGGCGGGTAAAACGTGCGGTGGTTTTAGTATATACAATCACGATGCATATTGCCGTATCCTTTTTATTTAGTTTGCTATATTTCTTATGGACTTAGTATACTATATATTAATAGCATTTAGTATAGCATAGCATAGGCTATAAGAGCGGTATTTTACTCCAGGTCTCGCTCCTGTTGCTGCTGCCTATGCGATGTCCTGAAAGACTGAAAAGACCTGGCCGGACGCCGGCACATACGTCAGGGATATAAGGTTACCTCGTGGGAAAGACGCTTACGTCTTATTATGGCTTGTTTTGAGCCCAACCAACTCTTTGGTATACTATAATTACACGGTTATTGATAAGTCGATCAGGTTACCCCACACATCTTATGGTTTTGGTACAACTGTACGACTTGGAAATGAATTCACTCTTAACCCCTTTTTATTCGTCAAATCACCTTTTTATTTTTATTTAATGAAGAAATATAATTATTTTTAGTAAATTTATAGACAACATCAAACAGTTCATGACTCGTATACTTAAATATTTTATCTAATCCAATTAAAATTTAATGACACGCGTAATTATTAATGTTGCCTTGAAAGTCATTAGAAACAATAAATTTAAAAAAGTATAAAAAATATGATGAGAGGTAAAAAAAAAAATGAAAGATTATCAAGACGTGTATTGTGGTGATACACAAAAAGCCAAGTGTTGAAACAATTTTATTCGGTCACAATAGAGTTGATAAATATAATTGAAGACTAATGACACTAATTTGTCAGAATAATTCATTAGGATAAGCCTTTAAATAAAATATATAGTGACAAAAAAAATCATCATCGTCACGTAAATTAGACTAAATCAAAAAAGAGGTTCGTCTATTGAATAGAATTAAGTGGTGGTCAAACAAAAGAATGTAAAAAATAAATAAATAAAAAAATATAATATATTAAAAAAAAAAATATGTAAGCATTCCTCATAGGAATAAAGAACACGTCCAAATGCTTTGTCCACTTAATGGATTCCTCATCACTGTGGGCCTAAGGCTGTGGCGTGAAACGAAGCCGCTTTCTTTGTTTCTGTTCTGGCCATATATGCACATATATGAGGGTATGTATATATAATATATATATACATACACACACATATATATCTATATATATACTTTAATCTTTACAATAAATCGATATCACTATTAACAAATTGAATCGAATGTATGATAAAAGTTCAAAGCACCGGTACTCGCGATTCGTTAGTTAGATATATAAATATGTATTATATATACAAGTGTGTGCTACATTATCTTAAACAGTCATCTAATATACCGGGATATTAATTTGAGGGCTTGATATGTACTGAGATACGCATTTTGATCGACGCCTTTTTTCGCTTCGTACACCGATTCAATTGATCGATCGGTTGATTGTACACAGGATAATCTAACTCATGGCTTAAATATATTGACATCATATTTTATCTAATTTATTGATAATCAATTAATTTATCAATTTATTTAACAAAACAACATTAGTATAATTCCTTCTTGACTATTTTACGAATAACTTTTTTTTGTAGAGAAAAAAATAAACTTTGGCTGTAGTTAATTTTCTGTTTACTGATGGAGACGCGTGTTGTTTAAATAGATAAAGTCTATCATATGTCAAATCCAAACAACAACAACTTTCACTGGGCTCTCTCAGGTGACTTGATAAAAACGTAAAAAAATGGAGGAAAAAAAGTATGTGATGCAAAAGGATCAGTACGATTGGCCTGTGGAGGTGATCGATGTCTGATAGGTTGGTGAGGTAGGGTAAAAATTTTGGCCACCGTGTTATTCTGATGGTGAGATTCAAAAAATCTGTTTCTAATCTCTGATCGGTTTGATCCAGTCTCCAGTCTCCAGTCGTCTGGGTCATGAGACGACGCCAAGGACCTGACGTGGGAACATTTAAGTCCGATATGGTGGATGAGTCTAGGGTATTCTACAGGTGAAAATGTCACGCACTTTTCTCAAGAGTCTTGTACATACTTTGACTTGTCTAATTCATCTGAAATGTTGCTTATATTTGTTGTGATTAACGAAGCTAAGAAGCGATCGGAATAATTAATGGATTTAAAAAACAACAAAAAAAAGTCACCACCACCTGTGGCGAGAGATCATTGTTTAAAGATTCAGGTAGTCAAGAATATATAATATAATATTCTTTACGATGACTTTGCCAACGATTCATTCTTTATAAATGTATGTATAGATAATATTATGAATGTTCTATCTGTGTTTTGTTACACATTGAGATTCTCATATATACTTATGTATAGACGCATACATGCAGAGATTCATCTACTTCAAACTCTTTTACCATTTATCAAAACCACAGTATAAGGATCCACTCAAATACTTGTGTTTTGTTTTTGCAAAATCAATATTGTGACTTAAAGATTTCGCTTCCGGAAGAAATAAATTTCATTAAAGGGGGCCACTGGTGTGAAATTTTGAAAAAATCAATTTTTTTTGCATGTTTCGATAGTCTAAACCTTCAAAAATATACTTAAATTTCAAATGCATATCTTTAATAGTTTTTTTGAGTTACAGCCATCTGCAGAGTAGTCGCTCATCGGTTCTCAAAAATACACTTTTCCAAATCGCTGTAGTTATAACTCGAAGACAAACCACCCTATCGATTTGATTCAAATTGCAGCTTCTTTTATATATGCTTCTACGTACCATGAACCCCAGTTGTCCGATTGAATCGAAAATATAATTTTGGCAGGCTAAAAATCATCAAATTTCCGCGCAAAATTTGAATTTTTTTTAAAAGCTCCACCATTTTTTTTAAATTTTCATTTTTTTTTTAGCCTGAGGGTCATGGTAAGGAAAATACCTTCTAATGTAATAAACTTTTTGGTTTTTTTAATTTCATGTACTGTAAAGGTCGCTATCACTGCAGCAGTAGGGGGGCTTTTTTTTAAGCGTTGGGAGATTGTAAATAACTCACTGAATTTTGAATTTTTTTGTCCAAAAATTTTATCTTGTATTCATTACATATCCATAAATATATTCTTCAAACATTAAAACATTCCATGCAGTAGTTTTCTTTAAAAAAATTCCCAAAAATCATCTTTTTTCAGGCGGTTACACTAATGGTCCCTCTTACTATAGAATTATGTAAGGCAAGAGATCCAATACCCGTTCACTCATGTATTTGTAAATCTATACTTACATTCACTAAATTTGACTAAATATAGATATACAAATATATGAGTGATCGAGTACTAGTTCGCTGATCAGGTACTAGGTATTTTACCTCATAATAAAAAATGTCTCTTAGTTATTTTAAATAACATTAAAAAGTAATAAAATTAACGCTAAAAATTTGAATAAATTTATTATAAGAATAATTTTTTAGTCAAGTGTGTTAACTCTCATGAACTTTTTACAGACAGGCAACTAAATACAAAGTAGGGTCAAATGGTTCAAGCTTTAAAAATTAGTCAACTCATTAAATTAATAATTTTAACAAATAACTTGAAAGTTATTTATTACCGGCACAAAGTATGTGGTAAAGTAATAAACAGATAAAAGCCGATTCGTGTCACATTTATGATAGAATTATAAAAACAAAATTATATTAAAAATAAACACCAATTGACTGCGATCCCACTAAAGATAACAAAAAAATAAAAAAATCCAAGCAATAGATCTTATTTCATTGTGACAGCTCTAGCAGCTCTTAAAAAACATTATCGACCATCATCACACAGCATCACAGGTAAAGTCAATGCCACTTGTCCTGGTTGTCCACAAGCTAAACACACTCATACATCAAACATGCATACACACACGCACATATACATCTGTATATTTATACATCAAGCAGAGAACCGTCGCACTGCAGGGTTTTTTAAGCAACAAATGGAATAAATATAAAAGAGACTGGACATTGAGCGATCAGGTGTCGGCACGTTTGACACCTCTCACATAATATATATCCGAACTCTCGCTCATCTATATAATACACACAAATATCTAAAATTCCATTCACACATTACATAGAAATTCGTTCATGCAAGTTATATATATCTATATATATATAAATTTATTTCGACCCTCTCTATCTTAACTTTCTGCTTGTCTTTATTCTTCTCTTCACTTCGGCTTTTTCACTTTTTATTTCCTCAATGTTTTTTTTCCACTCTCTTTATTTATTCTCTTCCTCACTGTGCCTACACACACTAGATTATTTTTTGCGTCAGCTCAGTAGCAAAATAGTAATAGAGAGTTTGTCAGTCGGGCATGTCACCACGGGGGTGTTAGAGCAACAATAATGTCTCATGATGATGGCTCTCTTTGGCTCGTTCGGTGAGAAAATTAGAGATAAAAAGCCCGGATAAAAAGTCTACATTGAAGACCCAGATCTTATAGACACATTATAGGTTACTTTAGAATCTGTGGTACGGATGTAAAGAGAAGTGAAGAAGTGAAAAGGTATTTTGAAGAAAACAAGTGTGGAGGCTAAAGAAGTAGATGAAAGATGCCGACATCTTGTGATCCCACGCCTCTGATGGCTTATTATTTTCTTTTACAATACAATAGATGACTTATTCGATGGTTTACATTTAGTTTCCACTGTTTAGCTATAGAGCGTATGTATTAAATCTCTAAACATATCTATAAAGTCTTTTAATTTTTAGATTTCTCAATAATATGGATAATATATAAACGTTTTATAGTTTAGGTTATATTTATATGTGTATATATAGATGCTAAAGAAAGAATGAGAGTGAGTAGGATGTTAAAAAAATCTGTCGACCACCCGCTGTTCGAGTTGTGACTTCATTTGGCGCAACCCCGTCAGTTCCTTTACCCCCCAAGCCCCTTAGAAATATCGCACTATATTTTTCATCTTTTTCTATACTAAACTAATCTTTGATTTGGTGTTTTGTGTTTTGTATTTCCTTTTTCTTCCTTTTTCATTAGTTTATGGTTCGCTCTCTTTCATCACCAGAGCGGTATCCTTTTGCTGCGATGAAACCTTTCGGGGAAAATTATATATGTAGCTAGAAAACTTCTAAGTTGGGAAACAAGAGCCTTCCTAGTAACGCTAAATGATTTAGGTTTCTTTTATTGTTATTATTAGTTGTTTTTTTTTTCTTTTCAAGAACACAAAAAGTCATTATTAGTGTTTAGATTTATTTGTCAGAGTAATTATGTTATTTGAATAGAGTTGTAAAAATTAGGAACTTTTTTAAATTAAAAATTGAAAATTTTCAAAAAAGTTGTTATTATTAGTCGTATTTTTTTTATTGATGAAATTCGGCGAATTTTTCAATAGGGTGTGAGTTTTGAATTGCGAGAAAATGTACAATAATGTATTGTACGTATAATTTTCACAGGATAAATATTCTTTTGTAAACGACTTAGTTTAAAATAAATAAATGTTTATTCTCGTCACTATTTTATAGTTTCCTGTTGACAAATGACGATTCGTTTATTGTATAAATAAGCCGCTGAAAAGTACATTGTGAAAAATCGAGAGTGAATTCGGAGTCACTCGGAGTTCCGGGGTTTCAGAAAAAATCACTCCGCATACGAAGTAAGTACGGAGTTTGTTTCTCCAGCGGAATGATTTCGGTGTGATCTGGATTTTTTTTAAATCCGCATTCACTCCGGTCTAGTGTTTTAATTTTAACCCGAATCCTATGTTGCTGTTTTCAGCACTCGTAAACTTTGAACATGGGTCATATTAGCGTTCACCGCTCATTTAATTATGTTATTCTGTCAGGAAAAATCTGAAAAAATTCCTTCTTTGCACTCCCAACTATGTGATAAAGTCGTTGCCAGCCCTAAAATTTCTTTTCCAATAAACATTTCCTTCAAAGTTCGGAGGCATGAAGGCTGTTTTCAGTAGAATATTTGAAAATTCATCGACACAAATGACCCATCTTCAAGGGATTAGGGGTTGAAATAAACTCTTTCTAGGAGTCAATTTCACTGCGAAGCAAAGTTTCAATATTAAAATAAACTCTTCTTCG
Source organism: Microplitis mediator (assembly GCF_029852145.1). Lineage (NCBI taxonomy): Eukaryota > Metazoa > Arthropoda > Insecta > Hymenoptera > Braconidae > Microplitis > Microplitis mediator. The sequence goes on along the minus strand of NC_079973.1, from coordinate 19,400,800 downwards.
GAATGAATTTTGCTCCAAAAGGGATCAAATAATTACGCGGTCGTCCACTTTGCATTTAATCAAAATTTAATCTACGATTACTCTGCAAATTTTTCGAATAACTGCCCAGTATATAAAAAATCCTCTGTCAAAATTGAGTGTGTGGTACTTAGGTCTTTTTAGTATGACTTTTATTTAAAATCTTAGATTAAATTAAAGGCGGGATTTCTTAGACGTGTCATTATGTGAATTCAAAAAATCGCGCTTTTAATACGGTAGTAATTGCAAATATTATATTGGATATATATTTCATCTATCTATATAAATATATTCCTATTACATATTATAATTTTTGTGTAGTAATAAATCTGATGTAAATAACAACGTACATATTTTTATTTATAGGAATAAAAAATAATTGATAAATGATACACATAATAAATATTAAAATAATTGATTGTAAATAATTTAATAAAAATTAGTCAGCAATAAAAACACTTTGAGTGAAACATAAATCACAGTTAGTTAAAATATAAAACAATAAAACGCGGAAGTAGTCATATGTGTATGTCTCTATTGGTATGTATATCATAAGTATAAATGATATAAAAAAAAATATATATATATATATACATAGATGTGTGTTAGTAGTCGGATTATTGCAGCATTGACTGTCTAATAAGACATACGTGGAAAGATCTTTGAGAGATGATCGTATAGAGAGATCGATCTCGTGACGTTATACATATTATTATTTTTTAATTTCATTTCTTTAGACTTGAGATCTATACAATGTCAATGTACGAGAGTGCCATGCATCTTCGTGGGGCGTCCAGGTGTTCAGTAATTCCCCGCGGTGATTTTAACCAACTTGAGATCCCTAAGAGAAGTTTATCTGTTTTATCAACAATCCAAGTGACAAGCAAGTTAAGGCTGTAGATTATTATAAATACATATGTGTATTATTAACACTATCTTACGGTAGAGTGATTTTAAACCGTAAGCAATGAACAAAAATAAAATAAAAAATAATAGTAACAGATTCATTGGTATTATACAGACTCGTGATCGCGTGGTCTGTATCATAAACCGATGGATAACTCAATGACTAGACACATTCATCCATACATTCTTTGAATTTGAGCACCTATTCGATAAATGTACACATCAATTATTATTAGGCTTTGACAGATTTTTTTCTTTCTATTATTGTTATAATACTCTCAATACAATTAATCATTTTTATTTTCCAAGCAATTAATTAATTTTGACTTAAGAAAAAATAATGCATACATTAAAAAATTGAAACATAAATATTTGAATTTTTTAGGTGTACAGTAAGAAATTTTGAGTATTTGTGTTAAAAAATTATGTGGTTAAATTTTTTGTGCTGACTATCAACACAGAAATCTGTTAATTCAACGCAAACCGTTTATGTTATTTTACTTTAACAGGTTTCTTATGTTAAATGATCAGAAAATCTGCACAGGAAAGAAGGATTTGTCACAATCAACACATATCGTGTGTTAAACGAACGTTTTAACATGTCGTGAGTGTTGAAAAAGTTACCCGCATATGTTAAAAGTAAAAAATTTCCAAGAATTCTTTTGTGATGGTCAAGAAAATTTTTAACATATTTTGTGTGTTGATTTCACAGTAACATATAAAAAGTGTTACTATCGTATAAAATAACATTATTGTGTGTTAAAAAATCAATCGACTGCGACAGTTCAAACAACATAAATGATGTGTGTTAAATTGACACACAAAAGTGTTAAACATTCAACATTCAGAATTTTAACACACGCTTTTTATTTACAATTTGACGATTCGTTTTTTACTGTGTGGAATGTAACACATTTCTTGAGGTATTCGCAAATTAACACAAAATTTGTGTTGTTTAGCTAAACACTCCCTCGCGTTTCTTCATGACTATAAGCAAGCAAAGCATTGTAGCCGCATTGTCTGCAGGGAAACTTTCATATTTTTATGATCAGGTTAAATGATTTTTTTATTCTCATTTTACGGGAGGAAATCATAGCTCCGTTTTTGAGAAAATCACAGAAAATCGAACTAATTGTTTGCTAAATTGACATAAGTTGTACTAAGGGTAGATCAGTATGCTTGAGTTGGTTAGATTGTATGCTTATATTTATTAGTTAATTTTAATACGAAAAGCCTGTTAAATTTACACAAATTTTCTGTCAAAATAACAGATTTCACGTGTTCAATTATTTAACATAAAATTTGTGTTAAAGATCAACACAAACGCAATGTGTTGAATTAACACAAAAATTTATGTAGATCGTTTGCAACACACGATTTGTGTTTAATTTAACACAAAATTTTCAACTGTGTGGATTGAAAGAAGTTGAAAAGTTACGAAAAATAAAAAAACAAAAAAGCAGATCCTTTATGGAGGATTTACAAGCTATTTAAAATTCATCAATGATCGGTTAAGATAAAATAAAAAGTAATATGTAATAAAAAAAAAAGTATAATATTTTTAAGAGATGAACGAAAAATATTTCAAAAGAATAAGATAGAGAGGATGATGACGTGTCCTCTCGTCATCGTTGCGAGACGGGATAATCCTGAGATGAGATCTCTAATTCTCGGGGAGAGTCAAGAGAAAATAAAGACAAACTTGTGTCCCACCTTGGCACTTCTCACGCTCCATCTCAATCTTCATTCCTCCCCTCTCCTCTCTCACCTGCTCCCCCTTTTATACATCCACCTCTTTATTTTGCTTCTTCTTATTATCATTCTCCTTCGACTACTATACTCCTTATTCTTATTCTCATTCTCATTCGTTTTCTTTTACTCTCTTATTTTTAATCCTCAGTGTGATTGCATGCCCGATACCAGCTGGACGTTCACGAGGAAGGAAAGACGCCCGCCGCGTATGCGAGTCTGACGGACCGTAAACCCTTTAACATCTGCGGGGGGTTTACCCTTATTGCCTTTTGCTCTTTAGTATACGACTTTTGACTCTTTTTTATACTTTATTCAATAGCTATATGATCATATCCACACGCAGAAGAAAAATCATTTACTTCCAATACTAATTTTCGTCGTAGTAAAAAAAAATAATTTATCATTTACTCACTGTTAATATAAGAGTTGTCTTCAAATAGTTCACTCAGGATACCCGGTGTTACAAACTCATTTTTTATTTTAATAATTTCAAAATTAATGGATTATTATCTTTTAGTACAAAACAATTTAAATGATTTACAAATTTTTTAAATCCCAATGCAAATGCCGATGTCCAAATTAAAGTTAACATCAAAGTGTTTAACCGCACACCGATGGGATTGAAATCAGTATATACATATACTGCGGGCCCACTGATTTGTTTCACGTGAGTGGAAAATCTTTTTTTCCGTCCTAAATATATTTTATTGCCACGCAAATCTATAATTCATTCTACTGTTTACATATATGGGGGAAGGGGGTAAGTCAAACTTCTTTGGGAATTTTTTAGTTTATTATCAAACTAATACACACTAGCGTACATGTTTCGCGCGCAAGCGCGCGCGTGTCGTTTTTCATAAATTTATTTTAATGTATATTTTCGTGTTGTTTGCATATATTTTTTTGCTTTCAACCAATCACGTTACGAATAGTTTGGCTTCACATATATTTCATCTAAATTGATTATAGGATATTTTACAATTGACTAAAAAAATGGATTTTGATCCCTGTAAAATAAAAAACGTGAAAAATATGTGAATCCAAACTATTCGTAATGTGATTGGCTAAGAGTTCAAAATAGTATAAAAATATATACAATTGACACAGCAATTTACATTAAAGTAAATATATGAAAAACGACACGTGCGCACTTGCACACAAAACATGTACAATGTTTTTTAAAAAAGGACATGATGGGCTCCTTGAAAAAATAAAAATAATTTTTTTATTTGCTCGGGGTAAACTAAGCTTTCTCGGAAAATACACTGTAAAAAATTTGCGGAGTGAAAGCAGATTAAATGCGGAGTAAATGCGGATTGAAATAAAATTCAGACCTCTCCAAAATCACTCTGCTAAAAAGATAAACTTAAAGTGATAGAGAGAATCCGGATCTAAATAAAATCCGTAATCACTTTGAACTCACTCCCTATTTTTTACGGTGTAAACTTTTTTCAAATGATTTTTTTCCCAATTTCTTTTACGAGTTTCCAATTCAATAAAATAAAATATTCGGTAATAATTCTGAAAATGTTAGAAATATTTAATATATTATTAAAATATTTGATAATAGAAATCACAATGTGCGGCCTGTATATAAAAAAAAATAAAATTTGAATATGATGTAAAGGGTTATAAGGTACCGGTCATTAGTGAGTTGTGACGGGTTTCACTAATAGGCATTAAGACAAGTGAAGATGTCGAGAACTCACCCAGGAACCAGTTCGATGACACATCATTTGAGCGGTATCTTTTGAGCATGTCAATATCTCTCTTGCTCTCATTCACTTTTAAATATCTCGTATCTTCTTCGTGCGTCTAGTCACTTTCGTATATCACAAAGATATACATATACACATATATACACAACATATATGCATATATATGGGTACAGTGTATCTTCCATTCTCAGCGAGACGGCAATGTCACTGGCTTGAATGTAAGTACACCTCACGAGTCGGCAAATTGCTCGTTAGACTGTGATAAAGACCCAGAGTTGATGCCAAGAGTCAAGTCTCACCGGAATCTCCAATGAAGATCTTATGCCAGACGCTGTAAGAAGAACAAGATAAGACCCATCACCCATCATATACAAGCTTCGACAGATTTAACTTTCTTTCTTTTCATACTTTATGTATCCACATATATTAGTTATACACTGCAAAAAGAGCCGTGTTAAAAATGGACTCAAATTAACACCGGGAAATTTTTTTAACACTAGTGGAGAATATTTACACCGCGGCAGTGTTATTTTACCACTGCTTTCGGGTTGAAACTTAACACCGAAAATTGTAACACCTCCACCGTCTGGACTTACCACGACTTTTTTACAGTGCACGGAAAAAAATTTACAGGATTTTCCTGCAGCTGCAACAGGAGACAGCCAGGACCGGAAAAACTCCTGTTGCAGCAACAGGATTAATACTATTGTTGCGATTTAATAGTAATATATAATTACACAGTAAAAAATTTTGTGTCATTGCGTCAAAAAACTTAGTGTTAAATATTTAACACTTTTATGTGTACATTTAATATTTATTCTGTTTAATCAACCCAAAAAAAGTGTTAAATATTTGACACAAAAATTTTTAACACTAAGTTTTTTGACGCAATGACACAACATTTTTTACTGTGTAATTATATATTACTATTAAGTCGCAACAACAGTATTAATCCTGTTGCTGCAACAGTTTTTTTTCCTGTCGCTGCAACAGTAAATTTTTTCCGTGTGTAGTTAAATATATTTATTTATATTATATTACAGTAGGACCTCGTTATAAGACTACGCGTTATCAGACTCTTCCCGTCAGTTTGTTAAAACTCACTCGAAACGCTTCCCCCACCAACAACTCAATAAAAGTTTCGCGCCGAAACCTCGCTATAAGTCTAACAACAATTACGACTAAAATCGAGATAAAATGTACATTCATAAAGATTTTAGATTAAATAATTTAATTTCATAAAGAATACTTAAAATTTCGTGGTATCACATAATTAGTTAACAGAAAAGAACGACTAAATTCTGTTTATTTATGATTATACATAAAATAAATGCAGTGTATAATAGAGTAGAGTTAAACCGAATACATAAATAAAACGCGAAACGGCGATAGTCTTATAGCGAGGTTTGGGCGCAAACGCTATCAAGCACAATAGTGGGAGTACCTCAATTCCAAGAATTTTTTTCCCTACAGCCCTGAGCTAGTCTTATAACGAGGCCCTACAGTTTAATGATAAAAAAAAAATCAAAATATAAATCTGGTATATGGGTTACATTATTCGAGTATTTTTTCAAAATGACAAATGAAGTGTTTACTTAAAAGTTTGACTAAGATATCCATTACAATTTTAAATTATCTCGTAAAGAGATATAATACCTATTAAACCTTTTTTATCTCCATCTTTATTAACTCTGTTATTTATTTCTTATTCATATGTATGTATAAAATACCTCACACTGTCATCATTTTTTTTATTTCAAATTATTTCTACGAACTAAATTATTTTTTTACCATAAAACGATGCCACCTGTGATTTTAAATCGATTGACTACGAGACCGCTTTATTATTAGGGTTTTTATTATGTAATATAGTCTAAAAATTAAAATAGCTTTTTTACATATAAATTATATAAGAGGATTTTCAAATTTATATGTTTTGAAAGATTAACTTAATTTTTTTTTTTTCAAGTGATGAAAAAAATAATTACTGGCCAAAATAAATAAATTATAACTAAAATTTAATAATTTTTAGTTAATAAATAATTATTTAATTATAATTATAATTCATAATCTCTGCACATTAGAAATATAGTATAGAGCTATGAAAAATGATTTATGACATCCCGAGTAAAACAAATTATAGAAAAAAAGTAGAAAAAGCGTTGACTATTCTAAACTTGACACAACGACGAACTTATCTTTAACATTTTTTAAACTACTGAAAATTCAAGAGAAAAATCAACGAATATCCTAATATTATTAAGTAAAGATATGCTAAAAAAAATGTTCAGAAATAGTTCAAGATCAACTTTTTCTGAACGTATTTTGCACTGGAACAAAAATGATAAAATTTATCACTTTTGATAGAGAGTAAAAAAAAGTTTATAAAAGGATCTAACACCGCTTGGACTTACCCCGGTGATATTTCACAGTGTAGTATCAAGTCAATTTTTTTTTCTTTGTATTTTTTTCGAAGTTGAAAAAACTTTTAAAAAAAGCTTGTTATTGTGTCACGTTTTGAAATTTAGTAGTCAACACCTTTTCAACCTTTTTTCTTATTTAGGTTTACAATGAATAAAAAATCGTTAAAATAAAACCAATCTACAGAAATAATTTAAACTCAAAATTATGAATTAAAAATAACAATAAAAGTTAGATTACCGTAGACATTCCACAAAATCCACCTGAAAATATAATATATCTAAAAAATAAAAAATAAAAAAAAAGTAACGATAGAACGAAGAAAGTAAAAGAGCAAAACTATATATGAAACGTTTATAACAAAACGTCATCAAAGGCTTGCCGCTCATAACCCTGGCACTATTCTAAGGATGATGATGATCACCATCATCATCATCACCAATGTAAGCCACAGTTGGTCATCTTTTTTCTTTTTCGACGGGTTATATATTGAACTGTACGAGATATCGTACTGTTTTCAAAAATACTAGTAAAAATATTTATAGGATTTAGTTGGCCGAGGACAATGAATTGAGCGGTAAACCAGAGCCTATTAGAGTTCTCTATTCCCCGAGATTAGGCGAATAGTAGGTGAAGCCGATATATTGTTAGCTATAGCGGGTTATTTACTTATTCAGAATCGGATTTTCCACCAACTTTTTTGCTTCCGATCTTTTTTGAATCCCATCTTCATCTTATAATAACAATAATAGTAATGTACAATAGTTAAATACAGTAGTTGTATAGTTGTCGTGGTGGGTGATGCTTTATTTCATCTTATCCTGATCTGCTTAAACGCAGCAGCAACTGCATTTAGCTTGTCAACCGAAATATACAACTAAAGCGGGTATAACTGATGCTACTGACCATCAATAACTAAACTCACTAAGTAGAGAGATCTAAAGAAAATAATAAAGACCAAAAGAGATGAATTAAGTTGTCATAAAGAAGGGTTGTAACGGCTGGGTAAATATTTATCGTAATTATCTTCAACCGTTCTTTTATACGCGCGACTTCAAAATTGTCAAATATTTGCCGCTTGAATAATAGTAAATTATTTTTTTATACATATTTAGAAAAAGAGATGATAAGTATTTTTTTTTATGTTCAAGCTCACGACCAAAAGGGATAGGATTTATTGAAGTAGATGGATTTCATACGGATCAAAAGAAAATTAAATACCGGAAGTGGATTTTTTAATTCTATCAATCAGCAAAAAGCTTCTGCGTACGCCAATGATTTTTTTTTTTTCATCGTTTGTTATTATTATAAATCACTGAAGTCTTGTACTGATGATCTCTGGCTTATTCGAGTGTGTCCTGTCGTCCAAGCAACATTCTTTTGTCACGACCAGTCATTTGGAATAATAACGTTATATTATATCCGTAAGTTTACTTTTCAAAACTAAAAATATTATAGGACAATTTTTATTTTTTGTATAGATTTTTTCTAGTTATTTAGAGTAAAAGCGATTGAGGTTTTTGGGATACCACACAACTACTGTACCCAGTTGAAAGGATTAAATAAAAAAAAAATGTCATTGTTAATTTTTTCGGACAATTTACAACCGTTTTACGACCTTACGAAAATACGTTTATGCCTGATATAATTCTGTGTAAAAACTTCTTTTATTATGATTATAAAAATATTTTTTTTTTGTTTGAAAAAAAATTTTAATACCGAAATAAAAAATAATTCAAGTTACATCTGCTGATGAAGGTAAAGATAGAGCTTTTACTGATGTTATGTACACTATAATAACACTCGACTTAATTATCAATTTCACATAAAAAAATAATAATTCCGCAATATGGTACGAAACGGGTTCTATTCACTTTATACCTGCATATTACACAGATCTTGAGATATAAATTTATGTGTGTATGGAGGTATGTATATAATAATATTACTATTTACTAAAATATTATTATTTTTTTTTATTGAAGATGCAATCTTTTAACACGAAGACTACTTGTTGATGAAGAAAGACAGATTAACGGTATGGTGGCAGGTAAGATGGATGATCAAGACACTAAAACTTAACTCGAGATTCAATTGACCCCTGTCGAAATATTTAACCTGTTATTTATTATTTTTACAATTTATTTTTGATACTTCATTTTTTATTGGCTTCAAATAAAATATTAAATGGTTTTGATATGCAAATAAGGAGTTGTAAAAATATTTGAAACTTGCCAGAGTAAATAATTGTTTAGGACATTCAACGGTTAAAGAGGGTGTTAGTAATCTTATATACATATAAATATATATATAATTAATATAATAACGGTTTCACACCCGAGACATTTTTAAAAACCATCCCGGGTCAAAAAAATTACTTGATTTTGACTACCCGGGTCAAAAATAAAATTTGATTGAGGCTCGCTTCACCTTATTTTCTTTTGACATTATCGGTTTGCCGGTGAATTGTTGATAAGATCTCGACTTTTTCGATTTCAATTAAATTTTTGTCAACTTTTAGAGCTTTTTTTCATCTTAGTTTGAACTTATTCGTCTTCACTTTGAAAATAATAGTCAATCATCTTACTTTTGACTTGCTGAACCAAGTTGAAAAAAAGTTATTTATTTGCCTTACTGTTGACTTGATCAACCAAGTCAAAAGCAAGCAGTATTTTTTAGTGTAAAATATGTTTTTGACGTTTCACCTTAGTTTTGACTTTTTTGCCGGATAATTTGAGCCAACTAAGTCTAAACCAAGTCAATTTTGACTCTTGATTTAGACTTTTTCATCTTAAATCGTGACTAAGTGAGCCAGTTAAGTCTAAAACAAGGGGAAAACTCAATGTATTCCATATCTCCGTGAAAAACGGCTTGAACTTTCGACTTGATAAACCATGTCTAAATCACGTTTTATTTTCGACCCGGCACTCTATTTATTTTAACTTCTAGATGACATTTTCAACTTTACGCCAACTAAGTCAAATTCAAGTCACATTGATTTGGATTTATCTGAAATGACTTAAATTTAAGTCAACTAAATCAAATCCAAGACAACGTGACTTTACATTTTTTTTATACTTGGTCGATCTCCAACATGTTAACTATGCACTTTTTGATTGTTAATATCTCGTTTTACAATCGGTGAAAAAATTTTGTTTCATTTTTCATTAAATATTAGACATTTTTGTTAATCTCATGTCTTAAGTTCATCACATTCCTAAAAAAAGTCGTTTTACGAGTGAACTACCTTAATTCAACTCAGTTGGCGTAAATCAGTACTAAGTAAGACAACTTAGTCAAAAATAAGTCAAAACCAAATGAATTTCGATATCTTAAAATATGTTTTTGATTTATTAAGAGAAGAACTTAAACTTGACTTGCTTTTGTCTTGCTAGGCTATATTTCAATTTTTAAAGTTACGTAAAAATGAAGTTATTTTTTTGATCTGAGATCAGTTAATTTTGTACTAATGTAATCATGGTTAAGTTATTTAAATAGATAGACTTTGTTGAGTTGAAAAATAAATTATTGAATAAGTCAAGTTGATTGAGTAGGACATGGTACTTAACAATATTAAAAATTAATTATTAATTATAACACATATCCATAAAACTTTTGGCTTCTATGAAGAACTTATAGAAACATATATCACTGCATTGAATTCTATTGTTGCATAGAACGCTTTATGAATACATGATCAGCTCTATAGACTTAAATTTATTTTACTTGCGATCAATATACATATCCAAACGTAAATGCTTTGTGCATATATTATGACAAGGGAATTATTGAAAAACTATTACTAGCTATTATTTTATTCTTATTTTTTTTCTGATTGTTCTATTTATAGACAGCAATTTGACATGAAAAACCATAAATTGTAGACGATAAAAATGATTGTGCTTGTAGGGAAAAAATTATTCGCTACTCAAAAACATCTATTATTATTTACATTTTAGTTGAATAATTTGATAATTTTTATACTAATATTTAAATGTAAGATTTAATAAAAAAACAGAGGAAAGAACCGAAAAAATCAGAAAAGCAAAAGAAAAATCGCACATGATTCAAAACCAAAATTTATTTAATAAAAAAATTTCTATGTCTTCAGTGTGAAAAATATTCCCTGCAAATTATTTTTTTATAATTGAAAATAAAATATGTACGAATTTACTGATACATATTGTGATATTATTTAATTGGTAGGATGATAGATTAGTGAATAAGGATACAGATGACGATTAACCCAGTGATAATCAGCGTAATCAAAACTATGGGCAAAATTAATCCCTCATTTAACAGAATTTGTGGGGCGAATCAGCCCCGACACACAAAGGCGTGATAATAACCATTCTGGTAACTGCGAGTGGTTATTATATATCCCTAGTTGTACACGTCGCACACGTACAGAATTCTATATATACGTCGACATATGTCTATAACCCTTCTGTTGTAGTTTCTATAAGTTTATAAAGTTTGTAATTATTCGTAAGACTTGTCTTTTATCACTCGCTCATAAGCTTGTGGACTTTCAATTTCACAATTAGGCAATTAAATTTCAAATAAATAATTTAACTGGAAACAATTTTTTGTTTTTTTTATTCAATTATTAAATTTTTATCAAACAACTGTATCAATTATTATGCCAGAAAATCTTTGGAAAAAAATAAATATGAAAAAAAAAGTTAATGTTTATATTTATTTAAAATAATAATATTGAATTGTCAACTCAAGTGTTAGTCAGAATTTACACAACAGTAAAGTTTAAAATGTAAAGAATATCGATCGAATGACTGCGAACAGTGAAATAAAATTTTAAGTTTGCATTTGTCACATCGAATCTCAAGAGTCTGATAGAAAAAAAAAATCTATGGAGAGGTATATATGAAATATGTATAAGAACATATGACCTTTATGTGAAAGTTAAGATATCGATACATTCACTACATGTGTTTAGATATATATATAGAGTATTAGTATATTACTAACACTTGAACTTCCTGCGGGGTCATTGATACCCAATCAACTGTTCACGATCGAGACTTTATTGTCAGAATGTAATAGTTGAGCTGTATAGTTATTTTCTCACAGCTATTTACTGCAGTCTTTAAAATTCGGTAGCGTAAAAAAGTTTGATAAATATTCATAACTCATACATTTTTCATGAGATGCTTTTTAGTGAAATAAAAATTTTAGCATCAACGATTCCTATATTGCTTTACGTAGCAGACTTTACGACAGTTACGAGTATGAGGAATGTCATTAACAGTAAAAATAAAATAATTATTATTTATTTGCTTTAATGATATCAACTTTCATAAATGTATACACTGACCACTGACTCACTTAACAAACGCCGTAAGACATATTTACCGATTTCATTAAGACACTAATCTTAAATTTTTTATTATCAACCAAATTAAATTAAATCAAGCTGATGATTGCTATTAAACATTAATCTTCGACCCTAGTCGACTTTCCTCACGCCAATTTAAATTCGTCTTAATTCTACGGGCCTAAATATCTTCTTTTGAACACACATACACACTTATATTTTTCTAAGACACTAGTATGTATGTCAAGCAAGTTTAACTATAATTGTATTAAAATTAAACTACAGTTTAAAAATCAAAACACATGTGTGATCTATGCGCACTTTTCAGAAGATTTACGATAGTACTTAAAATTTTTTCATCACCTTTTTTTTCGTTTAATTTCTGATTCATTGTTACACAGAAAAAAATAATTTCTTGACGTAAAAAATCTTTTTCACTCTAAATTGAAAACAAAAATTTCTTTAGGACTGGAAAAAATTTTTTTCTCGCCTCGTAAAATTTTTTCTTACTCCAAAAAAATTTTGGTTTTTAATTTCTAATGCAAAAAATTTCTTGGGGCAAGTAAAAATTTTCTTGACGCGAGTAAAAATTTTTTGCGCCATAAAATCTTTTTTTTTCTGTGTACGCAAAAGAGATATTTTTCACAGTTTTGAATTTTTACGCGATTATTTAAATTTTTAATATCAATTAAACGCATTTATATAAATAATTTGATGTTGTGAAGTATTCTTGCTAACAAATTATTTCTATTAATATCCATCGGTGTTGATACGTAAGACGTGCGAGTTTTCTAAACTATACTCGCCCATAAGTTTGTACTGATCACTTTTTAAGGAGAAAATTCTTTTACTCGTGTCAATACACGAAAGAAATTTTTTGGAAAAATTTACTCTGTAATCAAAGTAAATCTAGACGAAAAATAGTTGAAATACGAAAAGAATAAAAGCTAATATATTTAATGTTTTCTGTTAAAAAATGACTAAATATTGAGTATTTTTTATCCGCTGACCGAACAGTATTTAAAAACAGAAAAATATTTATTCATTTTGGCCCCAACTTACTTACAATTGTAGAGTAAAATTTTATTCTTTTCTATTCTCAGTTAAACTTTTTTTTTTTTTTTTTTCTTGTAATAACTACTTTCGGGTTTTAATTGTAAAGCTACTGAAAGTATGAATAAAATATACTTGACATGAATAAAAAATAAAAATTCCCACCGCAATGTCGAAAAAAAAATCCGAAATAAGTGTTCGAAGACGAATGCTCGGTGGATCGATTAAAGAACGAATAAAAAGGCGATTAGGCATGTGCTCAGATCATCAGTGAGTCAGTTAGCCAAGGCATTCGAAGTCGTTGGAGCAACGATATGTCCTGCCAGGCATAACCAGCAGGAAGTCTCTTCTAGATCGCGCAACAAGTGGCTCCCAAGCCACTTTCTTCTCCCTATTTTCTTTCATTATTTTATTTAGCTTTTTTTTTATTTTTACTTGAGAATGTCTTCCACCAAATGACTCGAATAAGTCAAGGGACAGGATCAAATACGAGGGACAGCATCGGAAAAAAAATGACGAGTGACAACTTGCAAACTCATGGTATAATACTAAGATAAATGATAATCAATATGTGTGCATGTATTTTCCATCATTTTGTGATACATATATCTTCTCTTTTATCTTGATATATTTGAAAACACAAGTAAAATGAGATGTTTTAAGATTTTAAAATATGTATGTACAAGAAAACAAAAATTGCGATGATAGTAATTGATAAGATGATAAATGAATTTTAGAGATAATAATCGACGACATTAATTGACGACAGTGATTCATTAATTAAAGTATAAGATTAATACAATAATAATACGATTAATAGACGTGAAGAATGAGAATTATAATAAATAGTTTGATCTCTAAACCTTAAAATACTATATATATTTATTATATCAATGAAAAAAGACAAACCGACGATGACTATTGTATGACGGTATTAGATTATGTTCATTACTGCGCTGAGAAATTTCATTCAAAAAAAAACTTTTTCAAACCTCTATTTTAGTCTATTAACTTCAACAAAGTGTCGACTAATTGATATAATTGTTTCCATTAAATTAATATAAGTGGATCAAAGAGTTCGTAATATATCATGTAAAAAAAATAATTTATCATATAAATTTAATTTGTTATATATTTTTAAGTGACCTCAAAAAAGTCAGGAAAAAATTAAATTAGGCCGAGTGATTAGTTTTTGTAATCTTCAATATATTTTTTCAAATTAATGTGGTAGTAAACGCATTTTTTACCAATAGTACAGATATAACTTAAAAGTATTCAATAAGAAACATTGATAACATAAAATTGCAGTATCGTTGATGCAATAATGTATAATTTTCCTTGGAATTCATTTAAACTGATGCTAGTAATAGGTTCAGATTCCGCGCTTAGTCTTATTAATTTTGATTCGTCTTCTACAAGGTTTGGTGGCTTATTATCCGATGAATTTATACGATATATTTGTATGTATCCTGTGGAAATAAATTTTTTAAGTTATAAATTTAATAGTATATTATGTAACAAGGGTTGGAGCAAGGCGATTTTAAATAAATGCGTCGGTGGCTGACATCTCACGAAATCGCAAAGCGTGTTTCATCCCGTGTTACATACAATATTTTTCATGATTACCGACATTGATAGTAAGTTTAAATGTTTGGAGCTGATCGAAACAAGCCAACAAGACTAGAAGGCAGAAACTAAACTTTTTCGGCTCTAACGAAAAAATTTATGGTTTTCTGTTAAATTTTTTTTACAGTGGCTTGTTTCAACTGGCGAAACAAACATTGAAACTTCTAGTTTCAATGCAGGTGATATAAAAAATATTAAAAATGATGATTAAAAATAAAATTGATTGTACCATTACTGAAACCTAAAAATAATATATCTGCATGCATAGCATACGATGTTATACTACCCCTTTCATGACTTATTGTTTGTACTTCAAGACCGTCTTTATCCTTTGCCCATCGGCCAAATGCTAAGCCAGTTTCTAAAAAATATTCAACACATTTAAAAAAAATATTTAGTATTAAATATTGTTGACCAGATTAAATGTTCTCGCTAAAATAGTTATTTTCGATACATATGCGGAACGGTAGGGATTCTGACGGCTTGAAGTGACGTCACGAGTTTGAGGCTATGGGCGCTTTCTTATCAAGACCGGATATAGTACGAGGTCTTGATGAGAATGTATCCATAGTCTCAAACCCGTGCCTGCACTTCAAGTCTGTCAGGGTTCCTACCTTTGAGCATAAAGTATCGAACAAAATTTTTTGTCATATCAACGGCGGATGTTGAATTTGAGAGAGAAACAGTCAAAAATGTTTCAAGTCGTGTAGGAATGTAGAGACAGATAGAGAGAGAGAGAAGTTACTTTTCGATAAAAGTTCGAGGAAAGTTAACCCAATTATAGATTGCCAGAAATCGTACAGTTTGCGCCCTCTGCATGTTACTTGAAAATTCAACTTTCGCGGTTGATATGACAAAATAGTACATTACACGCCAAAGGAGGAAAGTAGGACATTCCAAGCCCCCTGTGTAATTGTCTACCCGAGCCGAAGGCGACATAGGGACGTCCTACCTTTCTCTGTGGTGTACACACGAGTTTTCACCAGATCTGCATCCAAAAATTTTACCAGTATTCGTGGGAAAAATGGCGCATGCGCTCATTTTTATCATTTGTTTTCGCATAAAAAAAACGACTGTCTTTCCTCTAAACATGGCAGGGATTTTAAACTTTTGGTGCAGGTATGGTGAAAAATTATGTTTAATATTTATTAAATTACATTACCAACTGTACTCATTATAATTTGATTAACTGGTATTAAAATTTTGGAAACTGTATCCCGTGCTCCTTGTAAGTCACTGATATCTATTTCTGTACTCGTTAACTGAAATTCACTGTTTTGAGAAGTAGGGATTTCTAATTCTCTTACTATATAATTGGCCACGTTTTCTTGACAAACTACCAGCAACTACAAGAAGTTATTTTATTATCAAAAACAAATTTGGTTAAATAATTTAATTGAAAAGTATTATTTAATAATAACCTTATCAGATTCTGAAAACATGTAAAGAACTTCATTATCCCTTTTTTTTCTAAATAATGTAATTTTCGCACCTTCACAGATATCAAATTGATTGTTTAGTAACAAAATTCGATAGTCAGTAACAGTAGAATCATTTTCCAAAAAAAAATGGTGATGAGTACCGACACTGTAATATTTAATAAGTGCGTATTAATTTCTTATAGAGCTTATGAAGTAAAATAAAAATATGAAATATAAATTACCATAAATTACGGCCTACGAGCTGATTATCATTCAAAATTTCTTTTCGATACTTGACGTTATAAAATTTTAAATCATAATTATTCAAACGTACAATGGCAATCAAATCAGCTATTTCTTAATACAATAAGTAAAATAAAATTATTATCTTAATTATAGTTAAAAATAATTGATAAATTTAAATAATTAGAGATAAAATTTTACCAGTTTGATAAAAATGAATGGTTAAAATATCTGATATTTCATAACCCAATCTTACTTTGTAAATTGGCCTTTTAATGTTATCATTTTGATAAAAATATATTATTTTACTTGTGCAAATGGCAAAATAGTTTTCTATCAAAGACAAAAATTACATTACTAATTAATAAATTAAAATGTAAAGATAATTTATATATTTTTTTATTTACCCATTGCAGCAGTACAAACAACTTCAACAGGAATTGTTCCTTGATCAACTAATTTTTGTTGAATTTCCATTTTAATTGAGTATAAATCTAAAGGTTTTGTTAGTAATTGCCAATACAGGAACGAAAAAAATATTTTTTTAACTGTTTCATCGCTGTATTGTATAATATTGTGACTTCGATTCATAAGCGGATAGATTTTCACAAGGATTTGATGACTCCAAGGTTCTATATACTTAGTTAATGCACTGACATCAGTATTATTAGCAAATACTGTACTCATTACTTCATCCCATTGATTTTTAGTATCTTGTAAATAAGGCGAGACATTATTATAATCATCAAGTTGTTCAAAATAATTTTCCATATGGCCCAAAAACACCTCTAATGCCATATTGGTAGTTGGAAAAAAAATATATATTTATATTTTGTTATTATAAAAAAATTTAAGTAACTTGTATGCTATACAGAAACACAATTTTAATCTGAACACATTGTATGATAGTTTGATACTTTTATAAATGGCTGTAAAGTGTTCATGACTATTCGAGAGAGAAAAAATTAGACATAATGAACAATGACTATTGAAATAATAAAATATATATTGAGCTATTTTAAATAATTGTTAAAAATCACGTACCTTGTGATAGTAAAATGATTCATTGTCATTATCATCAGCTAGATATTTTGATAATAAGAACAAAGTTTTTAATGTTTCATCACATTATAGTAATAACTATTTGCACATTTGGTACATTGGTACATTTTATTTAATACAGGACTCCCGGGACAAAAATAAAACTTAATTCAGACTTCATGGAAAAACAATATAGTAGAGACAACTCTCTGGAATAGTACTAAGTACATTCTGTAGAAAAAATTTCAGAAAATATTGTATGCTATCTAGACTATATTTACTACTGAGTACTATTCCAGTTAGTAGTGTATGCAGTCTATAGATAACAAACAGTACTTTCGGAAATTTTTTATTTTACAGAAAGTACTCAATACTATCCCAGAGAATTGCGACTATTAGGGGAGGGTGGGGCAGAGCGGCCCCCCTAAGCCAATTATTATTTTTTGTGGCTTTCAACTATAAGATCACTCTACTTTTGTCCTATTTCGAACAAATTTATGGACATTTTGCCAAAATTCTGAAAAATTTTTTTTTTTTTTGTGGGGCAGAGCGGCCCCCCTTCAAAAAGTGATAAAAAAATTTTTTTTTTTCGTTTTTATTTTTTTTAAATTGTTTTCATCATTAAGAATGTAGTTCTTTCTCTTGACAACTATTTTTGGTTTTATATTACTCGAAAAAAATTTTTTAAAGCGTAAAAAATCGTTCACTCTCGATTACCTTAATTACTAATTGTTATTTAATAAAAAAAAAAATCAATTCTATAATTTTACTTCATTTCAAAAATTTATCAAGTAAAAAAAAAATTTAATTTTTATAAATTTTTAGTGACCAAATTTGCCTTTTACATAGAGAAACGGCCGAAAAATATGAAAAAATAATTTTTTCGGAAGTTTCGGCTGGTCCATTTTGCCCCAGGTGTTATGCGTAGGGCTAGAAATGTGGAATTATAATAATTTTTTTTTTAATTTGACGATAAAAATATGAAAAAATCACTTTTTCAAAATTTTGGGCTTGTCCATTTTGCCCCAAATGTCATGCGCAGGGGTAAAAATGCGCAAACATATCGGATTTATAGTAATTAGTCGAAAAACAAAAAATTTTTTTTTTGGTCAAAATTTCAGGGGGGCCGCTCTGCCCCACCCTCCCCTATATTGTTTTTTCCTTGTTGGCTTACAAAACCAAAATTTCGAATCGTGTTTCACAAGACAATAAACTCGACTTTTTCACGGAGAAATGAAATACATTGAGTTTTCCCCTTGGTTTAAACTTAACTGGCTTATTTAGTTACGGTATAAGACGAAAAAGTCAAAATTGACTTGGTTTGGACTTATTCGACTTAAATTATAAGGCAAAGAAGTCAAAACTAAGGTGAAACGCAAAAAACACATTTTCTGCCCTCCGGCCAGAAAGTGGCAACTTTCAAGCCGCTGGCCTGAACGAAGTTGCAACTTTCCGGCTTCGTCGAGCAGAAAAATAGTATACACACCTTAAGGCTTCGCCTCGGCCAACAATTGCATGTGCTCTGAGACTTTTCTTATTTTACTGGCCTAGATATGTAATATACTATTTACACTAAGAAGTACTGCTTGCTTTTGACTTAGTTTAGCAAGTGAAAAGTAAGGTGGATGACTGTCGTGCTCGAAGTGAAGACGAATAAGTTAAAACTAAGATGAATAAAGTTCTAAAAGTTGACAAAAATTTAAATTATGTCGAAAAAGTCGAGATTTTATCGAAAAATCGTCGGCAAGTCGATAACTTCAAAAGATAATAAAGTGAAGCGAGTTTGAATCAAGTTCTATTGTTGAAGCGGGATCTTTTCATAATTTTTTTGTAAATTACATAAAAAAAATCTTAAAAGAAGCTAAAATAATTTCGACTAAATCGGCTCAAATGGGTTCTGTAAGATATTATTAAATATATTTATTCCGTTTGCGAATGAACTATTTACTTTTTCAAGAAAGATTTCTTTGTGGAATACAATGATAAAAAGGTAATTATGTATAAAGAATATTTATATTTATATTTATATGGATCTGTTTAAGCCCGAAGAGTGCCGCAATGGTGTTATAAGACAAGAGTATAGAGCGCAAAACGATTAGTTACACGCGACATTCAACTTGATTCTTATTCTTCCTACACATTGGTATGCTAATTTACGTCTGAAGAGTACTGCGTGAGTGACACTAAAACCCCAAGCGATTGGCCGGTAGGTAAAAAATAAAAAAGTATTAAATATATATATATATGATTTCACAATTTATCTCTTGACACTTCTCTTGTAATTATTTTTTGGTACCAGTTTTGTAAGCCCTGGGGTGCTGTTTTGATTTGTGAGTGAGACGCAAGAAAACACCTGTCAGTCTGTACGTCACCTGGATTATTATTTATTAAAGCAGATATTCAAAATATAAATTATTATTTTTCTTAAATATTTAACACATTTAAATATAAATATACTATAATGTAAGATGTACATTACTCGATTTATTTTTTAAATATATTCTATACATTTTTGTGTACATAATAGTTTTTGCAATTGCATTTCATAAAACTTTCTAAATAATGCGGCCGATATTCAAAATTGTAAAGAATATTATTAAGTATTTAACTTTTTTAAATATATTACTATTTATTAGTACCTGTGATGTATTATTGGTTTAATTAAATTTTCATTATTCTGTCAGGTGTAAAAAATGGAGTTTAAAGTGTTTTTTTTTTAGCATATAAATCAATACCACAAATTAATTCATCGTATTTTCATAATATTTTAAGATGATAATATATCATTAACATTACATTTAAAATGAAACATAAGCGTTTAAATTAAAATATCAACGTGCTGTCACTTATGTACAAAAATCTAACTAATTTTGCAATTTAATACGTAAATTGAAATTATATTAAGAATAATGTTTTAAAAATTAATTACAATTATTTTTCTGGTGACCGATCAATACATCTTTAGTAAAAATATCCTCGACTAAAATATTTTTAAGTACTAAGGCTTTATTTTCATTCGTTGTACTTCTACATTTTTCATTAAAACATTGTTTAAATAATTTATCTTATCCCTGTGAAAATTGTAGTTTAAATAACTTGCACTAGTAAAGTAAAAGACCTAGTACCCGATCAGGGAACTAGTACTCGATCACCCCAAATATCTGTATCTCTATATTTAGTAAAATTTAGAAAATTTAGACATACAAGTACATGAGTGATCGGGTACTGGTTCTTTTACCTTAGCAAAATTTATAATAAAATTTAGATGAAATATATGTGAAGGCAAATTATTCGTAACGTGATTGGTCGAAAGCGAAAAAATATATGCAAACGACACAAAAATATACATTAAAATAAATAAGGTACCCGCGGGTAATAAGGCCTGTCGGGTAATAAGGTCTAAGTGACAGAAATGATATTTAAAATAACCGCCTCCGCTAAAGGCTATTCTAGTAGAAGAGCCTTGCATATAGATGTTACGACAAGTTTATAGAGCCCCGATACCACGTTCCTTGTCTTCTATATTTCATCATCCGTCATATAATGTCGTAGCGCGGAAGGAATCTTAAAAAACAACCTGGTCTTCTGACTCAAAAAGGATGCTGATATATAGTTTTAAGCGCTGTTGAGCAAAGCAATCTAGTCTTCTGTCTATAAAAAAGTATTGTTGCTAAATTTAAGTGGTGATTCATCTCTAATACCAATTTTATTAAGTATAATTAAACTATTCCTGTTTGTTTAACCTGAAAGGCCTTACTACCCTACCATAGTAAAATAAGGCTTATTCGAATAGTTTTTGTAAAAGTTAAATTTTTTGTTTGTTTGTGGTATAAATTACCATGACTTCATTATATTTTATGGCTTATGTATTGAAATAAAGATTAATGATACATTTCGATAAATAAATGCAATATTTTCGATTCTATTCAAAATCTCCCTTAGCTAGGCCTTGTTACCCACTGGTACCTTATACGAAAAACGACACGCGCGAGCTTGCGCGCAAAACATGTAAGCTAGTTTTTTAAATTACTGTTATACCCGGGTCAAAAACAATAAAACTTGATTCAGGCTCGCTTCATCTTATTTTCTTTTGAAGTTGTCGATTTGCCGACAATTTTCCGGTAAGATCTCGGCTTTTTCTACTTAAATTTAATTTTTGTCAACTTTTATAACTTTTTTCATCTTAGTTTGAACTTAGTCGTCTTCACTTCGAGCACAACAGTCATTCAGTCTACTTTTGATTTCCTGAACCAAGTCGAAAAAAGTTATTTATTTGTCTTACTTTAGACGTGTTCGATGAAGTCAAAATCAAGCAATACTTTTTAGTATAAAATATGTTTTTCGCGTTTCACCTTAGTTTCGACTTTTTCGCCTTACTATTCAAGTCGAATGAGTCTAAACCCAGTCAATTTCGACTTGTCTTAAACTTTTTCGTATTAAATCATTACTAAGTGAGCCAGTTAACTCTCGACCAACGAGAAAACTCAATGTATTTCATATTTCCGTAAAAAAAAGTCGAGTTTGTCTTGTGAAAAACGGCTCTAAATTTTGACTTACTAAACCAACTCTAAATCAAGTTTTATTTTTGACCCGGGTAGACATGATAAAAAGAACAACACTGTTCACTAAAATCGTAAATTGTCTATCTGCGGGAATCAATTGTTGAATAAATCTTCAGCTTTTAGTAGAAAATAGAAAAATACCCGAGAAAAGTTTTCTTACTCCGTGTAGATATTTTATTTATTGATGAAGATATTAAAAGGACACTAAAGATGTTTAAGGTTTCGTAAAAAATTTTTTCAAGCTCTCCAAAAATTAATTAGTGAATATGCACTGGAAGCCAGCTATAAGTATACTACTGGTTGAGTTAGTGGTATACTTATAGCTGGATAAATAATGAATATCCACTAATTCGCAGTTAGTTTTACTAATTCACTTGGGGAGAAAAAAAAACTGGCATTGATTCATTTTTTTTTCATAACCGTAACCAGCAACAATTCGATGATAAAAAAAGTATGAATGAACATTTAAGGAGGAGGTCCAAATTACCCTGGCTGAGTTGAAGTTATTCAAGTTGACTGTAGATCTATAAAAGAATCTAAAATTTATTATGATTCATTTTCCACGAATTCTGAAGTATAAATTAGGAACTCGACAACAAAAGAAAAGTATTTTGCAAAAATTTTAATTTACGTCCAGCAAAGCAGGCGAGGGTGTTAGTAATTAATGAATAAAAAATCTAAATAAAAATAAAAAGTTTCGTAAAATTGACCGAAAGATCTGAAGAGTTTAAAGTGACCTTGTTTCCTTCCAGCTTGCGTACATACACAAGACGTGCGCCCGACAAATTAATATATCCGCTTTTTAATCCCAATGTAGAAGGTTAACTCCAGACAAGGGAGACCAGAATACGAGAGATAAGACTAGAGGGCCACGCGACAGGAAGACGTTTCTTTTCAGAGTAACAAGTCGTAAGTAAGATAAAAAAAATAAATAAATAAATAAATTGTTTCCTTTGTCTTTTGCTTTCAAAAGCAGGCGCAATAATTAAGTAATAAAACTAAAAGCGCTCGTGGTCACTTAATTCATTAAAAACAAACCCAGCTAAATTTAAAATCTTCAAAATTCCTCAACAATTTATTTACATTTTTTACAGTACACTCTAAAAATTAGCGGAGTGAACGAATGGTGAATCCGGAGTGAATGCAGAGTGAATCTGGAGTGAATGCAGAGTGAATCTGGAGTGAATGCAGAGTGAATCTGGAGTGAATGCGGAGTAAAATTCCTTCCGAAGGAGGGTTTAATTTAATATTGAAAATTCGGTTCGAAGTGAAATTCACTCCTAAAATGAGTTTATTTTAATATTAAAACTCCGAATCAGAGTGAATGCAAAGTGAAATAAAATCCAGGCCACTCCGCTGAGAAAAAGTCCCTATTTACTCCGCATACACACTGAAAAAAATAATCGGCAGCAGCTACCGATTATTTTTCGGTAGTCGCTACCGATTATTTCGGTACCAGTTACTGATTGGAATCGGTACCAGCTACCGAAAAAAAATCGCTAGATGTTACCGAAAATTAGGTAAGTGGTACCAAAATAATCGGTAGCGGCTACTGACAAATAATCGGTAGTAGCTACTGATTGCCAATAGGTTGCTGCTACCGATTATTTTTTTCAGTATGCAGATAGGTTTTTTTTTTAACTCCGGAAATCCGAGTGACAGAGTGAATTTGAATTGAAATAAAATTTCTAATCACTCCGAATTTACTTTCAATTTTTTACAGTATACTAAAAATTATTTGCTATTATTTTAAAGTGTCTTCGAAAAAGTTTAAGTGATAAATAAAAAATAACGGAGTAAATAATGATGTGCAAGTCCTTGAGAAAGGCGAGAGTCATAATATAAAAAGCGACACACTGTGTGGGTTAACGTCGTATCCGTCATTCTCCTATCCGACAGTTTCATTTTTTTAATTTTATTCGTGTATTATTATATTCTACTTCTTAATAATACCATAGCGCACGAAGCTAAACATAATAATAATAATAATATGTATTAATAATATAAGCGCGCGCGAAGGATTTTTATTAAATGGCAAATGTAATCCTCGCTAGAGGTGCGAATGGTCTGTAAGTCTTTCGTTTACTCTGCGGGACGTCTATCGTGCGTGCAAAGCAACCGCTGTTAACTAATTCCTACCGTGAATACTGAGCACAATTCGTATCGTTTTATATTATACATCATATATTCAGATTTTTAGATTATTTAAAAAAAAAAAAAATCCTAAAAAATAAAATAAAACAACGAAAATACTTTTTTTTTCATTTTAACTTTGTTACTCATTTATATGTTTTGGTTTTAGTCTGGTCCAGACACTGGCATCCCGCGAGGGTTCGATTATCTCGAAACTCGAACCGATACCGTACTGTCACGATATTCGATACATTTAAATTCGATTTGACATTTATCTACTCTATTATTTATTGTTTAATTGTAAATTATATTGTAGATTAATAATAAAAAAAAAAATTTTTTTTCATTTCAAATAAGCTATTATTTTATTTTGGATGCTGTTTTTTTTAAATTATATATATTCTCTGTTCTTGAGATTTATGGAAAAAAAATTAAAATTTAAAGAAATATCAATGTGTCGATATTTTGTATCAAAAATTGGTCGAGTTGTGATTTTGTAGCTACTACTTATTTATTTACCAAATTATTAAATAGATAAGACGTAAAAAACAATTTTCTTTAATAAAAATTCCACTTCATAACTGCGTCGCTATGAACTTCTTGTTTTTTTCATAAAAAATAATTGTACTACCAGTAATGATATCATTAGATATATTATTTGATAAATGATTTCCAAGACGATTGCAATGGAATTTTTTTTTGGTATAATGGACTGTAATGGAATTAAACTGAGTAATTTAGTGGTCGATGCAATGATAATAAAAATGACTCATCTAAAAACAATATTTCCTTCAGTAGTTAATCAATAACAATTATTACATTATTAATTTAATATATCTAAGTTGAAAATTAATTTTTTTGACACAAGAAAATCGAAATTTATTCACACTCTCAGAAGCAAAAGATCAGCAAATCTCTAGAAACTCACACTGAAAAAAAGGCTTTCTTGGCGCAAGAAAAATTTTGCATTACGAAATGAAAACAAAAATTTTCTTAGGATTAGAAAAAGTTTTCGACGTAAAAAAATTTTATGACGCCCTCAGAAAATTTTCGTTTTTAATTCATAGTGCAAAAAATTTTTTAGGGCGAGTAAAAATCTTCTGCGCCGCGAAATTTTTTCTTACCGTGCGTATTTCTTCGATTAAGAAAATGATTTTGAATGAAATTCTCTACCCGGGTCGAAAAATTTGATCTGATTTTAGTCTAACTGGACTGTATTTGGACTACTTGGTCTGTTATTGAACTTCTATAAAAATTGTAATCTGTTTTTGATCTACTCGGACCGAAAAACTTGATCTGATTTTAGTCTAATTGGACTATTTGATCTGTTTTTGATTTTTTACAAAAATTTTAAGCTGTTTTCGACCTGTTCAAGAAAAAAACTGTTGCATTACGGGCAGACCAAACTAGATTAATTCTTGAACTTATAAAATTTTTATTTATGGGCAATATTTAAAAAAAAATATCAAGTTACAGAATTGATTATGTTTTATTTACTATTCATTTAGTATCTTCAAAAATGTCGGCATTTAATGAAAATTTGACATCTTAATTTTTAGTTGTCTTGACTGAATATTTATGGCATTGAATAAAAGTGATAAAAACAACTCTTAAAATGTCAAGAAATTTATCTTATTCACTGGATAAAATCGAAAATATTTTGGCATTAGAAAACATCAACATTCTTGTGCCATGGAGAAAAATGTTGGCTCGAAATTTACCAATTTTTATTATGCTGTCGACCAAACTTGAAACAGAAAGTACAGCATCCAATAAAATTACTATGCTCTTGTGAAAAATTATTATGCTGCATCAAAATTATTATAATGTATAAGAGTAATTGATATTAAAGCGTATCGATAAGTTTCTCGCGCGTAATAAGTAATGTGATACAGCATAATAATTTTTTATAAGAGCACAATAATTTTTTGGATGCTTCACTTCCTGTTTCAAGTTTGGTCGACAGCATTGTAAAAATTGGTAGGTTTCGAGCCAACATTTTTCTCCGTGTGACATCTTATTACAAAAGCGCATTAGCATGTTTCAAATACCAAGAAAATAAAAATAAATTTATAAATCTAGATAATAATTATTATTATTATTATTTATAATTATAAAAAGTCCTGTTTTTGTCCTTAAAAACAATTGGACACAGATTAAAAATTATAGTAAATAAAATCTGTTTTTGTCCTTAAAAATAATTGAATACAGACCAATAATTACAATAAAAAAGTCTGTTTTTAGTCTAAACCCGATTTGAAAATAAGTCTGATATTGGCCTGGATAACGACTATTACGGACAAAAACAGATTAAATTCTTATATAAAATAAATACGATTTATAAACTTGAATTAAAGAAAAAATATTTGAATTTTTAATTTATTTTAAAACAGATCTAATTTTTTGACCCGGCTAATTTTTGCCGTAAAAATATATTAGATTGAAAATTTCTAATAGTATAATTTCTTGTATGAAGAAAATAAAATGTTTCTAATAATTATTTTTTATCTCACTGTAGATTTTGAAGGTCGTTGTACACGTAAGCGATGGTAAAATAGTAACCCGGTGTGTGTACGTGAGCGCTTTTTTATGATAATAAGTGTTGTCTAAATGAATGTTTTAATACATTAGCAAGCCACTTATGCTGATATCTTTTACTTGCAGTTATAATTACACGATAACTTTGTGTATACTGCATACATATATAAATCCATTGTCTAATGCGTAGGCAGCACGTCATCCTGCAGGAGTCCAAAGTCGTCTTATCTGTTAAACACTTTGATAGGTTAACGACAAGACGCGTCACATTTCGAAGGCACAAACGTGTTTTGTCGCGTCATCGACAATATCGCGTGTGTTACAATCTCTCTTTACTTTTAAAACAGCGTGTTTTACAATTATCACATTTTATGAGTTTAAGTGGCCACTCTTTTACTTTTTAAACATCTGCAAACACAAACCTCGTTATTGCAATGACCACTGCTACTTTAATTTTTTTTTTTTTTTAACAAATACACTATGTAATTTTAATTTTTCCCTTCTATGACTTTTTTAAGCTTTCTTGGATATTTAGAATTATTCAAAATTTTTAATCTTTATTGAATAATATCTTTTCTTAATTACTTTACTAACAAATTAATTTTAATGATACTAGCAATTTAATAAACTAAATATAAGTATCGTAAAACAGTTTTTATAGATAAAGAAATAATATATTAGGTTGATAAAAAAAAAATGTCACCATTAATTATAGATATGAGATACCGAGGTACGATTGGATACCTAATCAAGTTATTTAATTTTTGTAGCTTATTCTATCGGGGCACAACAGAATGTTTTAAAAAATTATTAGAAAATAATTTTTTTCTTTTAATTTTCAAGGTGCCCCAAGTATTTTACATCGTTCTGAAATTTTAATCGTAAATTTTTTGTGTACCTGAAGATCAAAACGTTTTTCGCGCGGCAACAATGGAAGAAATTTACATGATCATGTAATTTGACTGCTTGAAGGGTAGTTCAGAAGTTGGGGGTGGCCTAGGATATTCGGCTGACATACCAGCATCTATATGCGAAATATATCAGAAATCTAGTCATCCACTAGGTTTTTTACTTTCCAATTTTTTTTTTATTGCACGAAAAACGTGCCGGTCTTCAAGTACATAATTTTTTAAAAACTGCGCAGTGAAAAAAAAATAAATTTGTTTTTTATCGTATTCTAGTTTTTTCTATTTAATGATTCATGATATATTAAGTGATATTGATAGTAATCAAGTACGGTATCTTTTTGTTCGCATTAAGCGCGCACTGCATTCACGTGAAATCAAATCGAATCACGAGTACCGTTTATATCATTCGGGTGAATAATAAACATTTATCGTCCAACAAATATATATATATATATATATATATATATATATATATATATATATATACATCCATACATACATATAAATAAAGTGTAATAATGAATGTGTTGACGAAATGTAAAGTCACCCTTGGGTGACGCGGGCACCGTAACTAATCGATGAACACGCAGCCGGTCTCGTTGGATCAAAACGAATTCACGGTTATCATAAGGCTCATACAAGCATTCATATAATAATGCCTTTTATTTTTCTCCCTGTCTCAATCGTACACTTTTAGATACGCTACATCTCACGTTGATGAACGCTTAAGTCATGTAAACATACTGATGTATGTGCTAAAAAAAAAGTATTATAACTTATAACTGATGCACCACTGACGAGGGTGTTATGATTGTTAATTTATTTTTTTTCGCGTCGCAACTAAAATGTCTTGGGTTTCGTGTCATGTATATATCGCATACAGAGAATTATTTTGAGCTAGTAGTCCATACACGATAAAGCCTCACTAAATTGTTTACACGTCACGTGACATACAGGGGTGGCCACTTGAAGTTACTGTAAATGCAAGAGTTTAAGTATGTGGTGCATATATATATGTATATGTATGTATGGACAAATCGACAGGAGGAATAAGCGGTGAACCGTAAGAGCTTGGGGTTTCCCATGACGACTTTTAATTTTGTTCACTGGTCACCGGACATTGGAGATACTTAATTTGTTCAATGATATGTATACTTATTACTCTTATTTAAATTAAACAAATTTATTTATGTTTTCAATATTTCAATTTATGTGTATAATGATAAACATAAAAAACTTTTCAGTTTGTAGTGAGTATTATTCTGTACTTCAAATAATTTAGTTTCAGCTTAAATTAATTAATTAATTTTTTTCTAATAAATTAGAAAATTAGACACTGATGGTTTTATTTACTTGGATATTAAAAAAAAAATTTTTTTTTGAGTATTTGTTTGCTGAAGCATGAAACCCACGAGTTTCCCACGGCAAGTTTAAATTCATTGATCCAATCATTTATCACTTGGTTGACTCGTTTGCTTATTTTGCCAACGTTTTTTCTTATTTTTTTTTTTATTGTTGTATACAATTATGACATAATTGAATGACTTTAAATGGTTTAATCACAATTCACATTTATAATAAATATGTAAATATAAAGTTGAACAATTAGAAATAATTTTCTAATAGTCCTAAATAAATTTTTAAATTCTTAACCGCATGAGAGTTGATGAAATGAATGTTGTTTATTAATAATATTTTTTTTTTGTATATCGATAATTTTAAGTAATTGTTCATGGTCAATTCTAGTAGAAAAATGGTGACATCCGGCGCACGCCGCTGGGTCAAGTAGACGACCTCGTATCCTGGGTCTTGGACCAGTGGACCTTTCGTTCATTGGAGTCTACGCTTGGGTCAATCTGTTAACTCCTTAACTCCTCGCGACCGCGACCATCTGCCCCCTAGGCTAACTCCAGAATCATACCAATCTAACATCGTACATATTCTTCTTCTTACACACAAACACACACACACACACACACACACACACACACACACACACACACACACACACACACACACACACACACACACACATACACATATGATTGACACTGCATTCAGTCATTCATGCTCACTTTCATTCATCAGCCACACTCAATCTTCAGCATCATAAAAATTTTTTTCTTTATATTTATTATTATTATTATTATTCTCTTAATATATTTTTACGTTCTCTCATATTAAGTAAACTTGTCATCGTAGCTCGTGCCTACAATAAATTCACGAGATTGCAATAAAACTACGGGTGCCGCTGATATGAAGTCTCGTATTATTATTGCGTAAATGAACACATATATATACATGTATGAATGTATATAATTTGTTGGATGAATGAGTGACTACGACGGTTTTTAACAATGACAGTAATTCATTAAATAAAGTGACCAATTATTATAAATGTCATCTTATGTTTGCGGAAATAATTTTATTTTAATAATCATGTATATTTTATATAAAGACCCTGAAAATCTGTCATTTATGTTTAAACATTTTGAGTTAATCGAGAATAAAGAATAATTTTGAAATTATTATAATATCAATTTAAAATATTATAAAATAAAAATAAATAAATAAGAGAGCAATCAAAAGGATTTTTAGTGGATCATTAAAACGTGACTAATCCTAGAAGAAGGGTGACCAGAAGTACAATTTGCTCTAGAGAAACTCGTGCGTGTATTAGCGTATGATTTAGCGAAGTCGTGTGTTATATACAATATACACACATATAACCCTTGGTACACTTATTGAATTGTGTATGCTCAATATGTAAACCCGTTGCCCATTTCAACAGCCCTTGTGGCCCTTTAAAACAAATAATATATGAACAAAGATCTTTATTCTCTTACCCTTTCTCTCTCTTTCTCTTGTTAATAAAAAATATTAGGATTACCATGTTAAATATATAAAGGCGGAGGTGGGGGCGAAACGAGGTACTTGAGGAAATTTTAAGTTTTCGAGGACTGAAATACGCAAAATCTTTTTTTTTTCAATGATATTTGAAGTAAATAGAAAAAATTTTCAATTGCACGGAAAAAAAACCTTTAAAAATTACCATTTTAAATTATAACCCGGAGCCCGGTTGTCAATATGGGGAATTTTAACATTCAAATAGTAAATTTTATAATACGTGTCGTCTATTTTCTAAGTATCAGTTACGATTTTTAAAGTTTAAATAGTAATTTTTCTTACATAGACAATAAATTTTCATAATTGTCCTGTAATTATTCACGTTTGAATTATAAACGAAAAAATGACTATTTAGAATGATGGTATTTACTGATCACTTTATCATTATATTACTTGTCATTCTCAATTTATATAGTTCATTTTTTTCCGTGTGCCACTAAAATAAAAAAAGTTTCATTATTTCGGGCAAAATGGGATATCCCCTCAAAAAGGTTAAAAATCAAAAAATTTCTGGATATTAAATACATTTTATTACACAGCTGAAAATTTTGTGTTGTGTATAAAAATTCAACGGTAAATATTTTGTGTCAATTATTTAACACCATCAAGTGTCATTTTAACTAAATTTGAATGTGTTATCTGACCTCAACAAGTTTTAAACTTGTATTATTATTTGACACAAGTATAATGTGTTGAATTATCACAAAAAAATGAGTGGACCGTTTGGGACATGTGATTTGTATTAAATTTAACACAGTTTTTCAACTGTGTAGATTAAATTTTTTTATAAGTAATTTATATAAAGAAAAATTACATTTTACATAATTATTGGATACAAAGGAAAAAGAAAAATTTCTAACTGTGTTTATCATAAAACAAAAGTCATTAATATTTTTCGATTGACACTCAATTTTTGAAAAAGTTTAACAAAAAAAAAATTCAAAATAATGCTCAATTATATTTACAAAAGTGATTTTGGAATTTTTCTTTTATAAAATTTTAGGGATACCCCGTTTCCACCCCCCCCCTCCCAACCCCTATTTTATATGTATGTATTTTTATCAATTTTAAATCGATTTCAATGATTGTACTCTTGATCATAATCATCCCCAATACTCATAATAAATTCATTCTTATTTATTTCACGCACTTCAACAACAAGTACCCACATTGTTGCTCAATCACGACTATTATATTGTGAAACGTAAAAAAAAAGTTTGATTGTTTGATTATATCAAACAAAAGTAATACACATACTGTATACTAAACTCAATGAAATAATTATTACACTACACCCCAATCTCTCTCATCGCGGTGTACCATTTTTAGTCTCAATAGCATGCACTTGTTAACGAATTCATGAACGCGTTCTTTATTCTTGATGCTGTTGTAATTTCGAAAATAAATTGCTAAATATTTTTTTCAATATCAATATCAATGTCAATATCGGTGTGAAATTTATTATTTTTTTGGTTTATCGGGTATTGTTTCAATGAGTTCGCCGTATATAAGAAACAAGTATTTCCTTGATTGAGGCAATTGCAAATTGTATTGCAAGCTGTCGTCAGTGAAAAAAAAAAAAAAAAAAAGGTATCGCTCCCACGATCCGCGAAATAGGTGGTTGTTTAACGAGGTATAAAATAATAGTTGTTATAATAATAATAAAGAAATAAAAATAGAAAAGAATTCGTTTGGATGTCCCAGTGGGTGGCACGCGCCCGATCCTACTGGCGTAACTCTAATATAAATGGGTGACGGGTGTAACACGAGACACACCGGAAGGGACGTCAACTGAGTGTCACTTGGTCATTTATATGTATACCTATATATTTACATACATACTTGGGTGGTGGGTTATATTCGCGTGCGTAAAATATTTATAAATATATCAACATGTTAAAAAAATTTTTTAATTATCAAGAAAAAAAAAACGATCACATTTATAATTTTTTTTATACTTCATTTTAAACAAGTAACATAAAAACTGATATTGGGGCCATTCAAGGTATTATTACTAGCATACATTTTTCAAGTGATTAAACTGCGATTAAAAAATTAATTAATTGATCTACTAAAGCGTTAAGAAATATTGAACTAAACTTAAAAACCAATAAAACTAATGTGTTTAGAAATTTATCACTTCTGTGAGGTTTTAATAAAAGAGAAAAATATCTTATTTTTTTTTTTTTTTTTTTTTTTTTTTTTTTTTTTTTTTATTGCAAATCGAAGAACACCTCAGATTATAAATTAAAAATTGATAAAAAAAATATTCGATACTTGAGTGTCTGTTTGTTCAATTTGTGACAAACACGTTTCATAAAAATTCTTTGTAATTACTTTTTTTTTTTAACAAGTATAAATCAATGTAGATGCGAAAAATAATAATTTTAACGAGTCTTTGAGCTAATGATTTCCTAATTATTATTTTAAATTTGAAGTTAATTTTTTTTTTTAATCGAAAAAAGTATTCGATATTTCGTTCAATTAAAAAGTCGTAAAATAAAAAAAAACATACAACGTGGAAAAATTTAATGAACATTGGATTTGAAACAATTAACTGTAATATGAATAATTAGCCTAGATATATGATGATATAAATTTATTGAATGTTATAGAATGAAAAAATAAAATGATTGTTATGTATTATTAAAGAAGATGAGAAAATGCATGAGCATCACATGATGATTATGTTCAGTGTCTTGCGGGGTTTATGGTAGCAACACTTTATATTACTTGACTTTAAACAACGGTGTGGTGGTGTCCAGTGTCGACTAAGTAGGAAGTAGACAAGTAACCTCCGGTTTATTAGCGAGGAAATTTTTGATCAAGACGCTTGCCACAGTTTAAATAACCGGATCCTCTCGCGTATACACACAAGGCATATTCGGTTACTCTACTGTCCCTTTTGCCCACCCACGCGCTACAAAACTCTTAATCATCTATAGCCCCCACACACTATTTACCGAGAAGCTCATTGTCGTCATACATAACGTCTAACAACTATTTTGAGCTGATATATCTCAAATAAATATTTAGCTCCAATCCAATTTTATTTACATATATAATTATTTTTTTTTAAATATAATATTTTATCACAGTTGCAAACGATCGACACAAATTTTTGTGTTAATTCAACACATTGCGTTTGTGTGGATCTTCAACACAGATTTTATGTTAAATAATTGGAGACATAAAATCTGTTATTTTGACAGAAAATTAGTGTACACTTAACAGGATTTTCGTGTTAAAATTAACTAATAAATATAAGCACATAAACTAACCAACTCAAGTATCCTGATCTAATCTTAGTACAAATTACGTCATTTTAGCAAACAATTAGTTCGATTTTCTGTGATTTTTCTAAAAAACGGAGCTATGAATTATCCTCCCGTAAAATGAGAATAAGAGAATCATTAAACCTGATCATAAAATATGAAAGTTATCTATGATTATATTTAATTGTGAATCAATTACAATCCAAGTTTACTTGCAGACAATGCTGCAACAATGCGTTGCTTGGTTATAGTAATGAAGAAAAGCACGGGAGTGTTTAGCTAAACATTACAAATTTTGTGTTAATTTTCGAATACCACAAGAAATGTATTACATTTTAGATTTTCTAATCATTCGACATGAAAAACCTGTAAATTAAGTAAAATAACACAAACGGTTTGTGTTGAATTAACAGATTTCTGTGTTGAAAATCACCACAAAAATTTAACAGAATAATTTTTTAACACAAATGCACCAAATTTTTAACTGTGAACTCATTAAAAAAAAAGAAAAACATGAAGGCAATTATGCTTTTGAGCTCAACAGTGGGTCCAACCGCTTTTTAATTTTTTGAATAATATTTTTTTCATAAGATAATTTATTTATGATTTGACAAATTTTTTTCTTCAATTGATAAAGATTGTGATAAACAATCTGCCAATAATTTTGATTATATTTATCTAATAATACATTAAAGTTATTTATTAAACTTTTGAAAAATAAAAATAAATCAGTATTTCTTTCGATAATTTTGATGACCAAATAATTACACTTAATAGCCTATCGTGTAATTAATTTCAACATTTAGAAATTCACTTATAGACTCTTAATGAATTTTCAAGAGAAAAAAATATAAAAAATTTTTTTTTTTATTTTTAACATCATGAATTATATCAGAAAAAATGTTTTTTTTTCGACGCATGTATTTTAATTCAATATATTACTCATTAATTAAAAATATATTTAATTACATCAATAATATTTTATAAGTAGCATAAAAAAAAACCCATTCAGAATTATTTTTTTTGTTATCTGACTTTCTTCCTTACGTATCAATAAAAAATATTTTCAACCTCTACTAATAAAATTTGATTGATAAAAAATAATTCTTCTTTTAGCCTTAAAAACTTACCACTTTTTGGAAGTATATAATGAAAAAAAATTTAATTTATAATACACTAAATATATCTATGATATTATAATTTGAAAATAAAGAATAATTTAAACTAAAAAAAAAAAAAAAATAAAGATTCAAATTGTGATTGAAAACAAGAAGCCATGTTTGGCATTGTTATTGTTGAGTTATAAACGAAAACTCGTTGACAAATTAATTAACCCTATGCTAATAATTCCCTTACACAATATTTTAAGGTTTCTATATACGTACAATGTACATGTATACATGTAACAGTTACAAAACCTAATGTAAATAAATTGTGCTACTGCAGCAAACTATCAAAATACTGAAACAAAATACGAGTGTAATGAAATAAATTTAACTTGATGTGATTGCTTTGATGTGAACAATCGAGAAAACTATTCATCACCAACTTGATTAACTATATGGAGAAACTATTCTTGTTTAAATTGCTATGGTATCATAGTAAAGACGGACCATATGTTGACCACCTACAGAAATTGAAATAAACACATTGCAAACATTACTATGGCCACACTGTAACAAACTTTTCGACTGGGTGTAGTGTAAATGACTCGGTGAAAATTTTTGGTGTGAAAATTACACCAAATGTCGTGTAAAATTTAGGCCGTGTGAATTGAAAATTTATACACCACCGTGTAAATATGTAATTTATGAAAATTTGGAAAACTATTGATTTTTACGATCATTTTAATGTTTTTATTCAGAAATCAATCCAGAAAATAACCATTTTGTTGTTCACCGTAAAAAAAAACCGGGATGAGTTCAGGCGGTGTAGGTGTTAAAATTTTCGGTGTTAAATTTCAACACCGAAAAAGGTGTTAAGTAAACACCGCCGCCGATGTCAATATTCTTTACCGGTGTTAATAAAATTTCCCGAGTTTAAAATATTTTTTGGTGTTGAAAATATTTTAATTTGTGTATAATTTTACTTATTCGATCACTACAGTTAGACAATGTTTTCATTAATTAATTGAATTATTGGTGATTGAAATAGTGGGCGTAAAATTGTGTAATTTTTAAATAAATTATGTATAACATAAATAATTACTTAAATAAGTATGTACATAGCAAAATCGAAATTCCCTCAAGATAATATATATTAAATTTTTATATTATTCTATGTGAAATAGGGGAGGGTGGGGCAAAGCGGCCCCCATGGGGCAGAGCGGCCCCCCTGAAATTTTGACCAAAAAAAAAAATTTTTTTTTTTTCGACTGATTACTATAAATCCGATATGTTTGCGCATTTTTACCCCTACGCATGACATTTGGGGCAAAATGGACAAGCCCAAAATTTTGAAAAAGTGATTTTTTCATATTTTTATCGTCAAATTAAAAAAAAATTATTATAATTCCACATTTCTAGCCCTACGCATAACACCTTGGGCAAAATGGACCAGCCGAAACTTCCGAAAAAATTATTTTTTCATATTTTTCGGCTGTTTCTCTATATAAGAGGCAAATTTGGTCACTAAAAATTTATAAAAATTAAATTCTTTTTTTTAGTTGATAAATTTTTGAAATAAAGTAAAATTATAGAATTGATTTTTTTTTTATTAAATAACAATTAGTATTTAAGGTAATCGAGAGTGAACGATTTTTTACGCTTTAAAAAATTTTTTTTGAGTAATATAAAACCAAAAATAGTTGTCAAGAGAAAGAAATACATTCTTAATGATGAAAACAATTAAAAAAAAAAAAAAAACGAAAAAAAAAATTTTTTTTATCACTTTTTGAAGGGGGGCCGCTCTGCCCCACAAAAAAAAAAAAAAATTTTCAGAATTTTGGCAAAATGTCCATAAATTTGTTCGAAATAGGACAAAAGTAAAGTGATCTTATGGTTGAAAGCCACAAAAAATAATAATTGGCTTAGGGGGGCCGCTCTGCCCCACCCTCCCCTATACTTTTAACTTCCCGCTAAGAAAATCGACGATTTTCTTAGCGGGAAGTTATTGTTTTCACCCCGATTTGCGAAAATCGAAATTTCACCAGATGTCGACGTTTTGAGGTCCTAGGAAGCTATTCTGACTATTTTCAGAATGATATTCGAGTGTCTGTACTAATGAAACTAATGAACCGATTTAGATGGTTAAGGCGGCAATCGAAAGAGCTTGTTGGCCATCAACTTTTCTGAAAATTTCAGATCATTTGATCAAGTAGACTCAAAAATATTGGCGAATAACGAAAAAAAAAATTTTTTTTTTTTAGTTTTTTATTGATTTCTCTGAAACGACTTATACGATCTACTTCAAAATCTAATCAGCTCTAGAGCTTAATAAAACGCGTCGATTGCCGCCTTAGCCATCAAAATCGGTTAATTCGTTCGTGAGATTTCGTGAGAGATAGAAATGGTAAAAAACGGTTGTTGGCGAATATCTTCGAAACAACTGAACCTAATAATGTCAAAATTTTATCTACTCTAGAACTCAATAAAATACGCCGATTCCCGCCTCAACCATCAAAATCGGCTAATTCGTTCGTGAGATATCGTGAGAGAAAGAAATGCTAAAAAACGGTTTTTTCGAAAACAATGGTATACTAAAGTATTTTCGAGCTCGAAGAGCTCGGAAATGTATCTACAACAATGTTTTTTAGCTCCTTGAGCCCAAGGAGCTCGAAAACAGCGGGAAGTTTTGGAGCTGGCCCGCAGGGTCAACCGACAGACAGATTTTTTTTTCTAATTTCTATACGTCAAATTTTTTTTTACATCGATTAAACACCGGTATTTTAACACCGTCAAATTGCATCGCCTGCACCGGTGTCATTTCATTTCAACACTGCGCGGTGTTAAAATGAGTCTATTTTTATTACCGCTCTGTTTACAGTGAACTAACAACACGGAATGGTGTAAAAAAGTAAATTACACCGTGTTAAAATTACAAGGATGGATAATTTACACCGTCATCTTACACCACACGGCCGTGTAAAGCTCTCGGAGGCCATTTTTACACCAAAATTTTTTACAGTGCATAGTAAAATTTTCAAAGATTATATCCAAGTTACAGTAACCATTGTGAATTTTACTATCGTCAATATGGCCATAGTAATTTTTGAATATGTTTACTTGGATTTATGCAGGTGGCCAACATGGTCCGGCTTTACTATGACACCATAATAACATTTCAAACAAGAATATTTTCTCCGTGCAAAAATATATTTCAATATTAATATATCAAATAGAGTACTACAGTTGAAACGGAACGTCATACAGGAAATGATTCTAGTCAATGTTGAGTCAGAAAGTTTATTACTAACGGAAGCAGTCAAATACCTCGAATACTCGATTCAATCAAACAGACGATCATATACTTAATATTAATTTACAAAACCGTATGAATTGTAAGACAAATTATCAACTCATGATCCCATGAATCACTTTACTTAATCTGCATCATGATACATCTACTGAATGAAATATAAATAATTAAATCACTATAATAAGATTGAATTCAAAGGAAAAAATTAATAAAAGAAAGTATAGTTGTAATAACATTGAATAAAAATAAGTCAATGAACGTATTATTATCATGATTAAAATAGTGAGACAAATGATCATCACTACGGCGTGTTGATAAACGTACTTTATAATTTCTCAAGAAACAATTACTTGCGTCCGTCTATCTACAGCAAGAGCAAGACTAATTGAAGCCATTCAAGATCATGATGATGCGACGACGAGTTGTAGCTTTATAGTCACTACAGCTTTCATCTTTACTCTGATGGCTCTCTGGTGTGTAACGTCACAGTAAAATAACAAGCTGACTATATTGCTGATGATAATTGTAATGATATAGAGCCAAGATTTTGATATAAAAAAAACTACTTAAGCGCTGATATTTAAAATGCTGTCTATGCATATAGGGGACGGGGGGCAAAACGGAGTACCCGAAAAATTTATAAAAAAATTTAATTTAATCAAATTTATTTGCTACCCAGAAATTTTTTTTTCACTTTTCTAAGGAGGTACCCCATTTTGCC
The DNA here is from genome assembly GCF_029852145.1 of Microplitis mediator. Taxonomy (NCBI): domain Eukaryota; kingdom Metazoa; phylum Arthropoda; class Insecta; order Hymenoptera; family Braconidae; genus Microplitis; species Microplitis mediator. Next base: position 19,361,806 of record NC_079973.1, on the reverse strand, counting down.
CGCAAAAATGGATTTTTTTTTTTAACGGCAACTGAAAATTTTTTCTATCTACTTTTAGTATAATTAAAAAAAAAAGATTGAGTGTATTTGAGTTCTCGAAAATAGTATTTCCTTAAGTTCCCCGTTTGCTCCCCCCCACCTCTTCTATATAATGGGCACGTACTAAGCGACTTTAGATCTCGATGATGAGGATTATAACGATGTTGATCGTTAACTACTGTATTTGCTTTGACGGTGATACATTTCCGGTCACCACCATTTAAGAATCCATTCACAACTAAATCGTGTAGCACATACACTACTATTTATTATTATCGTGTACAGTATGCTGTTGATGGCCGTGGTGCTTACATTCTCATGTCGCGACTATATTTGTTTCTCACTCTCAGTTATTTTCTCTACCCCTCACTCACTCACTTACTCACATAAAAAAGCACTCACTTACTCACTCACTTGCTAACTCATTCATTCATTCGTTCGTTCGTTCATTCATTCATTCATTTATTCATTCATTTATTTATTCATTCATTCATTCGTTTAACACTTTTGTGCGACGCGGAGATACGGGTCTTCTTTTATATCATGTGATGTTACTCCCATCTCTTGTTGTTAATCATCAACGCATCCATGGGAACTCTACTTAACTGTTTTGTATTGTCTGATTAGCAGGATAACAAGCGACTACCCTTGAAATTACATATAAGTTGACAGTTATATAGTCCTTTATATTTTTATATCTACTTCAATTTTATAATTTAATTTAATCTCATCGTGAAAATTTAAAAAAATTAAATGATTGTACGCAGAAAAAAAAGATTTCTTGGCGCAAGAAAATTTTTCTCGTTTCAAAAATTTTTTTCTTGGCTCAAGAAAATTTTGTCTCGCCCCAAGAAAATTTTCGTTTTCAATTCATAATGCGAAAAATTTCTTAAGATAAGCAAAAATTTTCCTGGGGAAAGTAAAAATTTTTCGCGCCAAAAAATCCTTTTTTTGTGTGTATGTAATTTAAAAAAAAAATTATTTCAATGATTATGACTTTGGAACACTAATAATATTTAACGATTATAAATATATGATGACGATGATGATGAAATTGCCTTGAAATAAATAAAGACACACGAGCCAATAAATTTTACTAACCTGGTTTTTTCCAGACCAGTTGCAGTGAAGACCGGAAGCCCCTAGATTCAATAGAACAGTCTAGGGTTTAAGTTTACCACAATTATATTTATATATCTGTATATATATTAATGTATATGTAGTAACACTGGTTAGCTTAATCGGTTTGTCGTGCAGCTGAAAGATAACGCTCGTGGATTAACTCAAGCGTTGATTCGGGATTGCACGTAGGTGTTTAATGTTTTATCCACAGGGGATCTCTAGTCGTTTAATATTAGACAAGATATATCATCAATAAAAGATAACATATCTAACCATTTAATTACATATGTGTATAGATATATGTGTATTTATTATTATTTTTATATCGATTAATCTATGGTGATTAAAAGCAAGAAATATAACTGGACTGATGCGAAAAAAAAAAAAAAATGTTTGAATCTGAGGGCAAGAAATGAGAAGGCTGAAGCATTTTGTGTGTCTATTAACCACAAAGCAACCACCATCACTATCATCAAAGAACGACTCAGAGAAAAACAGTCACCCTATAGGCCATCAACACAATCTGGCTCCCCCTCCGCCCTTCGAATCCTTTTTGCTGATGAATAAGGAAAGCCAAAGCTAAAGCTACATCCACTACGATACACTTCTGTATACTAGTGCACTAAACTACACTCTGGAGCTCTCTCTCCCCTTGTTCGTCACGTCATTGAAATAAAAATCTAGCAGACGGGGATCTTTTTTCTCCCCTCCATATTGTATATCTCAGTAGCTGGTAGCTGGTAACCAGCACACACCCCAAGTGAAAATAATAATGTAACACACCGTCACTAAAATCTATTGACGTTGCTCCAACATCCCAACTGACGATCATTTCATGCATTCACGTTTACATCTCTATATATCTCTTCATGTATACATATGTGTGAACAAATATATACATATAGCATCATTGAAATATCCCTGTACATAAGTTTTATGACTTGCCCCCATAGTAAATATTATATAGCGACCGTTCAAGATGGCGATGTGTCAAAATATAAACGTAGACAAAAATCGAAAAAAAAAAAATATATATATATACATATATAGGGGACGGGGGAGGGGATAAAACGGGGTAGGGCGGGCAAAACGAGGTACCCCCAAAATTTTATAAAAAAAAATATTTTTTTTTAAATGTTTTTCAAAAATTTGAAAATCTCTTTTGTAAATACGGTTGAGCATTATTTTGAATTTTTTTTGAAAACTTTTTTTTAAAATCGAATGTCAGTCCGAAAATGTTAATGACTTTGGTTTTATGATAAAAACTATTAAAAATTTTTTTTTTCTTCCTTTCTATCCAATAATTATGTAAAATGTAATTATGTTAATTGCTTACAAAAAAATTTAATTTAATCAAGGTTATTTAATATCCAGAAATCGTTTTTTTTTTTTTCACTTTTTTTAGGGGGTGCCCCATTTTGCGCCCTAAAATAAAATTTTCTTTTAACGGCAACTGAAAGTTTTTTCTATTTACTTTAAATATCCAAAAAAAAAAGATAGCGTATTTGAGTTTTCGAAAACTTAGTATTTCTTTAACTACCCCCCCCCCCCCCCCTCCTCCTCTCCAAAATGATAAGCTTTAAAAAAAAATGATTTAATAAATAAAAAAAAAAAATCATTATCTGTATATAAATATGTAAGCAATATAAAATTAATTTATTGTCATATAATTAATTTTATAATATGAATCATAAAAGTTGTTTTTAAAAAATTTAATGATATCTTCAAAAATAGAATTGAACAATAAAAATGTGTATCGTGGACGATATTTTAATTTTGTTGTTTACTAATAAATAATAAACTAAATAAAAACGTCACGTTAATAAATATATGTATGCATGTATGTATATAGGTTGATTACAAAAGCGTTATACGGTTAGCATGAAGCAAATGCGATTGCTCGTGATGGATAAGACGGCACCGCGCAAAAGCAATGGGTAAATACCTACGCATTGAAGCTGTCGTGCGCGACACAGCACAGAGACCACTCGCCACTTGGCGCAATTGGCCACGCAAGTGTTTACTGTCCCCTCAAGCTGATGTACACTACGTGACGCTATGCAACTTATTCTCCGTTCCTACATTACGTTATTCATCCCACCATAAAACGCCGCCACACTCGTCTAAACTCTCTCACAATCTGTTTACAAGATCATTTACTACATTCTCACTAACTCTTTTATACATTATACTAAACCGTTCATAGTATTATTATTATAATATATAGACTGTAATCAAACAATTAAACGTTTTTTCTGTTTAAACACTTTTCAACTTTTAAATTCCACCTTAAATATTTATGTCAAATACTATTTTGTCTTGTTGATTTGTAAATAAATAACATAAACACATACAAAAAAAAAATTCGCTAAATATGAATCATCATCATCATATTAAGTAGCATCTGAATTTGATGATCCAAAGTTCAATTCGCAAGAACCCACGCGCGTCTTGTTGACGAGTCACCCATTTATAATATATATGTATATATATATATATATGTATGTATACTTAACATGAAATACATTAGACAAACTAAACATTACTGCATTAGTGTATATATAATTTGTGTAACTCCTGAATTAAACCCTAAATCTTCTACTCAACGTCGTTGGTGCCTCGGGTGGCTCACATATATATAAGGCTCGAGACAACATATATGTATATATATGTACATATATACTGGATGATCGAGTAGACCATACAAAATTACCTTAATAAGAGAGTGGTACAGGCCAGTCTACATAGTTCAACATACACATACATATTTACAATAATTTATGTGTATACGTATATATATATATATATAAATATATAGTCAAGAGGTATATAAGGATGCGAAGCACGTCTACCAGTGGGTAGGCTGCGCGGGTCACAATCCCATCTGCTGATTTGAACCGGTCCCTCTACTCTGCCTCTCCGCGAATATACTCATTCACTTACCAACTCTTTCTCTCCTTACGTATTATCGTATATATGTATGTGTGTGTATGGAGTGTAAAGTAAATATATGTACTTTCATTTGAGTCGCACTACTATGCTGTGATGATCTACTGTGTGATATATAGGCTACATAACACTGGCTAGATAATATGTACAGAACAAGAGCACAGCAGGCGAGTACGGGCCCTTCAAACGCGCTTAAAGTCCACGATGTGGACGCGAGCGTGGACCATTATCTTATTTACGCCTCATTGTCTCAATGTATCATACCAATATACTGTCGCCCGCACCGTGTACGCGCCCTGTAAACTCATCTGGATATGTGCACGCGTATTACTTCGTGTTAACTTATGTGCCATTACATGTAGCTAATTTATACAAATAAATATACATCTATATAGATATATTGATATACGTTGATCATTATTATTGTGTATATTATTTTATTATCTTCAATGCTATTTCATTTTCTAAGTGGACTACATTGAAAAATTGTTATTATTTTTAATACACTGGAAAAATTTCCAAATGGAAATTTATGTAGACAATAATTTTAACTCAATTTTACACTCGAGCAAAGTAATTTTAATTTTTTTGTACGATAAAAAAATTTTGCTTTTTAAGACAGTCATTTGTGATATTTATTCATTTAAAAATTATATTTTGGTTCTAGGGTAGACTTGATATTGTTATTAAACGTATTTAAACTTGCCGAGTATGTATCAAATAATTTTTTAATAGCAACGAGTCCGCAAGAGCGTCATAAATAAAACACTGAATAATTTTTTTAACCATTTTTCCAGTGTAATAAATTATTTCAATTACAATTTCTCTATTAAAATTATCTGA